>NC_090266.1:7080500-7399500 GCF_040414725.1 Anabrus simplex
TAACTAGCGTGAGGTAAACAAAGCCACGTGTTTTTTGACAGCCACGTGCTTTTTGACAGACAACAACGCATCGTTAACCTCAGTACTGCCACCTTGACGGGCCTAAACCTCAGTAGTGCCAACTTAACCTCACTAGCATGAGGTAAACAAAGCCACGTGCTTTTTGACTGACAACAACACATCGCTAACCTCAGTACTGCCATCTTGACGGGTCTAAACCTTAGTGGTACCAACTTAACCTCACTAGCGCGTGGTAAACAAAGCCACGTGTTTTTTGACAGCCACGTGCTTTTTGACAGATTTGTAAACAAAGCCACGTGCTTTTTGACAGACAACAACGCATCGCTAACCTCAGTACTGCCATCTTGACGGGCCTAAACCTCAGTAGTACCAACTTAACCTAACTAGCGCGAGATAAACAAAGCCACGTGCTTTTTGACAGCCACGTGCTTTTTTGACAGCTGTCATCCGCCATCTTTAAACTACAGAGCACCGTGCTGCCCTCTTTCGTCACCTGTCATCGGCAGTGCTGCCATCTTGACGGGCCTAAACCTTAGTGCTACCAACTTAACCTCACTAGCTCGAGATAAACAAATCCACGTGCTTTTTGACAGCCACGTGCTTTTTTGATAGCTGTCATCCGCCATCTTTAATCTATAGAGCACAGTGCTGCCCTCTTTAGCTACTTACCTTTGAAATGTGGTGGCGGATAATTTGAAAAATGCTTTTCTACAAGCAGCCATCTTTAATCCAGAGAGAACAGTGCTGCCCTCTATGTGGTGGCGGCAAATTGAAAAATTCCACGTGCTCTTGTTTGAAAACAAACTCACGTGCTTTTTTGACAGCTGTCATCTGCCATCTTTAATCTATAGAGCACAGTGCTGCCCTCTTTAGTTTGAAATGTGGTGGTGGTAAATTCCACGTGCTCTTGTTTGGAAACAAAGCCATGTGCTTTTTTGACAGCTGTCATACGCCATCTTTAATCAACAGAGCACTGTGCTGCGGGCAATTTGATCACCTGTCATCCGCCATCTTTAATCCACAGAACACCGTGCTGCCCTCTTTATGGCTACTACCTTAAGCACGTAGTAGCGGGCAATTTGAAAAGTTCTGTTAGCTATCATCCGCCATCTTTAATCAAGAGAGCTCCGTGCTGCCATCTTTAGCTAGATACCTTTGAAATGTGGTGGCGGCAAATTGAAAAATTCCACGTGCTCTTGTTTGGAAACAAACTCACGTGCTTTTTCGACAGCTACCATCCGCCATCTTTAATCAACAGAGCATAGTGCTGCCCTCTTTAGTTTGAAATGTGGTGGCGGCAAATTCCACGTGCTCTTGTTTGGTAAACATAGCCATGTGCAGCTGTCATCCGCCATCTTTAATCCAGAGAGCACCGTGCTGCCCTCTTTATCGTAGTAGATGTAAATTCGTCACCTGTCATCCGCAGTGCTGCCATCTTTAGCTAGATACCTTTGAAATGTAGTGGCGGATAATTTAAAAAGAAAAATTCTACAGCAGCCCTCTCTCGACGCTAATTGCATAAGATGGCGGCTATACATGACTCCTTAAGGGTGCTTACGCAAGATGGCTGCTATACACAGGTTCTTATGAGAGGCCCTTGGGATGCTTGCGCAAGATGGCAGTTATACATGGCTCCTTATGAGATGCCCTAGGGATGCTTGCGCAAGATAGCGGCTGCTCTTATGGGACGGCTTAAGGGTCCTTGCACAAGATGGCTTGAGACGCCCTAAGGATGCTTGCGCAAGATGGCGGACACAAGATGGCGGCTATACACAACTCCTTATGAGACGCTTTAAGGGTGCTTGCGCAAGATGGTGGCTACTCTTATGAAGAATGCTAGCTTAGAGGCTAACGTGTCGTGCTAGTTCGATTCATTAAATTTAGGGCTTAAATGCAAAATGTTAAATATCTCGAAAACGGTGCATCGTAGAGCAAAACGGACAAAATTTTTCTGCCCAATACCTCGGTTCGCAGTACGAGGAACATGATAGCATAAATCTAATGATGAGATCGACGGTTCGGTTCCTACTTAGGCCCTTTGGCATTCACTCTGTTTTAGCTTGTATTGAAGCAAGTCTTCGTAACATGATCAGGTCTAACTATGGTAGAGAGTATAACGTGCCGTGCAGGTTCGATTCATTAAATTTAGGGCTTAAATGCAAAATGTTAAATATCTCGAAAACGGTGCATCGTAGAGCAAAACGGATAAAATTTTTCCACCTGATACCTAGGTTCGCAGTATGAGGAACAAGAAAACTATAGTCTAATGATGGTATCAACGGTTCGGTTCCTACTTAGGCCCTTTGGCATTTGCTCTGTTTTAGCTTGTATTGAAGCGAGTCTTCGTAACATGATCAGGTCTAGCTATGGTAGAGAGTATAACGTACCGTGCTGGCTCGATTCATTAAATTTGGAGGCTTAAATGCAAAATGTTAAATATCTCGAAAACGATGCATCGTAGAGCAAAACGGACAAAAATTTTCCGCCTAAAACGTAGGTTCGTAGTATCAGGAACAAGAAAAAACATAGTCTAATGATGAGATCAACGGTTCGATTCCTACTTAAGCCCTTTGGCATTGGCAGCTATCTATTTCTACAAGATGGTGGCTGCTCTTATGAGAAACAAGATGCCTTGAGACGTCCTAGGGATGCTTACGCAAGATGGCAGACACAAAATGGTGACTATACATAGCTCTTTATGAGACAGCCTAGGGGTGCTCGCACAAGATGGCAGCTACTCTTATGAAGAAAGCTAGCTTAGAGGCTACTGCGCATGATAACAGCTGCTGTTATGCATGTGGTGGAGGGCAATTTGAAATTCTATGTGCTTAATCAACAGAGCACCCTGCTACCCTCTTTAGCTGAAATGTGGTGGTGGATAATTTGAAAAATTCTTATGACAGCTATCATCTTTAAACATTAAGGCCTTATCATTCTCCCCCTCCTCCTCCTCCTTCTCCACCTCCTCCTCCGCCTTTTATGTCAAGGCATAGCTTTATATCGAACAAGTTTAAACCTGCATCGCGAAGGCAAGCGTGTGCAGCGATAACATTATTGTGCATGTTTAGACTTTCGAAACATAAGAAGAGTAGAATCAAACGCTGTACTCGATACCACATGTGATTAGAACATTGATTGATGCGTTTCAGAAAACAAAATAAGTGATCAAGACTAGATTCGAACACTGTACTCAATACATCATGTGTTTAGAATATGTCAGGGGATACCCTTGTTCTAAGAAGATCAGATTGAAACATAACAAGACTAGAATAGAACACTGTAATCGATGTTGTTAACTTCAACATGTGATCAGAACATTGATTGATGTGTTCAGAACACAAAATAAGTGATCATGACTAGAATCGAACACTGTACTCGATACAACATGTGATCAGAACATTGATCGATGTGTTCAGAACACGAAATAAGTGATCAAGACTAGAATCGAACACTGTACTCAATACAACATGTGTTTAGAACATGTTAGGGGGTACCCTTGTTCTAAGAAGATCAGAATGAAACATAACAATACTAGAATCGAACACTGTAATCGATGTTGTTAACCTCAACATATGATCAGATCATTGTTTGATGTGTTCAGAGCAAAAGTACAATTTTGATGATTTGCTTAGTGTAAAATCAAAAACTATGGAAACACACTGGGCACATATCGCGTAGCTAACTCGCTCGGTAAGCAATATTGCAAAACTACAACTTCAATGATTTGCATAGTGTAAAAGATCAAAAACACACTGTACCCATACTGCGCAGCTAACTCGCTCGGTAAACGATATAGCCGAGGTATAACTTCAAATTATTTTCCTTCCATCATTCGTCTTGTGTGAAAATCAGTCGAACAAGTTATCGCATAAACATGGCTGAAAAAAAATCGTGATAGGGTATGGAACCCAGGGGTTACATCTTATCAGAAGGGCAAAAAGGATGAAAGGACTCTTCCTCCTCCTTACCGCACATTCCTTGTAGGGCTAATTGGCTGAAGGGCTAATGGGCAAAAGGGCTAATGGGCTAAAGGGCTAATGGGCAGAAGGGCTAATGGGCTAAAGGGCTAAAGGGCTAAAGGAGCAACAACCTCATCGATCGCTATCAGCAAGAACTCTTGTACTTTGTTAAGTGTAGAAAATTAATCTTTATTGGTAAATGGTTTTATGTTCAGAACAAGGAATGGAACCTAGGGTTTACGTCTTACCTAATAAAATCCCTGAGGTGTGATGAGTTACGTTTTTCGAACTAGTGTTTGGAACACTGAACTTTTTCAAGATGGCAAGAGTGAGGTTAGCAATGTTCTGTTGTTGGATTTTAAATTCTACGCTATAACATGCATAAGGTGGCAGCCTTGAGGTTTACCGCCGTAAAGATGGCAAGAGTGAGGTCAGCAATGTTCTGTTGTTGGATTTTAAATTCCCCGCTATAACATGCATAAGATGGCAGCCTTGAGGTTTACCGCCGTAAAGATGGCAGCAGTGAGGTTAGCGACGCTCTATTGTCCTCCAAAGTGAGGTTAGGGTTCGTCAAGAAGACAGCTGTCAAAAAAGCACGTGGCTATGTTTACCAAACAAGAGCACGTGGCTGTGACATCACGGTCACGTAGTATGCTGCTTCAGCATGTAAATTTCAATGTTTACACCTACGTAGTTAACACTCTGCTATGTTCACAGGATTTTTACACATAACTATTCTTTATGTTTTAAGTTCGTGTACATAGGTTATGTTAAGATAGCAGCACACGTACAAGCGATGGTCGAACGCTCGCGTAGAAGTTGTTTAGTACGATAGTTGATGTATGCATTATCAAAAGGTGATATGTACACGCTTTTAAACCTTACTATTCTTACTGCTACTATGTTCGCAAGATTTTTAAACATCGCTATTCTTTATGCTTTAAGTTCGTGCGCATAGGTCATGCTAAAGTAGCAGTGCAAACACATGTGTACGTTGTACATTCTAGCGGAATGTGTTTGTTATAATAGCTGATGCATGCAAAATCGCTAGGTGTTGTGTACACGCTTTGAAACTTAACTATTCTTCGTGCTTTAAATCCATGCACATAGGTTATGCTAAGATAGCAGCACACCCTAGCGGGAGAAGTTTAGTACTCTAGTTGATGCATGTATAATCGATAGGCAATGCGTACACGCTTTTAAAACATTGCTATTCTTACTGCTGCTGCTATGTTCACAAGATTTTTATACATCGCTATCCTTTATGCTTTAAGTTCATACGTATAAGTTATACTAAGTTAGCAGCATACTCATAAGGTTGTCGCACGCTCTAGTGGAAGAAGTTTAATACGAAAGTCGATGCATGTAAAATCGATAGGTGATGTGCACACGCTTTGAACTTGGGTATTCTTTGTGCTTTAAGTTCGTGCACATAGGTTATGATAGGATTGCAGCACACACAAGCGATGATTGCACGCTGTTGTAGAAGAAGTTTAGTACGATAGTCGATGCATACATCATCGATAGGTGATGTGTACACGCTTTGAAACATAGCTCTTCCTTGTGCTTTAAGTTCGTGCACATGGGTTAGGGATACACAAAAGCGATTGCTACATGCTCTAGCCGAAGAAGCCTAGTACGATAGTCGACGCATGCATCATCGATACGTGATGTGTACACGCTATTCTTTATGCTTTAAATTCACGCACATAGGTAGCAGCACACAATTGCGATCGTTGTACACTCTAGCGGGAGAAGTTTATTACGATAGTCGATGTATGCAAAATCGATAGGTGATGTGTACGCGCTTTGGAATACAGCTATTCTTTGTGCTTTAGCTTTATTCACATACGTTAGCAATACACATATGCGATCGTTGTACACTCTGGCGGTAAAAAAATAGTCGATGCATGCAAAATCAATAGGTGATGTGTACACGCTGTTAAACATCGTTATTTGTTGTGCTTTAAGTTCGCCGGTATAGGTTATGTTAAGTTAGCAGTACAATCTAGCGGAAGAAGTTTAGTACGAGAGTCGATGCATGCGAAATCGATAGGTGATGTGTACACGCTTTGAACTCAGCTATTCTTTGTAGTTTAAGTTCATGCGTATAGGTTATGCTGAGATAGCAGCACAATCTAGCGGAAGGAGTTTAGTATGAGAGTCGATGCATGTAAAATCGGTAGGTGATGTGTACACGCTTTGAGACATGGCTATTCTTTGTACTGTAAGTTCATACGTATAGATTATGCTAAGATAGCAGCATGATCTAGCGGAAGAAGTTTAGTACGGGAGTCGATGCATGTAAAACCGATAGGTGATGTGTACGCGCTTTGAAACATGGCTATTCATACTGCTGCTCTGTTCCCAAGATTTTAAATATGGCTAATCCTAATGCTGCTCTTAACGACGTAGAGCTAAGGATTGATTACGTGACCGTGACGTCACGACTACGTGCTCTTGTTTGGTAAACATAGCCACGTGCTTTTTTGACAGCTGTCTTCTTGACGAACCCTAACCTCACTTTGGAGGACAATAGAGCGTCGCTAACCTCACTGCTGCCATCTTTACGGCGGTAAACCTCAAGGCTGCCATCTTATGCATGTTATAGCGGGGAATTTAAAATCCAACAACAGAACATTGCTGACCTCACTCTTGCCATCTTTACGGCGGTAAACCTCAAGGCTGCCACCTTATGCATGTTATAGCGTAGAATTTAAAATCCAACAACAGAACATTGCTAACCTCACTCTTGCCATCTTGAAAAAGTTCAGTGTTCCAAACACTAGTTCGAAAAACGTAACTCATCACACCTCAGGGATTTTATTAGGTAAGACGTAACCCCTAGGTTCCATTCCTTGTTCTGAACATAAAACCATTTACCAATAAAGATTAATTTTCTACACTTAACAAAGTACAAGCGTTCTTGCTGATAGCGATCGATGAGGTTGTTGCTCCTTTAGCCCTTTAGCCCATTAGCCCTTCTGCCCATTAGCCCTTTAGCCCATTAGCCCTTTTGCCCATTAGCCCTTCAGCCAATTAGCCCTACAAGGAATGTGCGGTAAGGAGGAGGAAGAGTCCTTTCATCCTTTTTGCCCTTCTGATAAGATGTAACCCCTGGGTTCCATACCCTATCACGATTTTTTTTTCAGCCATGTTTATGCGATAACTTGTTCGACTGATTTTCACACAAGACGAATGATGGAAGGAAAATAATTTGAAGTTATACTTCGGCTATATCGTTTACCGAGCGAGTTAGCTGCGCAGTATGGGTACAGTGTGTTTTTGATTTTTTACACTATGCAAATCATTGAAGTTGTAGTTTTGCAATATTGCTTACTGAGCGAGTTAGCTACGCGATATGTGCACAGTGTGTTTCCATAGTTTTTGATTTTACACTAAGCAAATCATCAAAATTGTACTTTTGCTCTGAACACATCAAACAATGTTCTGATCATATGTTGAGGTTAACAACATCGATTACAGTGTTCGATTCTAGTATTGTTATGTTTCATTCTGATCTTCTTAGAACAAGGGTACCCCCTAACATGTTCTAAACACATGTTGTATTGAGTACAGTGTTCGATTCTAGTCTTGATCACTTATTTTGTGTTCTGAACACATCGATCAATGTTCTGATCACATGTTGTATCGAGTACAGTGTTCGATTCTAGTCATGATCACTTATTTTGTGTTCTGAACACATCAATCAATGTTCTGATCACATGTTGAAGTTAACAACATCGATTACAGTGTTCTATTCTAGTCTTGTTATGTTTCAATCTGATCTTCTTAGAACAAGGGTATCCCCTGACATATTCTAAACACATGATGTATTGAGTACAGTGTTCGAATCTAGTCTTGATCACTTATTTTGTTTTCTGAAACGCATCAATCTATGTTCTGATCACATGTCGTATGGAGTACAGCGTTTGATTCTACTCTTCTTATGTTTCGAAAGTCTAAACATGCACAATAATGTTATCGCTGCACACGCTTGCCTTCGCGATGCAGGTTTAAACTTGTTCGATATAAAGCTATGCCTTGACATAAGAGGCGGAGGAGGAGGTAGAGAAGGAGGAGGAGGAGGAGGAGGAGGAGGAGGAGGAGGAGGAGGAGGAGGAGAATGATAAGGCCTTAATGTTTAAAGATGATAGCTGTCAAAAGAATTTTTCAAATTATCCACCACCACATTTCAGCTAAAGAGGGTAGCAGGGTGCTCTGTTGCTTAAGCACATAGAATTTCAAATTGCCCTCCACCACATGCATAACAGCAGCTGTTATCTTGCGCAGTAGCCTCTAAGCTAGCTTTCTTCATAAGAGTAGCTGCCATCTTGTGCGAGCACCCCTAGGCTGTCTCATAAAGAGCTATGTATAGTCACCATTTTGTGTCTGCCATCTTGCGTAAGCATCCCTAGGACGTCTCAAGGCATCTTGTTTCTCATAAGAGCAGCCACCATCTTGTAGAAATAGATAGCTGCCAATGCCAAAGGGCTTAAGTAGGAATCGAACCGTTGATCTCATCATTAGACTATGTTTTTTCTTGTTCCTGATACTACGAACCTACGTATTAGGCGGAAAATTTTTGTCCGTTTTGCTCTACGATGCATCGTTTTCGAGATATTTAACATTTTGCATTTAAGCCTCGAAATTTAATGAATCGAGCCAGCACGGTACGTTATACTCTCTACCATAGCTAGACCTGATCATGTTACGAAGACTCGCTTCAATACAAGCTAAAACAGAGCAAATGCCAAAGGGCCTAAGTAGGAACCGAACCGTTGATCCCATCATTAGACTATAGTTTTCTTGTTCCTCATACTGCGAACCTAGGTATCAGGTGGAAAAATTTTATCCGTTTTGCTCTACGATGCACCGTTTTCGAGATATTTAGCATTTTGCATTTAAGCCCTAAATTTAATGAATCGAACCTGCACGGCACGTTATACTCTCTACCATAGTTAGACCTGATCATGTTACGAAGACTTGCTTCAATACAAGCTAAAACAGAGTGAATGCCAAAGGGCCTAAGTAGGAACCGAACCGTCGATCTCATCATTAGATTTATGCTATCATGTTCCTCGTACTGCGAACCGAGGTATTGGGCAGAAAAATTTTGTCCGTTTTGCTCTACGATGCACCGTTTTCGAGATATTTAACATTTTGCATTTAAGCCCTAAATTTAATGAATCGAACTAGCACGACACGTTAGCCTCTAAGCTAGGATTCTTCATAAGAGTAGCAACCATCTTGCGCAAGCACCCTTAAAGCGTCTCATAAGGAGTTGTGTATAGCCGCCATCTTGTGTCCGCCATCTTGCGCAAGCATCCTTAGGGCGTCTCAAGCCATCTTGTGCAAGGACCCTTAAGCCGTCCCATAAGAGCAGCCGCTATCTTGCGCAATCATCCCTAGGGCATCTCATAAGGAGCCATGTATAACTGCCATCTTGCGCAAGCATCCCAAGGGCCTCTCATAAGAACCTGTGTATAGCAGCCATCTTGCGTAAGCACCCTTAAGGAGTCATGTATAGCCGCCATCTTATGCAATTAGCTTCGAGAGAGGGCTGGTGTAGAATTTTTCTTTTTAAATTATCCGCCACTACATTTCAAATGTATCTAGGTAAAGATGGCAGCACTGCGGATGACAGGTGACGAATTTACATCTACTACGATAAAGAGGGCAGCACGGTGCTCTCTGGATTAAAGATGGCGGATGACAGCTGCACATGGCTATGTTTACCAAACAAGAGCACGTGGAATTTGCCGCCACCACATTTCAAACTAAAGAGGGCAGCACTATGCTCTGTTGATTAAAGATGGCGGATGGTAGCTGTCGAAAAAGCACGTGAGTTTGTTTCCAAACAAGAGCACGTGGAATTTTTCAATTTGCCGCCACCACATTTCAAAGGTATCTAGCTAAAGATGGCAGCACGGTGCTCTCTTGATTAAAGATGGCGGATGATAGCTAACAGAACTTTTCAAATTGCTCGCTACTACGTGCTTAAGGTAGTAGCCATAAAGAGGGCAGCACGGTGTTCTGTGGATTAAAGATGGCGGATGACAGGTGATGAAATTGCCCGCAGCACAGTGCTCTGTTGATTAAAGATGGCGTATGACAGCTGTCAAAAAAGCACATGGCTTTGTTTCCAAACAAGAGCACGTGGAATTTACCACCACCACATTTCAAACTAAAGAGGGCAGCACTGTGCTCTATAGATTAAAGATGGCAGATGACAGCTGTCAAAAAAGCACGTGAGTTTGTTTTCAAACAAGAGCACGTGGAATTTTTCAATTTGCCGCCACCACATAGAGGGCAGCACTGTTCTCTCTGGATTAAAGATGGCTGCTTGTCGAAAAGCATTTTTCAAATTATCCGCCACCACATTTCAAAGGTAAGTAGCTAAAGAGGGCAGCACTGTGCTCTATAGATTAAAGATGGCGGATGACAGCTATCAAAAAAGCACGTGGCTGTCAAAAAGCACGTGGATTTGTTTATCTCGAGCTAGTGAGGTTAAGTTGGTAGCACTAAGGTTTAGGCCCGTCAAGATGGCAGCACTGCCGATGACAGGTGACGAAAGAGGGCAGCACGGTGCTGTGTAGTTTAAAGATGGCGGATGACAGCTGTCAAAAAAGCACGTGGCTGTCAAAAAGCACGTGGCTTTGTTTATCTCGCGCTAGTTAGGTTAAGTTGGTACTACTGAGGTTTAGGCCCGTCAAGATGGCAGTACTGAGGTTAGCGATGCGTTGTTGTCTGTCAAAAAGCACGTGGCTTTGTTTACAAATCTGTCAAAAAGCACGTGGCTGTCAAAAAACACGTGGCTTTGTTTACCACGCGCTAGTGAGGTTAAGTTGGTACCACTAAGGTTTAGACCCGTCAAGATGGCAGTACTGAGGTTAGCGATGCGTTGTTGTCTGTCAAAAAGCACGTGGCTTTGTTTACAAATCTGTCAAAAAGCACGTGGCTGTCAAAAAGCACGTGGCTTTGTTTACCTCATGCTAGTGAGGTTAAGTTGGCACTACTGAGGTTTAGGCCCGTCAAGATGGCAGTACTGAGGTTAACGATGCGTTGTTGTCTGTCAAAAAGCACGTGGCTGTCAAAAAACACGTGGCTTTGTTTACCTCACGCTAGTTAGGTTAAGTTGGTACTAGTGAGGTTTAGGCCCGTCAAGATGGCAGCAGTGAGGTTAGCGATGCGTTGTTGTCGATGACAGCTGTCAAAAAGCACGTGGTTTTGTTTACAAATTCAAATCTCCCGCCAAAATTCAAATTTCCCGCGGGCGGCGGCGGTGGAGGCGTCGGCGGAGGCGGCGGCGGAGGAGGCGGGCGGCGGAGGAGGTGCCGCAGAATCCCTGCATTATACTACTGACGTAAATTAACTTGTAAAAGAAAGGTAATTGCTTAAGTCTCCATGTATCAAGTTATATCCGTAGAATCAATATGCTAAATCATTGTCTTCTCACCAACTACATTGCCTTTCCCTATGCTTCTCTTATCTTATGCGTTTTTGTATATGACTTCGTTTCAAAAGGTTGTGCTCGCATTTGCCCATGAATGAATTCCTCATTACGACACAGTTATCTGTAAACCTTTATACAGAGCACTCGCTGGTTGATATTTTAAAACGTCAATTTGAGTGACTCAGTTTCCCAGCAGTGATACCTTAATTCAAAACTGTAGGTATTTTACAAACGTTCAATAACGTGACCCTTGCTGATTAACAGCTCTTAACCTCACATAACATGACCTTAAGCTGGCTGCGTGTCCAGGCTTAACCTTACAGACCTTGGGTTCGACCGCAGGCCTAAGTGCGTTAAGTATGCAGACCCTATATCCAAGTCTAAGAGTATTGTTCTAACTTAAGCGACTCAGAGTTCAACACCCGGGCTAACCGCATACGAGTGGAAGCTTAAGAGACTTCAAGTTCGATACCTGGGATAACTATACAAAAGTGAGCGTCTAACGTCACGCTGACAACGCGTAACCGCACCTCCAAGCGCTAATTTTTCATGTTTTTCCAGAATGAAATTATTATTTTACTTTTTGTTTCAAGAACGTTTGACATAGGCACTAGAATAAGGGAAAGAAGTGAACGTTATAGTATTTACTTCTTTCTGTTTTATTTCTCAATCATATAGTGTACATTACGTATCTAAAAAAACACTTTTTGCTAAATTTTAACAGGTATTCTAAAATTCAATGATCGAATTGGTAGGTGCTATACTTCCTTAAAGCTGACAATACACGACTTGTTTCGCATACCTTCATGAGTCATACATGTGCTACGATTGTTCAAATGCTCTAGTTGATCATCCGAAATTGCATTGAATCTAATAGGTGGGAACACTATGCCATTTTCGCAAGTATATAGTATTCGAATTCCATATCATGCACATACTCTTCGGACTGAAATAATACGGAATCCTTCGTTGACAGGCAACTCACTAAGCCCTAGAGTCTCAACTGCTGCAGAACGACCAATACTGTAGATTGCATCCATGCTACAAAAATAATTATATAGATAAAGATGAGACATTCGACATCAGCTAATCGCACATAAAGTATTTACATCTCTACTACCTCTTCCTCCTCCTCCTCAAACATACAAATATCCATACGCTATTCCTCCAGGTGGAGGAGGAGGAGTTCAGCGTTACGCCCCCTATGAATAAAGCATATGCATTAAGTCTTATACAATCTTCTTAGTCCAATGTTTAGTCGCGATCTTTTTCTGAGTTCACCTTCCAAAGTTACGCCCCAATGATTAACGACGATCTTCATGATGCACTGTTGATAGTCCCCGACATTAAATAGCAATCCAAAGTTCAAACGTATGCATATTTTGTCCACATGCAGAGCAGAAAATGACCCGTACCAGCGCTCGGTTAAATGCACGAAAAGAGCTGGGCACGTGTCCAGGATTAACCTTACCGCTCTTAACTTCACATGCAATAAACAATAATTCGAACGTAATGAAATCTGCAGGTGGCACTAAAGTGAAGTCGGGGAAGTTTAACGCACAATTATTTACTTAGCATGATGCTCAGCAGTCCAAAAGGTAGATGTCTCGGTTCCAATCCCTGTCATGTGTGTACTGCGAATATTTTTCGGAACTTAACGCAAAGTTTTAATCTCTTAATGATGTCAACATTACAGTAGGCAATTCAAAGTCTGTAGAGTACAAATCTACAAGCACGAAATGATAAAATCAAAAATTCGTTGTTCCAAACACTGAAAACGAATAACGCGTTGCAGGTGATGTACTAATTATTTATGTTGAGCCAAACAATAGAAACTATTAAGCAGATGCGAATTGCTTTTTGGAAACGCGATTAAGTGCACCACTTAAATTTTGAGGATTTTATTCCTTATTAGGTAATCCCGATAAGACTCGAACTCCTCCGGGACTCAAATCCGACAACTCACAATCAGTGAGTTCAAATCTGTAAGCGCTAAATGTGAAAATAAAAAATCACTGTTCCAACACTAAAACTCACAAGCAGATACTGATTTCCTTTTAAATACCGCAACTCGGTGCACCACTACCGGAGCTTTCGCAGGGGAAAATGGGAAAGATGGTGGCTATACACAGGCTCTTATGGGACTAAATCTGGGGAGCTAGTGC
This sequence comes from Anabrus simplex, assembly GCF_040414725.1. Classification (NCBI taxonomy): domain Eukaryota; kingdom Metazoa; phylum Arthropoda; class Insecta; order Orthoptera; family Tettigoniidae; genus Anabrus; species Anabrus simplex. Next base: position 7,094,102 of record NC_090266.1, read on the forward strand.
AGGAGCATGTGGGCAAGTTGGCCGCCACGCGCGCAATCCATAGTCTCGCCCTCGGGATCAGGATTTCTCTTAAGGGCGTCCGCAATTATACTTTCCTTGCCCGCGCAATGTTCTATCTTGAGATGAAATTGCTGGACGAACAGGGTCCAACGATTTACCATTTCAGAAGCCATGGTGGATTTAAGCACAAATGTCGAAGCTCGACGATCCGTTTGTAAGAAAATGGGAAACCCATAGATGTATTTGCGCCAGTGATTTAGTGCAGTTGCGATGGAAAGCATTTCCAATTCAGTGACGGTGTAATTTTTTTCATGCCCGTGCAGCTTGTGGCTCATGAATGCCAAATAATTTATCCTTGGTCCAGCGTCCTTCCTTTCCTGATATAATACTGCGCCGACACCAATCATGGACGCATCCGTCTGTATTGTGAACTTCTGGCTATAATCAGGATACCCGAAATTAACGCTGTTACTCATCAGATCCTTAGTCTTACGGAAAGCTTCCTCACAGGCTGTATCCTACTTCCATCGGTTGTTTTTATTTAACAGCCCTTGTAACGGACGAAATGTGGTGGTATATGACGGACAGTGGTCCGCCGCAAAGTATCCGCATAAGCCTAAGAACTGCTTCACTCTTGTTGGCGATGGGTTCTGAATTGCCTTGCTTTTACGGATTCGGAGAGATATCTTCGGCATCAATGACATGCCCAAAAAGAGGATTCTACGCTGATAAAAGTGAGATTTTTCGAGATTAGTTTTGAAATTATTTCGTCCTAAATCTTCCAAAAGGAGGCGCAGATGTTCCATGTGTTCTTCCAAAGTTTGCGTGGCTATCAAGATATCGTCTACATATTGGCCTGTGATTTTCTTCCCTTTATGAATTAAGTTGCGATCAAGTGCTCGAATAAGGGCTGATCCAGAGTTTTGAGTCCGAAAGGGAGCCGATTACAAACATACGTCTGCTGGTGAAACAGAAAACCAGTCAAGAACTTTGACTCGGCTGACAACTCTACATGATGATATGATGCTCGCAGGTCTACGCTTGAAAATAACTCCATACTTTGACATTCTTTAGGAGAATTTTGATATTCGGTGTAGGTCGTTTTCAGGCACGATTCCCTCGCTAATGCCTCGGGCGTCCAAACATACCCTCAGAGATCCGTTTGCTTTAGCTACAATGACCAAGGGGTTTGGAAATGGCGTTGGAGCCTTAGAAATGATGTCATTGTCTCCCATCTCCTTCATGATCTCACCCTCTCACTCACCTTAGGGTAGTGTTTCTCTGGTACAGGATAGGGTTTTTCTTAAATGGTCCCCAACTAGTTACAACCATGTTATATTTGAAATTTAGAATCTTCCCAGTTTGTGATCCAGAAACGTCCCGGAAATTTTCCAAAATTTTCTTCAATTTACCCATGTTCTCGTCATAAAACTTTGCCTCGTTCAACCTAACCTGTACAATATCCTCAAACATAGGTTCTACTTCTTCCTCTTTCTCCAAATTAGCAGCCATCTCGTCAAATTGTTTTCTAATTTGCTCAACCTTCTGTTCGTCCCAATTCAGGAAATCATGGGTATGTTTATGTAAAATTTAACATGGTTTTATCCATCTTGGAAGTGAAGCTTCCACGGTGTGAAGAATTATTGAATTTAATTTCCGGGTTGAACCGTGTTGTACTTGTACGCACATCACGTACAGTTTGCCGACGTTTCGAATACTTTGCAGTATTCTTTGTCAAGGCGACTGAAATACCCCTACTCGATCCGAGGTAATCAGTCTCTCAGGCAGAAATTACACTACTAGAGTGGCCTTGATCTTGTTCTTTTATATACTAGCCTCTCTGGCTGACGTAAGTCCTGGCTGTCTCGCGAGAATTCTGTAAAGTATGCATCACAGCCAGGTAGTGGGGACTTGCCCGCGCTGTTATGCAAGGGGGTTGCGGCCCGTGTGTTTACGTTATGGTCTGTATGTCTTAAACTATGAATGATAGGCATCCAAGAATTCTAGTATCCCAGCCGAAATACAGAAAAAACTGATATCCTCGGACCCGATACCTCCAAAATTGTATGGCCTTCCTAAAATCCACAAAGAAGGCATACCTCTGCGACCTATCGCGAGCGCTATAGGCTCTCCCACGCACGATATCGCCCGTTACCTAGCTGGACTACTTCAGCCACATACAGGAAACTCTGAAACCTACGTGAAGGACTCCCGACATTTCATCCACTCCTTAAGGACCAATCTATTTAAAGTACGGACCTATTAGTAAGCTTTGACGTCACGTCACTGTTCACCAAGGTGCCGCTAACAGAAGTATTTCCGCTAGTAGACCAGAAACTTCCAGAAGACCTGTAAACACTAGCTAAAGGATGCCTGAGCGCCACTTATTTCTATTTCAACGGGGAGTTCTACGAATAGACAGAAGGGGCCGCGATGGGGTCGCCACTCTCTCCAATAATAGCAAACATGTATATGGAACACTTCGAACAGAAAGCCTTAGCTCCTCTAACTTCTTCGGATGACGCCAACTCCTGAATGGGTCTCTGCAATTTATTTGTTCTTGCGTGTTGATTTCGAAGCTGCTTGACGTACCTCTTCGATTCAGCCTGTCGATCTCGTATTTGGTTGCCCATATTCCTCCGTCTATCCCATGACCGTCCGCTTTCTCCTCTCCATCCACCGTATGGCCTTCTGCAATGTTCGACCTGACTATATCTAAACCTATTTCTCCGTTCAGGTCGTCTTTGCTAGTCATAACTCCTGGAGTTCTACTCTTCACGGTTTCTATCCCTTGGTTCACTCCATCTCGGAGGATTCCTGTCACCATCCCTCGATGCTGGGTAAGTTTCCCTTCTCTCTTCTGTACTCGTACCCTGACTTCGACGTTTCGGAAATCCTCCTTCCGATTTCACGTTTATCGTTTGCACCGTCTCATGGTGCCTATGTCTGAAGTGTCCTCCACTTGTCCTTTGATCCAGCTGACGCAAAATGTGGTCGGCTTATACGGCGATCTTGACATTGGCTGAGATGAGAATCTTTTGGACTTCCGGTGGAAGTTGTTTCCTCATTGCAGAAATCAGCTCCAGCTCAGATGATAGGCTGTCTAACTCCTTCATGCGAAGACGTTGATGAACGCAGTATTCGCAAGACATTGTTTGTCCCGTTGCTGAGTATCGCCGTGAGTACAGCTCTAGGCGTAATCCCTGCTGGGTCTTGATGCCCCAGCACTTCTCTTAAAACCTACGTCGGAATTCTTCATATCCATCAAAGCAATATTTGAATGACTTGAACCAGATCAGCGGCTGGTCCGCGAGGTATCTTTCAACTATCCATAGGCGTTTTTTGCGGGGATATATTTGTCCTAAAATATTGGTCCGTCTCATTTAGGAAGCCTCTGGGTGTCATATAGGCATTTGACCCTAATTTCTTAGCTTCATCGTGACTGATACGCAAAAGGTTGAAAAAGGGGTCGAACCGAGATCCTGTGGCTTTGAGCTGCGCCCCGACACAAAGCGAGTCTGGTTATTCTTAGGGATTAGAACATATTCTCCCATCAAGTCAGGTTCGTTATGAGTTCCTGACTGTGCCTGATCCTTTCATCGGACTTCTTTAAGATGGACTTTAAACCGTCGTCTCCTCGAGATTCTAGCGTCTTGAGGTTCTCTACTTCTTCTTGGAGTTCCAAGATCAGATTCTCGTGGACGTCTAATTTGATGGTAGCTTTCTGAGCTTTAAGCTCAAATTTATCAATCTTCTCCTTTAACTCCTGGATCTTTCCCTGAGATTCCCGCTGTCTTCCGCCAACGGTAACGCTCAATCCAATCTTCGCTCGATCCATTTGCTGGTCAGTATATTCTATGCACTTCGTCTTTGTGCTGTCTCGAACCTGCGTTATCTGTCCTTCCATTTCATCAGTCCTTAATGCCAAACCCTCAAGTCTAGCTTGTAGGTCTACTATGCCTTCCGTGCTGGCGTTAATCCTTACTTCCATTTCTTCCATTTTGCTTTCCTGAGCTGTCATATTCATTTCTGTTTCGGCTGTACGCTCTTCTAGGTGGCTAGTGGTTTGCTCTTGCTACAACGTAAGGGAATGTATGCGTGTCGTCACATCATTAATGCGGGAGGAAAAGTGTTCCTTAAGCTCCACGGTTTGGGATTTACACGACGTCTCGTATCCGACTAATCGTGCAGTTAGCTGTCTTACTTGACTATTGTGCTGGTGTAAGCGTTCATCAATCTTTGCGCTTGTCTGTTCTAATTTATCAAAGCGTTCTGCCTGCTTCTCACGATCAGCCTCCACCTTCCCCTTTAAGAGTTCTGCCTGCTTCTCCCTATCGGCTTTCATCTGTTCCTTTACATGTTCTGCCTGCTTCTCACTTTGTTCGGCCAGTAAGACGGCCATCATTTCCCTAATAACTTCCACATCCATAATACTTCTATTCTTGAGAAATCTGTGCCCCCTGACTTAATCTGCTCGTGGTAATTCAGTTCATACTATTTAGTTTCCTAAATTTAGGAACGTGTGCTACTTTTTGAATATTACCAAGTCGCACTGCGTCGAAATTATCTTCAGAACAGCAGCGTCACACCTCGTAATTATTGCTTGTGTTTCCCTAGTACTTTCCTAAGTAACTTTTAAATATTATACCGAAATATTATCAAAAATAATTTATGTACCCCTTTGTTAATATAAATATTACCTAAATCCGAGACCAAAATAGGCTCGGTAATTTACGTGTGCCAGAAATGTGGTACTCTTAATAAACATGGGATGTCATCAGCTTCGATACTGGCAAGATGCTGCAACAGACAATTCTCCGTCTCGAACTGACTAAGTTGCACAGTTCATTTTGAAACAATAAGAGTAAAGGGATGAGGTTTCCCCTCTTGTCCGCGATATCTGATCTCTTTACCTGGGGTGAATCCCCTAAACTACCAAGGCCTGCTACAAGTGCATCGCCTTCGGGATGAACCTGTGACCAGAAGAATTTGAAGAATTCAGCCCAGTCATTTTATCCTCAAGAATTGGAAGGTCATTTTATTGCTCCCCTGAAGTTTCAAAACTCCATAATTTTATCGGGTCTGCCATACTTCTGAGTGACCATCGTGTATATTTTTTTCTTACTCTGGTACACAATATCTTCGTTCTTCTTCCTATATCCGTTAAATTTAATTTATTCCAGTCACTCGTTTAAAAATCGTTACGTCTGACGTAACAGTCTATGGTAGCGACTTACGCACACCATCCGACACATTATTCATATTGATTATCATGTTCACGCGCTCTGATCCTATTTCGTATACCTCTCTCCTAACAAATTTAATATACGGGTAAAATTTGTGTTTCCATTCTTTCATTTCTAACCGTATCAATTTTATAATCCTAATATCCTATGTACTCCTTTTAGAGTAGTGGTATTCGAACTTGTGCCTTAATATTGGCTATATCAAAATTTATAGTGTCATTAGGGTGCTACAAGTCCTGCCCAACAACCACAATACCACACGTTACGGGGCACTAGGTTATGCGCCGCGAGAACGATATGGAGCTCGCCCCAAACAACAATAAGGCACAACGTTAAGGGACGCCAAGTTATAAATCTGTCAAAGGCTTCAGTAATTAAACAAAATAAACGTGATATTACAATGGAGCACCTCCGATGAGCTTTAAACTCAGCCCGGTATCGAAATCTCATCTCCCCTACTAGAATAGTACGCTAGCTAAGTAGGTAGAACATTGCGGGTCCGATGTTGCGATAATCTTCTAATACCCACTATAGTAGGGGGATATTAATTATGAGAGGAATAATAGTTCTTTACTAATGAGAAGATAAACTCTATCTGATATATTAATACCATACTAGTGAAACACATATTATTCACATGGATATGTCATACAATTAACTTTACAAATAATATTTAGAGTGATCTTGACGTTTTATATATTTTGTAGTCTCTTTCTACACCTCCTTCTACGTTCAATTATTTCAATTTTAAATAGGCGTTTCCTCTTGAAATATTTACACTCTGTACTTGCAATCATCATATTGCGCATTGCCTGTCAAGATTACACGTATTTATTTAGTATGGGCATACCCTGCTATAATTCTGTTTACCTGTCGAGATTTAATATATTCAAGTTATACCAAGTTATGATACCCTAACATTGGATGAACTGAAGTAAACTGTACCTTTGTATGACTACATGTCCAAATATTTGAACGTCGTATCACGTTATTTCCCTAAATTAGTCATTGCTGAATATGCAATATAATGCACACGCTTGTTTCATTAGGATTCCAGCAAGTACCCCAACATGACATTATGTACACAGTTACAATTCTGTGTACGAACAACAGAGAGACTTCAAACATCCAATGTCTCAGGAATATTCAATTTGCACTTCGTGTAATAAATAGACAAACATATGCACTTTAAATACAGTAGATGTAGTTGCAGGAGGTTCAATCCATCTGTCGGTAGTAAGAGTGAGCATCACTTTCACTGTATCAAAGAAATGAACCTGGGTCTCCTGAGACATGGAATATGTCAACCTGTAACCCTATACGTTTTCAATGGTTAAAGAAGAAACTTTTGGGATCACTCATCTCAGAACTCTGGAGATTAATCGACTATGTTCATAATAAATTGTAGCTTGGAATCATTGTTTCGAGGGAAATACGACAGATAATACTCCTCTACATTTCACAAACAGAGGGAGAGCTCGGCCCGTCTTCGTCCTTTTGCCGGGTATCATAAATCACGCCAGCTGTGACCTGGTTCACTTCATTCCTTTCCTGGCAGCTTATCCCATTTCATTATACCTTGCATCTACGTCCGGCCTTAATTGTTTTAACTATGGCGTGGCATGCACTTGGCGCTTATCAATTTAACTCGAAAGGAGCTTCATATACATTACACAATACCACGTCCGAGCTATAGCCTGGATAATAACTTGTCTCCTTCCCCTCGATACGCCGAAAACAAGCCACCTTGAAGATAAATCTGCTGCACAGCCCAAGTTATTCCAAGCACTCCCGAGCTAAATAGGCATTTATACAGAATTTTTGCTCCCAATTATTTTACGACACTTCGGACTTAGTTAATCTAAGGTTCTTAAATCTACTTCATACACTATAATTTCATGTCTCGTTCGTTGTCTCAGACTTCTTACCATTCTAAACTGGGGTTTCCTTTCTCATTATGTGGAGTCTCCAATCAACAAATTGAAAAAAGCTTGTGATGACTCCTGTCAGCTAGTGATGATCTGTGTCATTTATACAGAATATTTGCGCCCTATTATTTTACGACACACCGCACTTAGTTAATCTAAGGTTCTTAAATCTACTCCATGCACTATAAACCCTCATAAATAAGCAGAAAAGAAATATGGTTACCTCAACATGAAGAAATATCTCCTGTAAAAGACCATCAAATAAAATGTGTCCTCCGGCTGAAATAGCATACTAGCGACCTATGTTACATCTACATGCATATTTACCTGTTGTATTTTACATTATGATACGATATTCAAATAGTAATAATAATTGAAATTGCACACATCCTTCAGCGACGACGAACACAGCTTCACAGGAGGGCACACCCATATATTTACTCGGCCTTCATGATGTATTCCAACTGGTGAGTCACGAACATGATGGCTTGATCTCGTGCGAAGTTCCGGACGATCTCTGCTATACAAGGCGAAATTCCGGAAGGCAGCTAGATTTCTCGTTCTCTCTGCTATAGAGGGCGAAATTCCGGCAGACAGCTCCGAAGTTCTTGTAAACTCCTTATGTAAATGATGGGAAGTTGTTTAATGTGAATGCGTCAGTTTATATCAAACATCACAGATTAAATATACGGTTAGATCTGCTCAATGACACGAGCAACCCAGCCTAATGACGGTTATGTCTCTGAATCCCGATATTATTTATTCCTAACCTACATATCCTTCTTATGTGTTAACACTCACGTACTACTCCACCGCAGTTAGTTATACGTCGGTAGAGCTCTTTATTGCGTTAAGCATTTATCTGACGAGACACTGCCCTTATACATTGCCGACAATGGGCCGTTCATTCACTTTCTTAAATATTTCACGTCCGTTTCTGATTCACTCGCTCCACGCACATAGCTAAATACTTGCCTATTTCTTTTAATTGAGCCGTACTAGTTTAGCCATATATGAGGCTCGATCGTCACGATTTCGTACCGTTTCTACTAAATTTGTTGGCGGCGCACTGTACCTTACACTGCACACGTAAAGATTGTGGTTACTTCCACATAAAATCACAGACATTAATACATCACTGTAGTGTACTGTTCCCACTTCAGAATGATTCCCTCACAAAGAAATCTCACACAAGTCATGACGAACTGGTAACGATTTGATGACGAACTGAAAATGAACTGGTGATGTCGGTTTCGCAGCTTCGTAGTATATAGGCAAGATATCCTGAAGCTGGCCGGGGAGAGGGAGAAAACACGCCCCTTTCTCAAAATGCGCTCCGGTAATACGTGATGTACAGTAACGAACGGGGTATCAAACTGTAGCTCCTGTATTCCCATTTTCAGTGAGTGAATCTTATTAAAGTAATTTCGTAGATTCTAGAGCAATCTTTGGTCTCTGCGATAGATGGTGACGCGTCCTAGGGGAATCCTTGAGCTCGTTGCCGAGGTAACCATGAGGGCGCTCCCTTGTTACGGCGTAATTGCCGTTCTTTCAATTCTGTATAGCAATTTTCGCCTTCAACTGACGTATTCATATTCATCTCCTCCAAAGGGGCCCTTGACATGACCTATTCGGCTCCTCCAAAATAAACCTTGACCTAACTAATTCGGCTCCTCCAAAGGAGCCCTGGACGTGACCTATTTGGCTCCTGCTAGGTAGCCCCTAACCTGACCAATTCGGCTCCATCACACGGGGCCCATTACCTGACCTATTCGGCTCCTCCAAAGGGGCGATTGACATGACGTATTCGGGGCCTCAAAGGGGGTCCGGTCGACTTGGCTCCAGCGAAGTGACTCCTGAGGCTGGCATTGTCCCCGTACCTACAGGTCATAGACACCTCACGTCGTTGCCCTGAGCGATTGGGCTCTTCTAAGCGATCATGCGAATGAAGGATTGCTCTGATACCTAAGGATATTACGTTATTTGACGTCTTAACATCACCCATAGGTCACTGACACCCGCCATTTCCTTTCTACTAGGTCGACGTCCCCAACGTCCTGGCACCCTCTTACTGCTGCTTCTAGGATATAAAAGTTCTGACTCGGCGTGGGAAAATTCTGTTTCGGAATGTATTTTGCTCATATTAATTGCGCTATTACTCTGAGGATAAGCAGGGGGTCTTCCCATGTGGTACAGCCATATTTTTGTCATTTCCTGCTCAACAAATCTTAAGAAATGTTCATCATGGTTTATGAGTTTTTGTTACTTGGGTACTTTGTATTAAGTTTGCAAACTCTCATACAGCTTCGGGAGGAATACTTTCTGTTCTGTCACCATTTGTCCATAACACCATCATCACGCGTTCCTTTCTGTGCTTTCCATCAATGAAGTTCCTTGTTCAGTCAGGCATTACATTCAAAAGGGGCCTGTCTTGTCGGTGGGGGTACACAGGTGTATCATTTCCTTCAAACGACTACATTTTCACTCTGAATTTCACCACAAATAATTTTACTACTGTCATGATTGTACCAGGCGGTACACCTCCACGCCGTTAATTTAAAATGTGCGCCAATTGAAACTCCTCTGCTGGAGGAAGTCTGAACTTTATTGACGGTATTAATTTTCTACTTTCTCAGAAGATGTCACCACGTGGAAAAGTTTGAGTTTTTGAACTGTGTCATTTTTGATGTGTTTTTGTTTCACTTGTAGTTAGAAGTGTGAACTTTCTCTTCTAGAGGACACTACTGAAGATCAACAACGGTGCACTCTAGTGCAAAGTGAAAGAACTGTTTTTTGGAGAAAATTTAATTTCAAGAGTTTGTTCTTTGTTAAATTTCTTTCAGTCATTGTTTAAGTTGGCAATATTCACCCCTTCTTTCCCCTTGTGTTGAACCTAACCAATCCCGAATTTCTTAAATTAATTTCTATCCAATCAGATGTATCTTCCCCCAACTTGAATATGTTGCTGTGTCCTACCCAATAAAGTGTTTGTGGGAGGGTGTTTTCATTCCCCTAACGCCTAGAAACTTCCGCGAGAGTATTTAAACTGCTGATTTTTGGGTCTCTCGGCCACTTCTGTTCCATCTTTCAGTGTGTTAAGTACATAGCAGGGGGCGGGAAGCGCCTCTTTCTTCGGCAGCGGTCAACAACAAGGTAATGGCCGATTAATAACTTCTTTCTTTGCTAGCTCAGCAGTTTAACTTTCGGGGCGGGTCTAAGCGTTCAACCATGTAACCTTTTCCTAAAATGTAACTACTCTTTTCATATATTCTATTTTAAAACGACATATCGGGATAGAGAGTGCTTAACCCTCTCGAGCTCCCACTCACATCGTCTTGAGGTGAACTTACTTTTCTCAACCAATTCTTCCGTAATGTAATGTAAATTGCTATTAAGTCACCTCTGTAGTATGGGATTAGCCCTTGTATTAACGGCCTAGTGCCAAGTAGGTCTTAAGCAAAGTGTATTAGGAGTGCAAATTCGCCTCCTCTCAAATTGTATTTTAGAGGTCATGTATTAACTTTCTTGTCATTTAACAGACCTCAGTAGGTTGGGTATTTTACCCCTGTGTATACGTCCTTGGAGGACAGCTTAAAAGTGGAGTTCGGAGTGGCCTATGATAGGCTTGTATTTTAAGGGGAAGTTGCCCTTTATTGAAAATTGTGTCTCTGCCTCAAGGAGGCTTTTGGGTGTAATTGGAAGCAAATGTTTCTGGCATGTTTGGGGGTTTTCGGCCCCTTTGTTGTATGGTGTTCATTGTAAGGTTGGGCTCTTTGCTAAAGAATTATGCTTCTGACTTTTGAAGCCCCAAATGGGGTACCTATGTAAATGTATTTTTCAATCGTGTTTCGGCTACTAAGTACCTGTTCTATTTGTTGTTGCCTAATTTTGCAAAGAAAATATAACCTTGTTAAATTTTAAAATTAATTTCACTTTAGTAGCTTGAGACCTATTCACCACCCAGCACCTTCTTTCATGCATAACTACCACCAAAACACGGTAACAAGTGGTAGCAGAGCGTGGTTGAATGGGTCTCAATTTAAACCCTTTTGACGGCTAGACATTGTTTTGATCCGAACTCTAATAATTTTCTCAGCTGCTGGAATGTTTTGACTTTTTCAAAATTGTTTTGTCACCATGCCCGGCCCTCGCGATGTTCTCCATCATAATTATTTGCGCAAAGAGGAGTTGATCTATGAATTAAGTATCAGAAATGTGCAATCTGGAGGCACGGTTGCAGTAGACACTAACAAGCTTAGAGAGTCCCTAGATTTGCCCATTTCCATCCCCAATTTGGGAGAGAAAGAAATTGACGACTCTCTTTCCACGATCACGGAGAATATTACTGGGCTAGCTTCTGTAGTTAGTTTTTTTGATGAAAATGATCCTTCTCCCAATCAAATTAAGCGTGTGCAAGGCAGGCTATATCATTTTTCGAATAGGGTTAACGATCTGTTGTCTCTAAAACTGAATGATGTTCAGAGGAAGGAAGCTAGTACGCTCCTGGAAAATATTTCCGAATTATCTAGTAAGGTCACTCAATTGTTAACTGGGGAAATTCCTCCCAAATCTGATCAACCCACCATAGTGAATGCAGGTAGCGAGGAAGCACCTCCTAAGGGAGAAATAAATAGGAAAACCATTGCTGCCCAAACTATCTCTGCCCCATTGGACAACGAGCCTGAACGCCGTGCATCGTTGAGTAACATCCGTTCTGAATTAACTTCCTTGCCCTTGAAACCTTTACCTACTATGTCACCCGGGTTTAGCAGCTTGCCTCATCCATTGGCAATGTTGCTCAGAGTTTTCCGTTAATACCACCAGTGATGTAATTTCATTTTTAAGATTTCTAGTGGAATTTCAGGATCATGCCCTTGTTTTTTCTCTTTCTCCATGTCAAATCTTGCAAATTATCTATCCGTATGCTATTGGTATTCTCTCTGATAAAATCGTAAGAGCCATTGCCGAGCAATCATCTATTGAGGATTTCCATGCCCACTTGCTAGCTAACTTCATTCCTGCTAGGGCCAGGTCCTCCCTTATTCAGAAGTACTATTATCGTGTACAGCGCTTGGATGAAAACTTGGCTGATTTCATACAGGACATTAAGTTTTATACTAGGGTGTTTGCCCTTCATTTTCCTGAAGATCAGATTGTACAGGCTATTGTAGAGGGAATTTCACCTCCCTATAGGTCATATTTGTGTTTCGCGGCGTGCCCGCAAACTTTCTCGGAACTTGAAGCATTGGCCGTCTCAGCGGAAGGAGTTAGATACGCCGATTCTTTGCGTGTCGCGAAAGAACCCCCGCCTTCCATTAGTAATACTCGGCCTCCACCTCGCCGATCAGTCACCCCTCGTAAATGTTATGCTTGCGGGTCGCCTGACCATCTGCGCAATAAGTGTCCTCTGATCAAGTCTAGTAGGGCAAATAATGGAGCTGGTTCATCACAAGGCTGTTTTAAATGTGGGGCTTTCTCACATATCGCAAAGAATTGTCCCAATTCGAATAGCACCCCCTCCTGCTCAACTTCTGGTGTAACTTCCAACAACAATCAAAAGTGACTAGTGGCTGCGGCTGAGTCAACTAATTCTGCTTCCCAAGGCTCAGCCCCTGGCAAAAAGGTCGAGAATTCAGGGAACGATAAGTCTTCGAATACATCTTTTGAATGCCCCAAAGAGTGTCTTAGGATTGCGGCGGATACCACCGCACCTGTTCCTTTTCTTAAGATTGAGTTAAATAACGAGCCTATTACAGCTCTCTTAGATTCAGGCAGTGTTTGTTCGATTATTTCGGCTGAATGGTATTCTAAATTGAAATCGGTTTGTAAACTTCCTGACTATGTCTCTTCTCCTGTTCAATACGTTTCGGCTAATTCATCTCCATTAGAAATTCTAGGTTCCTTATTGGTCAAAATTCGTATTTTTAAATTCACTTGGAAAATTAAATTGTTTGTGGCCAAACAATTGTCTTGCCCCATTATATTGGGAGCTGACTTTATTTCTCACACTGGTCTTGTGCTCGATCTCCAGTCTAGGTCGTGCACATTCAAATTTGCTTCTAGTTGTAAAATACCACTATTAAAGTGTAATTCTGTGTCATGTTCTTCTATTTCGCCTACCCAGGATGAGATGTTGTTAGACCTTAAGACATCTACCTGAGGAGCAGGCTGATAGTATTCGCAAACTGTGTCAGTCGTTTCCCGAGGTGTTCTCTGATACTCTTGGTGTTACTGACCTTATTGAATACAAAATTGAGGTCACGGATTCGATTCCTGTCCGTTTTCCACCTTATAGGCTATCTCCACCTAAAATGAAGGCTCTGAAAGAAATTATCGATCAGATGTTGAAGGATGGTATTATTAGGCCCTCTAAGTCGGCGTATTCATCGCCTTTTTTCCTAGTCCCGATACCCCAAGGCGGCTTCAGGCCTGTCATTGATTACAGGGCTCTCAATCGGAAGGTGGTGTTGCAATCTGTGCCCCTTCCTGACCTTCATTCTTGTTTTTCATGGTTTCGTAAGGCCAAGTTCTTCACCATCTTGGACTTAAATCAGGCCTACAATCAAATTCCCCTTGCCGAAGAGTCTAAACACCTTACAGCGTTTGCCACGGACTGGAATTTATATGAATACAACCGCGTGCCTTTCGCGCTCCCCACCGGAGCAGCTGTGCTTACTAGGCTACTAGATAGGGTCTTCTCCGACATCAAATTCGAATACTTATATCACTATTTAGATGATGTCGTCGTATTTTCAGAGACTTTTGAAGAACATCTAGATCATTTGCGAGAAGTTCTCGATCGCCTTCGTAAGGCTGGGTTAACTGTTAAGTTGTCCAAGGTTGCCTTTGCTAAGCCCTCTATGTCATTCCTAGGGCATATTGTGTCACCCGATGGTGTAGCAGTCGATCATTCTAGAACACAGGCCATCCGTGATTTTAAACCTCCCAAGGACATTAAAGGTATCGCCAGGTTCATTGGTATGGTGAATTTCTTCAGAAAATTCATTCCTAACTTTGCTAATAGAGCGGCGCCCTTAAACCTCCTTCGTAGGAAAGGCATCAAATTCGAGTTGGGACCTTCTCAACAAGCCGCTTTTGAAGATCTTAAATTAGCGCTTTGTAATGCCCCTGTCCTTGCTATGCCTGATTTCTCGAAGAAATTCATTGTCCAAACCGACGCATCGTCGTCAGCAGTAGCTGCAGTCCTTCTTCAAGAGACTGAACTAGGGAGGCGACCCATCGCCTATGCGTCTAGGACATTGTCGGCTCAAGAAGCCAAGTATTCCATCTATGAGCTCGAAGGGTTGGCAGTCTTATTTGCCTTAGAAAAGTTCCGTCTCTATCTGGAACATGTCAAATTCGACCTGGAGACAGATAATCAAGCCTTAAGCTGGGTCTTAGGTAGGCCGCGTCGTACTGGTCGTATAGCCCGTTGGGCCATCCGTATTTCTGCCTTCCAATTCAATGTCAGGCATATCCGAGGTACCGAAAATGTTGTCGCTGATGGACTCAGCCGTATGTTTTCAGACGACGTTGAGAACCATGAACAGGTCGACAGTTCATCACCTCCCGAGTCCATGCTATCTGAGGTTAATGCCATCCTAACAGATGCTCCCATGCTTTTTAGGGATATCGAGAAATACCAATGTGAAGATCCGACGCTGGCTCCGATAATGGAAACCCTTGCTTCTGGGGAACATGTCGTCCCTTATGTTCTGAGGAATGGTGTTCTATGTTGCCCTTCGAGGCATGATAAGATGATGAAGGTTGTTGTTCCAGCGGTTCTTGTACCTATGATCTTCAAGTATTATCATGAGACCCCATTAGGAGGGCATCTTGGTATCTTTAAAACTCGTGAAAAGATTCGGGAAATGTTCATCTGGAAAGGTATGGACGGTGAAATCCGTGAACTAGTAAAGGCTTGTAAATCCTGTTTGATTAGTAAACCAACCATGTCCACCAAGGTAGGCCTCTTGTCTTCGCATCAAGCATCGCGCCCCATGGAACGCCTGTATATTGATTATGTAGGACCCTTCCCCCAGTCGAAGGGAAATGCCAACAAATTCATCTTTGTATGTGTAGATGGTTTTACCAGATTTTCCTGGTTATTTCCGACTAAGCTGGCTACCGCTCAGTCCACCATTACTTGCCTAAATTCTATTTTTGCTTCGTTTGGTACGTGCCAATATATTGTATCTGATAATGCTAAGGCTTTTACATCTAATTTATTTCGTAAATTCTGTTTTGACTTATCCATCTCTCATGTAACTACTTCTACTTATCACCCTCAACCATCTCTGGCTGAACGGGTTAATCGTAATCTCAGGTCCGCACTTATTGCCTATCATCATGAAGATCATTCCAGGTGGGACACGTCCCTGCATTGGTTAGCTTTTGCTTTGAATTCGGCGGTTCATGAATCTCATAAGTTCACTCCAGCTTCCTTGATGTTCAAGTTTATTCCCAACACGCCGCTCTCTAACCTTTGGTCTCTGAGTGACATTCTACCCGAGACAATAGATCCGGATAATATGAAAGATCTTTGGAAGAAGGCTAAAGCCAATCTTAAGGTATCTCATGAAAAGGTTAGAGAAAAGTATGATCGTGGACGGAGACCCACCACTTTGAAGGTAGGTGACCAGGTGATGGTCAAGAATTTTGTTCCCGCGGGCAAGCTTGCCCCCAGATTTCATGGACCTTGTATAATTCTCGATTTTCTTACGCCAGTTACGTTGTTAGTAAGCAATCCAGCCACCGAGAGGATATTTAGGGTTCACCTGTCACAGGTGAAACCAGTGTAAATTTTGTGTCAACTTGCTTCATATAATTTGAAAGGAATATGAAGGTTATATCTTTTTTTGAGTTCAACTTTTAAGGCTTTCTGCCCCTTCTATAATATTTTGTCTTATATGTAAGCCTCTTGTAAAACCTTCCCCGATCCGTTAAACTGCCATTCTGTCCTTGCCTCGGCCATTACCACGCTCCCGTCTCCTGCTTCAATACACACTGTGGCTTGATTTGAGTAAATGCCATGGATATCTGCACGCCGCTGACCCCTCAACCTCCTCACCAAGCCTTTGCCCTTTTAAAAAAAAGATGATGGTCCAACACAATTCTGCCGCCAAGCTTTAATGTTTCAGTGCCCCCGCAGCCGCGCGGCGCCGTGCAGCAACTGGAGCAGAGGACGGGCCCCCTCGGCCCCAGCGAGGACGACGTGTGCACGGCGAGCCGGAGCTCTCCTCCCGGCCAAGGCTGATGTGCGGCGCACGACCTGCTACTTGCCCGCAGCCTGTATATGTTCACCGCGGGCGCGGCGTGCTTCAACACCTCTGCTCCCCTCATAGTGCGGGCGAGCGGTATCTCAGGGTACTTGAGGGGTCCGAGCGGCCTCCTTTGGACGCAAGCCGCAACGGCCGGTCTGGCCATCCCACTTCATCACCATCTACTACATGAACAGTTACTATAAGTAATGACTACACTTGGGAATTCAACTGCAATATTTGGTGGACTTTGAAAATTTTTTTTTTCCTTCACTTTCAAGTATAAAAAGTTAACTTCAGAAATTCAACTTCTACAAATATAAAGACTTTACTTCATCTGCAACAACAAAATTTTGAAACTAAATCAACCAAATTAAGAAATCTTATAAAGGCTTCTGCAATCAATCTTCATATCCACAGCATAACTTGGACCTTGTTTCAAACTGGTTTCATATATCACCCCTGGTGGAACTTTTGGGGGGGGAGGTCTGTACCAGGCGGTACACCTCCACGCCGTTAATTTAAAATGTGCGCCAATTGAAACTCCTCTGCTGGAGGAAGTCTGAACTTTATTGACGGTATTAATTTTCTACTTTCTCAGAAGATGTCACCACGTGGAAAAGTTTGAGTTTTTGAACTGTGTCATTTTTGATGTGTTTTTGTTTCACTTGTAGTTAGAAGTGTGAACTTTCTCTTCTAGAGAACACTACTGAAGATCAACAACGGTGCACTCTAGTGCAAAGTGAAAGAACTGTTTTTTGGAGAAAATTTAATTTCAAGAGTTTGTTCTTTGTTAAATTTCTTTCAGTCATTGTTTAAGTTGGCAATATTCACCCCTTCTTTCCCCTTGTGTTGAACCTAACCAATCCCGAATTTCTTAAATTAATTTCTATCCAATCAGATGTATCTTCCCCCAACTTGAATATGTTGCTGTGTCCTACCCAATAAAGTGTTTGTGGGAGGGTGTTTTCATTCCCCTAACGCCTAGAAACTTCCGCGAGAGTATTTAAACTGCTGATTTTTGGGTCTCTCGGCCACTTCTGTTCCATCTTTCAGTGTGTTAAGTACATAGCAGGGGGCGGGAAGCGCCTCTTTCTTCGACAGCGGTCAACAACAAGGTAATGGCCGATTAATAACTTCTTTCTTTGCTAGCTCAGCAGTTTAACTTTCGGGGCGGGTCTAAGCGTTCAACCATGTAACCTTTTCCTAAAATGTAACTACTCTTTTCATATATTCTATTTTAAAACGACATATCGGGATAGAGAGTGCTTAACCCTCTCGAGCTCCCACTCACATCGTCTTGAGGTGAACTTATTTTTCTCAACCAATTCTTCCGTAATGTAATGTAAATTGTTATTAAGTCACCTCTGTAGTATGGGATTAGCCCTTGTATTAACGGCCTAGTGCCAAGTAGGTCTTAAGCAAAGTGTATTAGGAGTGCAAATTCGCCTCCTCTCAAATTGTATTTTAGAGGTCATGTATTAACTTTCTTGTCATTTAACAGACCTCAGTAGGTTGGGTATTTTACCCCTGTGTATACGTCCTTGGAGGACAGCTTAAAAGTGGAGTTCGGAGTGGCCTATGATAGGCTTGTATTTTAAGGGGAAGCTGCCCTTTATTGAAAATTGTGTCTCTGCCTCAAGGAGGCTTTTGGGTGTAATTGGAAGCAAATGTTTCTGGCATGTTTGGGGGTTTTCGGCCCCTTTGTTGTATGGTGTTCATTGTAAGGTTGGGCTCTTTGCTCAAGAATTATGTTTCTGACTTTTGAAGCCCCAAATGGGGTACCTATGTAAATGTATTTCTCAATCGTGTTTCGGCTACTAAGTACCTGTTCTATTTGTTGTTACCTAATTTTGCAAAGAAAATATAACCTTGTTAAATTTTAAAATTAATTTCACTTTAGTAGCTTGAGACCTATTCACCACCCAGCACCTTCTTTCATGCATAACTACCACCAAAACACGGTAACAATGATGAACGGAGTTAAAAGTCAGGTTGTGAGTTTCACAAATGGGAAAAGTCCTCTCACTTTTAATTACTGCCTTGATGGGGTGAAGGTTCCCTTTGGGGTTTATTGTAAGTACATAGGGGTTAATATAAGGAAAGATCTTCATTGGGGTAATAACATACATATGCTTGTTAGTAAAGGTTTCAGATCTCTGCACATGACTATGAGGGTACTTAGGGGTTGTAGTATGGATGTAAAGGAGAGGGCATATAAGTCTGTGGTAAGACCCCAACTAAAGTATGGTTCCAGTGTATGGGACCCTCACCAGGATTACTTGATTCATGAACTGGAAAAATTGAAGGAAAAGCAGTTCTGGGTGATTTCCGTCAAAATAGTAGCGTAACAAAAATTTTACAAAGTTCGGGTTGTGAAGTCTCTGGAGAAAGGAGATGAGCTGCTCGACTAAGCGGTATGTTCCGAGCTGTCAGTGGAGAAATGGCATGGAATGATATCAGTAGACGAATACATTTGTGTGGTGTCTTTAAAAGTAGAAAAGATCACAGTATGAAGATAATGTTTAAATTCAAGGGGACAAATCGGGGCAAATATTATTTTATAGGAAAGGGAGTTAGCTCTTGGAATAACTTACCAAGGGAGGTGTTCAATAAATATCCAATTTCTTTGCAATCATTTGACAAAAGTCTAGGAAAACAACAGATAGGGAATATGCCACCTGGGCGAGTGCACTAAATGCAGATCAGTAGTGATGATTGATTGATTGATCGATTGATTGATTGATTGATTGATTGATTGATTGATTGATTGATTGATTGATTGATTGATTGATTGATTGATTGATTGATTGATTGATTGATTGATTGATTGATTGATTGATTGATTGATTGATTGATTGATTGATTGATTGATTGATTGATTGATTGATTGATTGATTGATTGATTCCAAGCCTAATCGTGGAAAGGTCTGAAAAGCCAGGTCGCTATTTCATTTCCTCTTCATTAAGCATATTGCCACTAATAGGAATATTTCGCTCTGTGATCCTGGAATCGCTGTAATAAACCACCTCCAAGGCATTCGTGTTGTATGCCTTTAAACCGTGTTTGGGTATTGCTGGACATGCAGAACACATGCGCACATCCTTCGAACTTGATTAGAATTTAGGGTGGACGCAACAACTATAATTCTATAATTCCTTAGGCTTAAAGTGTTTTCGCATATGTGTTCAACTGAGGGATGCATAAAATGAGTTTCTCTAATTCCTTTATATTAGTTGAAAGTTTATCTTGTCCGGATTAGGCCGAAACGGCTATCAAAAGTGAGCTAATTACTTTATAACAACATTACATCCTCTCGTTTGAAAAGTTCAATTACATTTCAGTTAACAATTCTGTACAATTTTAGAGAATACCTTATATCTAATATATGACTCTTTGTCTCTTCCAGGTTAAAACAATAATAGATGACTTCATGGATAAACTTCCAGAAGAGTTTAACATGGGTGATTTAATGGGCAAAGTAGAAGATCGCACGCCATATGTAGTTGTAGCATTTCAGGAATGTGAACGGATGAACATATTAACAGGAGAAATAAAACGGTCCCTTAGAGAGTTGGACTTAGGTCTAAAGGTAAGAACGTAATATTAAACATCTACCTCATTTTAATCTGACCAATTTTTTTACCTGAAATATAAACTATTAAATGGCGAAGTCTCATTATTCTGAATTTCCAAGATTTCCAGAACACAATTTTTTATGAAATTTCTTTAACTTCATTTATTTTAACACCTGAAAGTGAGGGAAATGTTTTACAATTGCCTTCTCAGACGGTTACTGCCTATCAGGAATAATCCATGAATTAGAGACTTCCCGATTTCTGTACTCCGATATATGCTAATGCACTTGTCCAGGACTCCAGGGCATAGCTAATTATTCAAGCTCGTTAGTACGGTGGCTGAAAGGAACATGTTAGACGAGATCTTCAGAAAACAATCCCGGCATTGAAGTACATCACCCCTCCTTCGTAGTATCCGCGACTAAGTTCGAAAGCAAACGGGTCGATGGTCTGTCCACATAAGTGGGCACTAAATTAAATATCTGTAAATTTGGGGAATCTAAATGTAAGGGGAATACAACTTCACTACTAAATTAGAACAATGGTGTTCCGTACTTTCAAATACTATCTTTAATGAAAGTGAGGAAACACACATGAAATTCTATACGGAAAGAAGTGCCATAGAAATTTATACTAAAATATCTGTTGGATTTAAGGTCGGTAATTCAACGTTTATCAGTCCTTTCTGAATCGCATTTTGTACCCTACAACCTTACAAAACTGAAGAGGCGTCCCCCCTTATAATTCATTAACACCTGCTAACATTCATCACATTATTACAGATTAATTAATGAATAAATACGGTACACATAATAAAAGGCACATTTCAAACTACACATTGTTTTTGTATCATGAATTCATATTTTGCAGATCACATAGTTCATGGTGTCAAGATATCATTCGTTAAACAAAGCTATGATAAGCACACTTCGAGACACTTGAAAGTCATATCACAACTTTAGCCTGTTAAACCCTATCTGAGTATTACTTACAAATCATCAAACTGTCACACTCGCTTGTTTCATTAGGATATTAATAAACAATATTTAACAAGACAAATTCTAAACAACGTTGTTTCCTATGGGACAACACATTCAACCAACAATACCAAAACACAACGTAAAACATGGACAATAACACTCATCTGAAAAATAAACACATGGAATACTACAGTTTACATATACAAAGACGTATGGAAGGTATGATCCATCCATGAACAATAACAATGACCGTGGTCTTCACTGTCGAATGGGATCGAATCAACGCTGCTCAGACATTCGGGGTACATTTCCTGAAGATTCCTAAACCGATTTAATTAAATGCAGAAAAATTAGCAGGAATTCATTCATTTCTTGAAATTTCGATTCTATCACGAGAGTGGTAAACTATGAATGTTATATCTGGATCAGTCAGAGAGAAGAGACCGCAAACTACTACCAATTGCCCCTTTCTCATACAAGAGGCCATAAATCCTTCACGGCTCTCCCAGCTGGTGGGCACATTGACTGTCACACCCTGAATACAACGGCAGTTTACATACTGCTATTATTATTCCCACGAAAGAAGATCTCCCTTGCTATAATCATTCGGCCTTTACCATTATCCTCGGTGCGGAATGACACTTAGCACTTAACATAAATTCACTCGGGAGACTCACATTCCTATTTACGATTCAAACTACCAGATTTTTCACACGCAAGCCGACTACTGCACACATCCCCATATCTCAAACACATGCACACGTTTATAGAAGAACCTATCCTTCGGAAAAATCAAATTAACTGTAACACCCGCGATTTAAATATCGTTCGCACCCCGTTGCCGTGTCTCTCAGATGTTGATAAATGGCCTTAAAACTATAATTTGGAGGAATCTCCTACATTACGTGCGAAGTATAAAGAGCATTTAAGGATATTCTGACGATTCATAACAATGTGTAAATTGTTGGTAGCTGAGAACAATCTCACTTTCATTACGATACTTCACACTTAATCAATCCTAGAATCTTTTAACTACGTCATGCAATAGTATTCCCAGGGTCCAATAAAATTACTGGTTTCTCAACCAGAGAAGAAAAATTCCCTATAAAGTAATAAAGTAAGAAACTACAATCCCTTTGAAACAGCTTGTGACAGCTACCTATACTACAACTTATTCACATGCATAAATTATCTATTTACAGTTAAGGGGTGTCGTGAAAGGTCTCATCCATCCCCTGCTTCGACTAAGAAAAATCACGAATTTCAGGTGAAATATTTTGAAGTGTACTTATCGCTTCGGCATTGTGATCAGTCTTCATCAGGTAGGTACAGCCATAAAAAATTAAGGTGTCTAGAAGATGTTTCCAGTAGAGTAGGATCCCGGGTTCGTCTGATTCGGTGTCACTTTCATGCTGTCCGAATATTCACCTGGCATCGGATGGTATAGAAGTTCCCTGACGCGCTAGGATGGGACACAGGCAAACACCTTGTAGATTGTTCCTGGATCAGGCGATCTCGCACGTTCACATTTGCAAATGAGGAAATGGCCTTTTTCACGTGCTATAACTCGATGCGAATAAAATCACTCATTTTCTAGTGTACTAGCCCACTAAAGATATTGTCCTGTAGCTCGTTACCCATTTCCTCTCATTAGCATATACAGTTATTGACACTCAGCTAGATACAGACTCAACACATCCCGACTGGGAAACCGCATCCAGAGGGTACACCATAAGCTGTCAAAAGAAAACAAAGATGAATTATGGAACCTGGAACATCCGTACTCTAATGAATAATGATACAGCTAATCGGCCAGAAAGGAGAACAGCTATCGTGGCTCGTGAACTAAAAAGATTTAACATCGATATTGCAGCACTGAGTTAAACTAGAAGGCCCGATGAAGGACAAATTAAAGAACAAGGAGGCGGATACACTTTCTTCTGGAAAGGTAAAAGTATTCATGAGCCCGGCATTCATGGTGTCGGTTTTGCCACTGCAAATGAACTTGTCCCTCACCTTGACGAACTTCCTTCTGGATTAAATGAAAGACTCATGAGCTTACGCCTCAAGCTCACCAACAATCAACGAATTACAGTAATTAGTGCCTATGCTCCAACCCTCACTTGTGAAGAAGATGAAATATAAGCATTCTATTCCCAACTTGGCACACTTCTAACAAGAATACCACAAGCTGACAAAATCATTCTTTTGGGAGACTTCAATGTGCGAGTCAGTAGAGACTCAACGCAATGGCCCAAAGTAATTGGAAAAGAGGGAGTAGGGAATTGCAACTCCAATGGAACCCTTCTGCTCACAAAGTGCTCAGAGCACAATCTAGTTATCACTAATACCCTCTTCATGTAAAACATCCACCGTCAAGACACTGGCTCTAACAAGTGCTGATGACTGCTGGACGGACCACCGACTTATCGTTCCACGATGACCCTTCACATCCACGAGCAGCGAAGGAAACAGAGGAAACTTACGAGACCTAAATTGAACACAGACCGTCTCAAAGATCATAGTACTAAAGTAAAATTTCAACAACTCCTAGGTGATAAACTGATGAATATCCTGAAAGCACTGAAGAACACTGGGCAACACTGAAGACTGCAATACTATCAGCTGGTGAAGAATCGGTAGGACACCTTAGGGTCAAACACCAAGACTGGTTTAATGAAAATTAGACAAAAAGTGAGCAGCACACCAAGTTTGGCAGATCAATCCTAGTTCAAGAATATCAAGAAGCGAAAGCAGATGTTCAGAGGAAAACCCCTTTTCTGAAAAACATTTGGTGGACGATGAAGTCTCAATAAATGCAACATCTAGCCGAAACTAACTACACTAGAGCTTTTTCCAGCATGTTAAAAACCGTATATGGCCCAACAGCTCAAGGATTAAACCCTGTTAAATCTAGGGATCATTATAATCTTCTAAAAGACAGCAAATCCATTAATGCACGATGGAAGGAACATTTCCATGAACTGCTGAACAAGGATCCAGAGATCAACATAGTAGAGATCCTGAAAATCCCGCAAAAACCTACAAAATCTCACCTTGGCGAAGTACCTTCCTTACAAGAAGTTGAAAATGCTATTAACAGCTCAAAAATAATAAAGCTACCGGATCAGATGGAATTCCTGCTGAATTTTTCAAGGAAGGTGGACGAATTCTTGCTGAACATACACTAATGCTCATAGTCAAAATATGGAACACTGAAACAATACCTCCTGATCTCAAAGATGCTCTGATAGTTACGATCTTCAAAAAATGAGACAGAACTGACTGTGGTAACTACCGTGGAATTACCCTTCTGTCTATTGCTGGGAAAATACCGGCTCAAATTCTATCCAACCGCCTGATACCTCTCGCTGAAGACTGCTTACCTGAAACTCAGTGGGATTTCGATCCAATCGCAACACAACAGATATGATTTTCTGTGCTATACAAATGCAGGAGAAATGCAAAGAACAGCATCTACCTCTGTATATGGCATTCATAGATCTTGCCAAAGCCTTTGATTCGGTTAAAAGAGATGCCCTGTGGAAGATCCTAGCAAGAATAGGCTGTTTCAGAAGTACATAAATATTCTTAGATTGCTGCATGATAATATGAAGGGCATGTTTCCTGTCAACAATAACCCTGGAGAAAATTTTGAAGTCACTGCAGGCGTGAAGCAAGGTTGTGTGATAGTTCCCATTCTGTTCTCAATATTTGCTGGGACTATACTTCATCTTGTTGATGGGAAACTACCAAAAGACATAGAAATCGAATACAGGACTGATGGAGGTTTATTCAATCTCAGTAGACTACGAGCCAAGACCAAAGTTTCCACTACATCCATCATTGAACTTCAGTATGCTGATGACAATGTTGTTCTTGCAAACTCTGAACATGACTTACAAGCAATCATAAATGCATTTGATGAAGCTTATACAAGTATTGGCCTAAGCCTTAAAATCCAAAAGACTCAGATCCTCTACCAGCCAGCACCCAACTCCATCTCCGTATGCCCTACAATCACAGTCCAAGGCAAAGTTCTGAATAGCATAGAACATTTCTCATACCTTGGCGGCCATCTCTCAGCAAATGCAAATCTTGATGATGAGATTCAACACCGTCTCAAATGTGCTAGTATGGCTTTTGGTCGTCTTCGGGTAAGAGTCTTTGATAATCATAAAATCAGCACTCAGACTCACCTTTATGTGTACAAAGCTACCGTTATACCATCTCTTACATATGGATGTGAAACGTGGACTACCTACAGGAGGCACATACGATGCCTGGAAAAATACCATCAACCTTGCCTGAGAAGGATCCTGGGGGTGAAATGGGAAGATCGACGCATTAACGTCAGTGTTCTGGAAGAAGCTAACTCCACTAGCACTGAGGCCACGATTATCAAGCACCAACTTCGCTGGACAGGCCACATCGTTCGCATGCCTGAATTCCGTCTCCCAAAACAAATTATGTACTCCCAGCGAAAGGATGGTCATAGAAAACTTGGAAGACCACAAAAGCGTTACAAAGATGCACTAAAACAACATGGAAAAGTGTCAAAAGAAAACTAACAACTGGGGAGGTACGGCATATAACCGCACAGTCTGGCGTCGCAATGTTTGGGAAGGAACTCAGCGCTTCGAGCAAGAAAGGCGGAGAACAGAAATTGACAAGCGCAATGCAAGAAGACAACGTCAGCTCATGAAGAAAAACCAAGCTACACAACCAGTACCTAACAGAACAAATGTGTGTCAAAAATGTGGAAAAATCTGCGGTTCTAGGATTGGCCTCTAGAGTCACTTAAGATCTCACAAAAACTAAGTTCTTCAGGAAGACAATCATACTCGTTTACGAGGGATAGCCCATCAGATCACACGTTCATCTGCACTGTCTCTGGATACATAAAGTTTATATAGTACGACACTCTGCGTGTTAACGATCTTATATTTACCTAATTCATGGCACTTAGTACACGTAGGACATGTACATCACTGTGTTTTTGCTCTATTCAGCAGACGCTGCCCGTTTTATTAGTATCATCACACATAAGCTGCTCTTTCTTTCAACAAGTTTATTTCTCAACTCTATTGTCGTGACGTTATACGTATTTGTATGGCACTAAACTTTACCAGTCTTATCATGACACAATTACATTACGTACACGTCCATCCGTACATAACTAAATGTCGCCTACTTGCCACACGTTTCAATGTAGGCGAATAATGCCTGCTTCACTAGAGTTGCGTGGTTTTGCACATGCCATTAATCTTCACAATGAGTGAATAATTCATCACTCAATAGCACTTGAATAATTAATTTAGGCAGGTCGATAATTAACACCGTACCTCAAAGACCACTGTGTACAAATATCTGCAAACCGCAAAGTATGACGAATACACTGCATTAAAATTGCACTGAATAAAGAACTGAACAAACACTGAGTAGAAACTGGATAACTGGCTTCAAAGCGATTCCTTTTATACAAGAAATGGGCTGACGCTGGTGGAAGGGACAAGCTACGCTTATTTCTCGAACATCGGTCCGCTAATACGTGATTCTAAACGCTGGTTAGGTATCAAATGATAGCTCATATGTTCTTCTTCCCACTGATCAAATTTCATTCTGATCTGATCTTAGGTTTAATTACAATCTCCAATGCATCATCAGATATTTTTCTGTAAGAGACTTCGTGCCGTGTGGAATCGTAGCTTTATATCGCGCGCTCAGTCCCTTCACATCTGTTTGCATTTTGCTGCACCCTTATGGAATGCGTGGTTGATGATACACTAATTATGTAGAACACATTCTGACATCATGAATATCCATCGCATCTTTTTTACTATTATTATTATTATTATTATTATTATTATTATTATTATTATTATTATTATTATGTATTATTATTATTATTATTATTATTATTTCTATTATTATTATTATATTATTAATAACAACTGAAGGCTATAGGTTGGTATCAGTGGATATGTAGGGAAACTCACAAAGAATGACTGTTCAACGGGTTGACAAAACTCGGTTAGCACCTCCCTTTGACCTAAATCTCGGATCACGTGCCGCTTGCCTCTTCTTTTCTCTCTCCCGCAGAAGGGGAGAGTTTTTCAAGTACTGGCTTGCGCAAGCCCTGTTTTCTCTAAGTGCGCGTAATGGGACCCTAGCCCCGCTAGTCAGCAGAGAGCCACTTGTACACCGTATCGGGCAAAACATGCTAATTATGACACTATTTATCATAGAATGGGGCGGAGAACGGCATGTTATTTTCAGAGGATATTACGACATGCTCCTGAACATGTCCCGAACGGTTTCACTACACTATATGCATGCAAGTATGAGTTAAAGTTTTCAAAATACGTACTTAAATATATTTCAACAAATGTTACAGCATTTTTACACATGACACATATTTTATTTAAACAATCAGAACAAACTTGTATATTTATATACAAATCAGTCATTAATGATCTGCATTGAGGTGGCAGATTCCCTATCAGTTGCTTATCCACTTTTTTCTTAAACAAAGACGTTGGAAAGTTATCGAGCTTTATTCCAATCCCCTACTCCTCGTCTTATAAATGAATAATTTCCTCAATCTGTCCTCTTGAATACCAACTTTACGTTCTTCTACTTGTAAAAGCTCCACTCGAAATTATGTCATTCCACGCCATCTCTCCATTAACAGCTCGGAACATACCACATATTCGAGCAACTTTTCTCCTTACTCCCACGTCTTCCTAGCCCAAAGTTTTTGACATTTTCTAAATCTACTCCTTTGTCTGAAGTCAGCCGGAACAAAACTTGCTGCTATCGTTTAAATTATTTCCTGTTCAAGTAGTCCTGGTGACGGTTCCATACACTAGAGCCTTACTCTAACCGTGGTCTTAGCAGAGACTTATACGCATTCCCCTTTACATCCTTTCTACAACCCCTAAATACTCTCACAACCATGTGAAGATTTCTGTAACCTTTCTTAACAACCTCGTTATTATGATTATCCCAATGACGGCCATTCCTTATACAAAGTACTTACAGTGTTCAACTCTTCAACACACTAATAACAATTGAGAGGAGTTTCCTCTTGGTGAAACTTGCGGGATCTCATCAGATAGCGCCTCACCTTCTCTAATATTCTGAGTTCTATTTTCTAGATATGTAGCTACGTAATGAACTATCCTTTCGTCTAGTCCAATTGGCCTCATTTTTGTCAGTGGTCTCCCATGTTCTGCCCTAACAAGAGCCTCCAACAGCTCAATAGCGAT
Organism: Anabrus simplex; assembly: GCF_040414725.1. Taxonomy (NCBI): domain Eukaryota; kingdom Metazoa; phylum Arthropoda; class Insecta; order Orthoptera; family Tettigoniidae; genus Anabrus; species Anabrus simplex. The sequence continues at coordinate 7,122,366 of NC_090266.1, forward strand.
ACAGTCCATTTGACCCCCAGAAGAAAAGTATCTGCTATATTTATGGAATCCTACAAGTTGAGAATAACATGTCTAATATGATGGAACTGTGTTTAAATACAACACACTGGCCTGTATTTAACCGCTTTTTTGTCACCCACACTGGGGTAATATCAACAATCTGTTTTTATTGGACATCGCTCCTTCGTGCAAGCAGTAATCAAATAAATATTTCATATATGGAAATATAAACCCGTAGCTTTTCATAAATCTACAGAAATCTTTTCAAACCCAGCTGCCTTTCTAGCTTTCAAGTTTTGTACCTCTTTAAAAATGTCTTTATAATCATAGCGAAATTAACAGTATTTCACCAGTATTGCTCGCCTCCTCTAACTCAACACTCCCCGATGTTCAATAATGAACCCTGTTATGTCCTTCCGGGAACCTCCTTCTGCCTTAAAGTATTTATAAGTGCATATACGTCCATTGCTCCCTAAAATTCATGTGACTGCCTATTATGTATTCCATCATGTTGCCCTTAGCTGATTTTGCCGCTGAATTTAATATCGTAGTAAGTTCCTTCAATGTTTTCTTACTCCCGCAAGTATTCCTAACTTTATTTCTTTCTAATCTGCATTTCCTTCTTAATCTCTTCGCTTCCCTGTTATATTATGATGGTTCCTTACTATCAGTTACCACATTTATTTACCACACCTCTCAAAGACTGCTTTAAAACTTCTTTATATTTTTATTTTCCTTTTTCCGTTGACCGTTATTGCTTTATAAAATTCTCCTCACTCCCCTGTTCTCAGTCATATGGTATTCCCTATTAGTCCTAATTTTCCGTCATCCTTTTCTAACATATTTATTTTAAACTGTGACGAAGAGAGCTTCATTATTATGATCATGATCTATCACTTCAGTTTTCCAATAGAGCACACCTGATTCAGTTGTCGTCTTCGTAATAACTTATTCACCATTCACCTTCCCTATCACGTTCTTTCTGTGTCGTTTCAAATAATTGTGCGCCAGCCTTGCCACACACCAAAAAGATGAAGGTGCCTATTCTCTTTGGAATTGAATCTTACAAATAGAATTGCATGTTCTTCATCCTTAACTTTATCATAGCTTCTTTCACCAGTATAATTATCCCCCCTTATATCGTTCCTAACCTGTCTATACGATAAACACTCCAGTTCCGTGAGAAAATTCCCGCACCCATAATAACACTACCCTTATATTATTCTGTTCTTATTACAACATCTTGTAAATATACATCTATCAAATTATTTCATTCCTTTCCTTCTTTTAAAAAACTTCTACAGTTTAACAACTAATAAATTTATGTCATCCTTACTTGATATCGTGCTTTCTCTACTGTCATCAGTGCACCCTGCTTCACCCCACTTCCCTGAATGTACCTCCCTCCGACTATTCCAAACAAACCTCCTTATTTATATGCATGATTGCGCTTCAAGTGAAGGCCTTCTGAGTGTATGTCCCTATCCCCCACACACCCATTAGAATCTACAAACCTCACTCCCAATTTACCACATACCCATTCCATAGTCTCATTTAAATCCCCAATTACCCTCCAGCCAGTATCACATAACATCTCACCCTCTCGCCTTCCTACTGTATCCTGCACATTGAGAGAGCTATCTACATTCCTGTCCTCTCTCATCCTCCTCAGTTCCCACTCAACACCTGCCTCTCTCAGCCATTCTCTTATATCTACGAAAATTGTGAAATAATGAAGAAATATCAAGAGGAGTAGCTTAAAATAGCGTATTCAGTGAATATAAGTAGTTATATATATTTCAGAGGAAGGAAATACTGTATCGTACCAGCTCAAAGCCTGAGTCCCAACCAGCATTTATCTCACGGGGTGTTACGGTCCGAATCTTTCTCAACAAATAAACAATAAGAAATTAGGAATATATAACATCTCCAATTAAGTGTACGGGCGCCATCTAATTAGTACTACAGAGTTGAACGGGATACACTAATCCTTAAATTTAAGGCTCATAATAACAATTTTAAAAATATATTAAATCAGGTCCAAGAGAAAAATTTGAAGGCTCCGTCCATGGAATGGTGACGGATACTTAAGCGGTCTCCAAGGGTTTACTATTCTACAAGAACAAGAACCTGGAACTGTTTCCGTACAAATGCTAATGTATGTACGTTGGGTATTCAGCCCGAAGGTTGGTTGGATCCTCAACAGGATCACCATCAGCTGTCATAGATGGCCTAGGGGTCACTGAAGAGGTGTACTAGGAAAATGAGGAGTGAGGTAGATTTCCGTTGCTTTCCTAACTGAGCCAGAAGTTGCTATTGCCCATCGGTCAGCCAAGCCTACTAAAATACGTGCACCAACCGAACCTATGACCGACATCTATACACCATTCATAGCAGGGACTGGCTGCATAAGGAATGGCATTACTAGCGTCACTCATACCTCAGCCAGTTTCATATTGTCAAAGCAGAGTATAAGACTGAGACAGATCAATGAAAGTAACAATTTTATTCTAGCCCATACCAGAAGACACAGTGCACTGTAAACACTACATCTTGCTAAAGGAGCATTTAATTAAGTTAAAAATTGAACACACGCAAATTTCGCTGACGTTTACTTTGCCGATAATTTGGCTAATAATTCCAGAAAATTTCACATATATATATTTTACACTTTTGACCACCATCCACTTGGGTGGTGGAACCGTTGATACCTGAGGATTGCAATCTGACCCTCGTGAACACAATGACCATTTATGGTCAGGACCAATTACCTGATGGCCAGGTGGGCGCGATCACATGAATCATGTCATCGCCTACAAATTTATTGAGATGAGAGCAACCCGGGATAATACAAAACTCTCCCCGGGTTCCTAAATAAGATATGCTATCGTAAACTCAAGGAAACAACAAAGGGACTCTAACCTAATGGTCCAGATGTAGGGATTGCCATCACATTATAAATAACAAATTTAACTTGTTATTAAAAACAACTGGATATCAATACGTTCTTACGCCAGCTGACTTCCCTAGTATCAGTCAACATCATCATGCGAAATAATAAAAATGTATTTAATATTATTATTATTATTATTATTATTATTATTATTATTATTAGTGGATATCATCATTATCGTAACAATTAATCATCATTGATTTAATATTTCAATTTCAATTTTCACCATTATTATTCTCAGAAATAATATATTAAATTCTTCTTCTTAATCTTCTTCAATGTATTGCTATTACTACTTTTATTACTATTATGATACATTATTTTCACTTGTTACACAGCAGTCAACTATTATTATGTTTAAGGCGTAACCCTTTACACGTCCGGTCTAGTTTGGCACAAATCAATTAAGACATAACCATGGGATCATGGGAGACTACTGGCAAAAATGAGTGCAATTGGACTAGACAAAAGAGTGACTGAATGGGTTGCTATATTTCTAGAAAATAGATCTCAGAGAATTAGAGTAGATGAAGCTTTATCTGACCCTGTAATAATTAAGTGGGGAATTCCTCAAGACAGTATTGTCGGAACTTCATGTTTCCTTTTATATATAAATGATATGAGTAAAGGAGTGGAATCGGAGGTAAGGCTTTTTGCGGATGATGTTATTCTCTATAGAGTGATAAATAAGTTACAAGATTGTGAGCAACTGCAACGTGACCTCGAAAATGTTGTGAGATGGACAGTGGGCAATGGCATGTTGATAAACGGGGTTAAAAGTCACAAATAGGAAAAGTCCTCTCATTTTAATTACTACGTTGATGGGCTGAAGGATCCTTTTGGGGACCATTGTAAGTATCTAGGTGTTAATATAGGGAAAGACCTTCATTGGGGTAATCACATAAACGGGATTGTAAATAAAGGGTACAGATCTCTCCACATGGTTATGAGGGTGTTTAGGGGTTGTAGTAAGGATGTAAAGGAGAGTGCATATAAGTCTCTGGTAAGACCCCAACTAGAGTATGGTTCCAGTGTATGGGACCCTCACCAGGATTACCTGATTCAAGAACTGGAAAAAATCCAAAGAAAAGCAGCTCGATTTGTTCTGGGTGATTTCCGACAAAAGAGTCGCGTTACAAAAATGTTGCAATGTTTGGGTTAGGAAGAATTGAGAGAAAGAAGAAGAGCTGCTCGACTAAGCGGTATGTTCCGAGCTGTCAGCGGAGAGATGGCGTAGAATGACATTAGTAGACGAATAAGTTTGAATGGCGTTTATAAAGGTAGGAAAGACCACAATATGAAGATAAAGTTGGAATTCAAGAGGACAAACTGGGGCAAATATTCATTTATAGGAAGGGGAGTTAGGGATTGGAATAACTTACCAAGGGAGATGTTCAATAAATTTCCAATTTCTTTGAAAAATCATTTAGGAAAAGGCTAGGAAAGCAACAGATAGGGAATCTGCCACCTGGGCGACTGCCCTAAATGCAGATCAGTATTGATTGATTGATTGATTGATTGATTGATTGATTGATTGATTGATTGATTGATTGATTGATTGATTGATTGATTGATTGATTGATTGATTGATTGATTGATTGATTGATTGATTGATTGATTGATTGATTGATTGATTGATTGATTGATTGATTGATTGATTGATTGATTGATTGATTGATACTTGGAATAACATTTTTAATTGAAAACATATATTTCTATTTCCATTCTTTAGAATTTAGTCACATATGTTAACTCCCAATATGAACCACCAAGATCCGATTTCACATCGGACGGGACACAATAACGGTATTCAAACCCGCAGTCTTATTTTCGTACTGCCGTTCATTTATGGGAACACCATGTCCTCCCAAGACAAATCTCAAATCCCATGGCATCTCGCAGCTTTGATTATCCATCCAATCCCTACAAGTGCTAAATTATTCCTTCCTTTTCATTTGAAGTCCATTTATTCCACTGGAACTCTTCAAAACATTTAATTCACTAATTAATCCTCGGTGCGTGGACTCTTCTGCCACTCATAACACCATAATTTTCGTATAATATCAACGTAGGCCTCAGGATTCCTCTCTTTCTTCATCAACATCGTCTCATGCCGGATTTTTGCCCCGCACGAATTCCAACGTCAAAAATGGGCTTAAACCTCTCTGGGCCTTCAACAGAGCGTCACCATGATATACAATTGTGTATATCGCTTCTAAACAACTAATTACTATTATTATGGAGTCCAAAACGTTAATGAACAATTAATGTTAAAATGAAATTTACTGCTCAAATTAAAGTTTTCCAGGCCACACATAAATTACTTTAACTTGCAATCATTCTATCAAAGTAGGCCCATGCCTTCCTCACACAGCATTATTATTAAACACTCATTTACACATTACCCGTATCACTCCGACACCCCTACTGTTCATTACATTTCTATCAAATGGCGAAATTTCGCGGCACACATATTCATTGATATTTACAGACAATCCCATGGACTTCATTACGTCCCACAACAATTAAATTCACTTTCAGTCCTCTGCATCTGGAAAATTTACAACATACCTTAATATTATAAGGTTTACGATAACTCAAACACATTTGAGCACTTCTAAAATGAATATTAATTTTATCCTTACGTAAAACGTGCCCCTAAACAATCACGAACACTTCAAGCACTAGAACAAACAAATCAACGCCAATCTACTCTATTAAATAATCAAAATTATAATGAGTGCTTGATCTAATTATGGACGTATTAATTTGTCCCTTTGTCCATCCCTCTCTGAATTTACACGAGGCAGGAGGCGGCTCGTTTCACATACAAGTTACCATAATGAAAGAATTTGATTTCCTCCCGTTAACGTTAGCCATCTACAAATTATATTAATGAGGTACTCATCTCTGCCTTGTAGTTTGCCAAACCGGACGAGGAGCACGAGCTCTGTCCAGTTTAGCACGCCATCCTACTGGTATTCATGCCAGCTTGAAGAGGTAATCCTTGAAACTTTTCTATATTACACATTTTTAAATTTTAGAAAAGCAAATAACTTTTTACACTTGGAATATTTTCCATTCTACATTTAACACAGAAAGTTAACACTATTGGCCTTTTATCTGGCCCACTTAATGTAAATATACATTCTTCATTCCTTCCCCTGGCACTAAGGAACATGGGATACATCGGTATCATCTTCAACGGCCCAGCGCGCACTCGATATTCCGACCCGGCACTTCCGAGTCTGTTCGTGTTTCTCCCGTCTCACGTTCGCGTGGCTGACCAGGTATGAGTTCGTAATCGACTGTTCAATGTTGAAATTACGTCGAACACCCGCGACTGTAGTTTGGAAGTAATGTTAGGCCACTTCCTCTATATCATGACGATATTTCCTATTTTGTTAGTGTCGAAGGATCGAAAGCATTGACTGAGGGCAGATTCGTTGTCCACACAGCCTACGTGATTAAAATTGAGAGGCTATCTAACGGTGAGATAGCAGCCCCTAATCTCTCAATCCTACCCGTAGGTTTCGATTTAATGATTTCCGTAAATGTTCGAACTCCTGATAATAGACTGTTCAAGTCTGTAACACGTACTAATTCACATCCTGGATCACTGTGCTACCTAACAGAATGACACCTCAAACAACATTTCACGAGTAAGTACACACACTGGCGTAGTAACAGCTCGAACAAATCTTTACGAGTGGGTCTACACGCACTTGCGTAGTAACGGCTCCAACAATTCTTTACGAGTGGGTCTACACGCACTTGCGTAGTAACAGCTCCAACAATTCTTTACGAGTGAGTCTTCACGCACTTGCGTAGTAACCGCTCCAACAATTTCTCACGAGTAAGTGCGCACACTGGCGTAGTAACAGCTCGAACAATTCTTCACGAGTAATTCTTCCGTCGCCACAACCATGTATTTATATTAATCTCACCTCTCCTCCGAGTTCACGAAAAGTCACCTTAAAGTGAGCAGTTCCAGTATCCTAATACGACTATTTGCGGACCTTCCAGTGGCTTAAACTTGGGATCCACTGTTGTAATAATATTATTATAGCTTCTTTGCCAATTCTCAACTAATTTTGTTCACTGGTAATTAATATAATTGTGAATTTTGCTCACATATACTGAGCGGGAAATTTCGCGCCGATTGTAGCGTCTCTTGCCTCCTGCCAATCAGCGAATAATGTCCATGAATTCTCATAATTACGCCTGTCAATCTCCCTCAATTAATAACTTTTAATAATTTTTATTATATGGTTAGCATTCTAAAGTTCACCTTATCTCGAATTTATAATCGATTTCCTTCTATGAATTTAATCTGTGGAGACCCCTTTGATAGTGCTTCCCACAATAGGAAGTTGGCGTGACTGCTTTTCCCCGCCGAATTTTACTATTGGTCCAAGCTACGCGGGACTGAAAAGTTTCTTCTTTTTTCCTTCACGTACCAGCTTTGCGCACAGGTCTCGGCTGATACAGTGGTGTTCTTCTGACGCAATTTACAAGAATTCTACTGACCGTTCTATCGTTGTTCAAACTCTCACATCGCCCGCGGCTATGGTACGTTCCATTGACTCGGAAATAACCTTGCCTTTCTCTTCTCAACTCGGCAACAATTTCTGAGAAAACAAATTCTGCTGGCCATTGTATTTCCTAATCTTAGTGGAAATATCAATCTGTGGTAGGTTTCACAATACCATTCGAACTGGCCCGTACTTACAATATATAAGTAAGATAATCTTGCTTACGAAAATGAAATATATATTCCTCAAAAATTATTTACAATTGAGTAACGCATCTAACACCCCCCCCCCCAGGGTGCAGTACACTACGCAAAGATTTGAAATGGTATTTTAATTCTCGTATTTTTCCTCATTAAGCATTGATAGATATTCCAGTCAATAATTTAATTATTTAAGGTTACGATCTCGTAACCTAGCGGTCAGTAGGTTACTACATAATTAGTTCTTATGGAGCTCACGTAACCTTATGTATTTTGCTCGTCCCACCTGTCAATGTTTATACTTTCCGCTCTTGGAGGGTACCGAATCCTTAGTTGCGGTCTGCACAATGATGCGATCTGTCGACTGACTGACTAACTCTCAAGAATCAAAGTATTCTTCAATCGTTTATATTATGGTATGAGGATCGACAAAGTTTCATTCGTCTCTTATATCTGGCGTTTTCGCAAGCAACATCGTCATGCTGTTTCACATTCACGATTTAATCCCTTTAATACGAAAATAACTGTTCTTCTCTATGCTGTTTTGATTCCGGTGGATGGAATTCATCATGTGATCATTATCGTTGAAAACTCCTTGTCTGGAGGATGGTTCCTCTTCAGTATATGATTTTCTTCAATATGTGGTTATCTTATTTGCTTCTGCCTCGATGTGAATATACGTGTCGGCAAGTATTATATCAAAATTATGGATAATGGACAGAAGTAAGAGTTCCTTAATTTCTGTTACATTAATTTTTTTGTGGATCGAGAAATCACCAAGCTGAACTTAATCTGCATATATGGTGTGAATTGATACAGGCAACATGTAAGAGGAAGACTCCACCATTTCAACAGATGAAGTTAAATATTTGCATAACAACCAACCTAATTATTATTATTATTATTATTATTATTATTATTATTATTATTATTATTATTATATTCATTCAAGCCCGGTCTAGAAAGCCAAGAATAACGGCCGAGAGGATTCGTCGTGCTGACCACATGACACCTCGTAATCTGCAGGCCTTCGGGCTGAGCAGCGGTCGCTTGGTAGGCCAAGGCCCTTCAAGGGCTGTAGTGCGATGGGGTTTGGTTTGGTTATATTCATTCAAGTATGTATTTAAACCGAGTAATTCAATTTCGCCTATTGTAACCATTCCACCGTTATTTCGCCTGCTATTTCTGCCGTATATTTTGTTGGGCGTTTCGGCGACCTTGACAGGATGTGTTCTGATGTAATATTGTATCTGGGAGGAAGTCTTTGTTTACCATGGAGCAGTAATTTGAACTTTCATTGAAGTTAAGAAAGGTAATACGCATGGCGTTTACCAGAAAACTGAACATTCGACGAGCAGATATCGGGAATTTAAGTCAAGGGGAGAAGAGAAGAAAAGTTCGGGTTTCATTCTCTTTACTGCAAACGGAATGTGAAAAGTTACTTTCGTTAGATGGCAAGTTCTGAAATTTGAAAATAGACGTCGGACAGGAAGATGAACATACAGATATTATCACCAATGGTAGTGTTCATATGGAAAGTAGGTGGAAGTTCAAGCTCACCAAGATGGAACTTAAAAAATTGACGGAGGTGTTAGACTGAAGCTACAATTTTTGGGTCAGTTCAAAAAAATTTATGAAGACCCAGATATTGTACCTAGTGAAAACTACTGTAAAAGATTCCCGTGGTAGAGAACTGGTTGGAAGTTTTCCACCTAGAGGTAAAAATTATTGCAAATCAATAGAAAGCCTGAAAATAAGATTTGACGGGGAAGATCTGCTTGTCGAAGTTTATGTTAGAGAATTTATGACTTTAGTGTTGAAGAATGCTTCCCCTGTTAGAGATACCAGTTCATTCTGCATCTTATACGGCAGTTTAGAATCCCGTATAAGGTCATTGGAAACATTTGGTGTTACCTCTGATAAGTTTGCTGCTATGCTGTACCCTTAAATTCACTCGTATTTGCCCGAGGAACTTCTCAGGTCTCGGCAAAGAAGCCTGAAATCTGTAACTACGGGGTACTCTAATACAGGTTAAAAGCGTCATGCAAAACTTAAAGCTAGAAATAGAATTGGAAGAAAGGATTAGTTTGTCTGTAACAGGTTTTCGTATTAAAGGTGATTTCACAACATATTCACACTAAACTAGCATGCCGTTAGACTGCTACAGCCACTGCTTTTCAGTTATTAATTACAAGTGTTCTATAGGATAGGAAATACAATTATTGTATTCTTTGTGGTGGACGACATTATAGTTTCAATTGTTTTAAGGCTCAGAATGTAAACTTGACTGAAAAACAGAAAATATTAAATGATATGGTAGTTGTTTCGCCTGCTCTTCAAGAAGGGTCATTGTTCAAATAAATGTGAAGGAGCTGTCAGATGTCTTATTTGTGGTAAGAATCATAATGTGTTGATGTGTCCTGACATGCTAAGTAATCAAAGTAACGATTTAAAAATTAATTCAGTCCACAATCAAGACAAGTGTGAGCAGAAAACCACCTCCATTAGTAGCACCACACATCACCATGCTTTGTTATAAACACTAATTGTGAATATCAAGGGTACCGAGACTCACAACTCTACACGAGCATTAATTAAATCTTGCTCTCGGAGGTCATATATCCGACAAGAAATTGTGGACATATTAGGTTATAAGCCATTAAACATGGTCTCTTCGGTGGTGTAAAAGCTAATTTGTGTTACAATGTGGAGGTACTAAACCTAGATGGTCAGTTTCACTGTAATTTGGAAGCACTAGATCAAACAGTCATCTGTGACGCTATTCCTTGTTTAGAGATCTTGCAGAAAGGGAATACCCTTCAAAAGATGTAGGCAGAAGGGATGGCAGTCAAGACTTGCTGATTGGAGCAGATATAGCTGGTAAGCTAATGGCAGGGAAAGTGAATTGAATGGATACGGGCTTAGTAGGTATTGAAACTAAATTAGGCTGAACTTGATGTGGAAGGTTCCACTAACTTGACAGTAGAGGTTTCATCACTGGAGTTTGCGTGTCATCGGACTCAGGCACTCAGAAGAAGGAGATTTGGAGATTCGAACACATTTTCGGACATGGCCTGTACTAGGTACGATTTTTGTGGAATGAGGACCACTAATCTCTGCCAAATGAACAGAATTTGATAATTAAGGGACTAGTTATCACAAGCAGAAAATTGCATGAACAAAATTTGCTTAGTTCATATGATGCTGTTTTGAACGAATAGGAACAACTGAGATAGTTGGAAAGGTGCCACCTGACGCAGTGGGAGATCTAGGGGACTATTTAGCTCATCGAGCAGTTGTTAAGGAGAACAGCACTACAAGAGTAAGCTGTTCGTGACTCGTTGACCAGCTTTACAAACATACTAATCTGAATTTAAATTGAAATATATGAAATATCTGCATTTATAATGGAAATTAGGAAATTCTGCATTTAAAATGGAAATTATGAAAATTAACATTCATTAAATAAAATACACAATCGTGGAACCCTGGACTCACACTTACTTCATACCTGCAAACTTACACATACGTTATTTGAAGGGCGCCAGCTACCACTCGGTGCAGCAATAATAGAACGAGAATCTTGACTATCTCTAGGGTGTGGTGTAATAAGCTTACTTTTGACAACATACCATATATGTTCTGGGAAAAGGAGATTGACGTTCGGTTTCCCCATTAATTTTGAGTTTATCTAATTCTGTCATTGAAATTGTTACCGTGGTTTGGTGGATTAGCAGAGGTGAAAGAAGGTGCGGGGGTGAACAGGTCTCAAAATACGAAATTAAAGTTAAGATAAAATTTAACAAGGTTATATTTTCTTTTCAAGTTTAAGAAATAACAAATAGAACAGGTACTCAGTAGCCGAAACACAATTCGAAAATGTACAATTACAGTGATTACAGGATTTGGGCTCCGAGAGCCAGACACATAATTCTTGAGCAATGAGCCCAACTTTACTTATATTCAAGGTTCAACAAAGGGGCAGAAAACCCCAATCAGGCCTAGGAGCACTTGCTCCTCTTTACACGGTAAAGCCTCCTCGAGGCATACAACAACTCAATTTTCAAGAAAGAGCAACTCGCTCTCAAAATGTAAGCCTATCAAAGGCCACACCAAACTCCAGTTTCAAGTTGTCCTCCAAGGACATGAAAACAGGGGTAAAAATACCCAACCTACTGAGGCCTATTAAGTAAAGAAACAGGTCAAGTACATGGCCTCTAAAATACCAACTTGAGAGGAGGCGTTCTTGTACTCCTAATACACTTTATATAAACCTACTTGGCACTAGGCCGTTACTGCAAGGGCTAATCCCATACTAGAGAGGTGACTTATAGAAGAAGACAATTTACATTACATTAAGGAAGAAACGGTTGAGAAAATAAGTTCACCTCAACGCAATATGAGTGGGAGCTCGAGAGGGTTAGGCACTCTCTATCCCAATATGTAGATTAACAGATAGAATTGATACAAGGTGTCTTTACATTTTAGGGGAAAAGTTACATGGTAGAAAGGCTTCGGACCTGCCCCGAGAGTTAAACTGCTGAGCTAGCAAGAAAAGAAGTTATTAAACGGCCATTACCTGGTGGCTGAACTGCTGCCCGAAGAAAGAGGCGCTTCCCGCCCCCTGCTACGTACTTTACACACTGATAGATGTTACTGAAGTGGAGCAGAGACCCTAAAATCAGCAGTTATTAAACCCTCGCGGAAAGTTCGAGACGTTTCATGAATGAGAAGCCACACCCCCCCTCACTTTATTGGCTAGGGTTAAGCAACATATCCATGTTGAAGAAGATACACCTGATTGGTCATAAATTAATTAAAGAAATTCGGGATTGGCTAAATTCAAACCTGGCGGAACGAAAGAATTAACATTGCCAACACAAACAATGACTGAAGGAAATTTAACAAAGAGCAAACTTATACATACTAAATTTCTTCAAAAAAAGTTCCTTCACTTCGCACTAGGGTGCACAATAGTAGTTCTTAAGTAGTGCCATCTAGAAGAGAATGTTCACACTTCTTGCTACAGAGAAAACAAAAAAGAATCGAAACTGACACAGTTCAGAACTTCAAAATTTTACAAGTAGTGACATCTTCTGAGAAACTTGAAAATTAACTCAGTAGATAAAGTTCAGACTTCCTCCAGTAGAGGAGTTTCAACTGGCGCAAAGTTTGAATTAGCGGTGTGGAGGTGTACCGCCCGGTACAGACCTCCCCCCCCCCAAAAGTTCCTCCAAGGGGTAACACAGAAGAACATAAACTTTTGTTTCGAAATAAGGTCCAAGTTATAATGTTGATATAGAAGTTAATTTCAGAAGCATTTATAAAAATTTTCTAAATTTGGTTTGATTCAGTTTCAGAATTCTTTATAGTAACTTTAGATGTAAAGTTTTTATGCTTGTAGGGGTTGAATTCAGACTGAAACTTTTTGTTTTTAACGTTGAGGAAAAAATTTTCTAAGTCCACCAGATATTGCAGTTGGATTCAAAACTGTAGTAATTGTTGATATTAAATGTCCATGTAGCTGATTGAGTACATTCAAGGTCGATTAAGTTAGACGGCCAGACCGGCCGCTGCTACTTGTGTCCAGAGGAGGCCGCTCGGACCCCTCAAGTACCCTGAGATACCGCTCGCCCGCACTGTGGGAGGAGTAGTGGAGTTGAAGCACGCCGCGCCCGCTGCGAACATGCAGGTCGCGGGCCAGTTACAGGTTGTACGTCGCACATCAGCCTTGGCCGGGAGGAGGACTCCGGCTCGCCGTACACTGGTTGGTCTCACTGGAGAAGGGCGGGCCCATACCCTACCTCAGTAGCGGTACGGCGCCACGCTGCTGCGGGGGCACTGAAACATTAAAGCTCGGCGGCAGAATTTTGTTGGACCATAATTATTTTAGGGTACAGTCTTTGTGGCGAGGTTGAGGGGCCAGCGGCGTGGAGATATTTATTTAATTCCCATAAGCCACAGTTTGTAGTTGAGCAGGAGACGGGAGTGAGGTAATGGCCGTGGTAAGGACAGGATGGCAGTTCAACTGGTCGGGGAAGGTTTACAATAAATGGTTACACACAAAGGAAACAGATTCCAAGGGCAGAAGGCCTTAAAAGTGAAACCCTTCAAACAAAAATATAACCTTCATATTTCTTTCAAAAGTATATGAAGCAAGTTAACACAGAAATTACACCGGTTTCACCTGTGATAGGTGAACCCTAAATATCCTCTCAGTGGCTGGATTGCTTAGCAATAAGGTAACGGGTGTAAGGAAATCGAGAATAGTACACGGCCCATGAAATCTGGGGGCAAGCTTGCCCGCGGGAACAAAATTCTTGACCATCACTTGATCGCCTACCTTCAAATTGGTGGGTCTCCGTCCACGATCATATCGTTCCCTAACCTTTTCATGAGACACTTAACGATTGGCTTTAGCCTTCTTCCAAAGATCTTTAATATTATCTGGATCTATTGTCTCGGGTAGAATATCACTCAGAGACCAGAGGTTAGAGAGCGGCGTGTTGGGAACAAACTTGAACATTAAAGAAGCTGGAGTAAACTTATGAGATTCATGAACAGCCGAGTTCAAAGCAAAAGCTAACCAATGCAGGGAGTGTCCCACCTAGAATGATCTTCATGATGATAGGCAATAAGGGCCGACCTGAGATTACGATTAACCCTTTCAGCCAGAGATAGTTGAGGGTAATAAGCAGAAGTTGTCACATGAGAGATGGACAGGTCAAAACAGAATTTACGAAATAAATTACATGTGAAAGCCTTAGCATTGTCAGACACAATATATTGACACGGACCAAAAGAAGCAAAGATTGAATTTAGACAAGTAATGGTGGACTGAGCGGCAGCCAGCTTAGTCGGAAATAACCAGAAAAATCTTGTAAAACCATCTACACATACAAAGATGAACTTGTTGGCATTTCCCTTTGACTGGGGGAAGGGTCCTACATAATCAATATACAGGCGTTCCATTGGGCGTGAAGCCTGATGAGAAGACAAAAGGCCTACCTTGGTGGACATGGTGGGTTTACTAAGCAAGCAGGATTTACAAGCCTTTACTAGTTCACGGATTTCACCGTCCATACCTTTCCAGATAAACCTTTCACGAATCTTTTCACGAGTTTAAAAGATGCCTAGATGCCCCCCTAATGGGGTCTCATGATAGTACTTAAAGATCATAGGTACAAGAACAGCTGGAACTACAACCTTCATCATCTTATCGTGCATCGAAGGGCAACATAAAACACCATTCCTCAGTACATAAGGGACAACATGTTCCCCAGAAGAAAGGGTTTCCATTATCGGAGCCAGCGTCGGATCTTCACGTTGATATTTCTCAATGTCCCTAATGAGCATGGGAGCATCTGTTAAGATAGTATTAACCTCAGATAGTATGGACTCGGGAGGTGATGAACTATCGACCGGTTCATGGGTCTCGACGTCGTTGGAAAACATACGGCTGAGTCCGTCTGCAACAACATTTTCAGTACCTCTCATATGCCTAACATCAAATTGGAAGGCAGAAATTCGGATGGCCCAACGGGCTATACGACCAGTACGACGCGGCCTACCTAAGACCCGGCTTAAGGCTTGATTATCCGTCTCCAGGTCGAATTTGACATTTTCCAGATAGAGACGGAACTTTTCTAAGGCAAATAAGACTGCCAAACCTTCGAGCTCATAGGTGGAATACTTGGCTTCTTGAGCCGACAATGTCCTAGACGCATAGGCGATGGGTCGCCTCCCTAGTTCAGTCTCTTGAAGAAGGACTGCAGCTACCGCCGACGACGACGCGTCGGTTTGGACGATGAATTTCTTCGAGAAATCAGGCATAGCAAGTACAGGGGCATTACAGAGAGCTAATTTAAGATCTTCAAAAGCGGCTTGTTGAGAAGGTCCCCACTCAAATTTGATGCCTTGCCTACGAAGAAGGTTCAAGGGCGCCGCTGTATTAGCGAAGTTAGGAATAAACTTCCTGAAGAAGTTCACCATGCCAATGAACCTGGCGATACCTTTGATGTCCTTGGGAGGTTTAAAATCACGGAGGGCCTGTGTTCTAGAATGACAAATTGCAACACCATCAGGTGAATCAATATGCCCTAGGAATGACATGGAGGGCCTAGCAAAGGCAACCTTGGACAACTTCACAGTTAACCCGGCCTTACGAAGGCGATTGAGAACTTCTCGCAGATGATCTAGATGTTCTTCAAAAGTCTCCGAAAATACGACGACATCATCGAGATAGTGATACAAGTACTCGAATTTGATGTCGGAGAAGACCCTATCTAGCAGTCTAGTGAGTACAGCTGCTCCCGTGGGAAGCCCGAAAGGCACGCGGTTGTATTCATACAAATTCCAATCCGTGGCAAACGCTGTAAGGTGTTTAGACTCTTCAGCTAGGGGAATTTGATTATAAGCCTGATTCAAATCCAAGATGGTGAAGAACTTGGCCTTACGAAACCATAAAAAACAAGAATGAAGGTCAGGAAGGGGCACAGAATGTAACACCACCTTCCGATTGAGAGCCCTATAATCAATGACAGGCCTGAAGCCCCCTTGGGGTTTCGGGACTAGAAAAATAGGTGAAGAATACGCCGACTTAGACGGCCTAATAATACCATCCTTCAACATTTGATCAATGATTTATTTCAGAGCCTTCATTTTAGGTGGAGATAGCCTATAAGGTGGAAAACGGACAGGAACCGAATCCGTGACCTCAATTTTGTATTCAATAAGGTCAGTAACACCAAGAGTATCGGAGAACACCTCTGGAAACGACTGACACAACTTACGAATACTATCAGCCTGTTCCTCAGGTAGATGTCTAAGCTCTAACAACATCTCATCCTGGGTAGGCGAAATAGATGAACATCATGCAGAATTACATTTCAATAAGGGGATTTTACAATTAGACGCAAATTTGAAAGTGCACGACCTACTCTGAAGATCGAGCACAAGACCAGTGTGAGAAATGAAGTCAGCTCCCAATATAATGGGGCAAGAAAAGTGCTTGGCCACAAAGAATTTAACTTTCCATGTAAATTTAAAAATACGAATTTTGGCTTTTAAGGAACCTAAAATTTCTAATGGAGAAGAATTAGCCGAAACATATTGAACAGGAGATGAGCAATAGTCAGGAAGTTTACAAATAGATTTCAATTTCGAATACCATTGAGCCGAAATAATTGAACAAACACTGCCTGAATCTAAAAGAGCTGTTACAGATTCATTATTTAACTCAATTTTGAGGAAGGGCACAGGTGCGGGGGAATCCGCCGCAATCCTAAGACATTCTTTGGGGCATTCAAAAGATAAATCTGAAGACTGAGTTTTCCCTGAATTTTCGACCTGTTTACCAGGGGCTGAGCCTCGGGAAGACGGATTAGTCGACTCAGCCGAAGCCACCAGTCACTTTTTATTATTGGCATTGGTGGAAGTTGCACCCGAAGTGGAGCAGGAGGGGGTGCTGCTAACCTTAGGGCAGTTCTTGGCAATATGATAAAACGCGCCGCATTTAAAGCAACCTTGCGATGACCCTGTTCCATTCCTTGTTCCACTAGATTTAATTAATGGACACTTGTTTCGAAGATGGTCAGGGGACCCACAAGCATAACATTTACGGGCCGTGATGGTTCGGCGAGTTGTAGGCCGAAAGTTACTTGATGGCGGAGGGGGCTCCCTGGCAACACGTAATGTGTCCGCATACCTAACCCCTTCGGCTGACACAGCCAATGCTTCAAGTTCAGAGAAGGTTTGCGGGCACGCCGCGAAACACAAATATGACCTATAGGATGGTAAAATACCTTCCACAATAGCATGAACGATTTGGTCTTCGAAAAAATGAAGAGCAAATACCCTAGTATAGAACTTAATATCTTGGATGAAATCTGCCAAGTTTTCATCCAACCGCTGTACACGATAATAGTACTTCTGAATCAGGGATGACCTCGCACGAGCAGGAAAGGAATTTGAAAGAAGGTGTGCGTGAAAGTCTTCAATAGATGACTGTTCCGCTATTGCCCTAACAATTTTGTCTGAGAGAACACCAATTGCATAGGGATAGATGATTTGCAAAATTTGAGACTGAGAAAGAGAGAAAACAAGGGCATGATCCTGAAATTCAACTAAAAACCTTAAGAATGAAATAACTTCACTGGTAGTGTTAACAGAAAACTTCGCAATACCTCTAAGGAGCATGGCTAATGGATGAGGCAAACTACTGAACCCTGGTGACATAGTAGGTAGAAGTTTAAGTGGCGAGGAAGCTAATTCAGAACGTGCGTTATTCAACGAGGTACGGCGTTCAGACTCGTTGTCCAATGGGGCAGAGATTTGTTGAGCTCCAACGGTTTTCGTATTGACTTCTCCCTTAGGAGGCTCTTCTTCGCTACCTACATTCACCGTGGTGGGTTGATCAGTTTTGGGAGGAACTTCCCCAGTTAACAATTGGGTAACCTTACTGGACAATTCAGAAAGATTTTCAAGAACCACACTAGCTTCCTTCCTCTGAACGTCATTCAACTTCAGAGACAACAGATCGTTAACTCTATTAGAAAAATGAAATTACCTGGCTTGCACACGTTTAATTTGATTAGGAGAAGGATCATTTTCTTCAAAAAAACTAACTACAGATGCGAGCTCAGTAGTATTGTCAGTGATCGTGGAAAGAGAGTCGTCCATTTCTTTCTCTCCCAAAGTGGGGATGGAAATGGGCAAATCAAGGGACTCTCTAAACTTATTTGTGCCTATCGCAACCGTGCCTCCAGATTGCACATTTCTAATTGTTAATTCATAGATTAACTCCTCCTTGCGCAAATAGTTGAGATGGAGAACATCGCGAGGGCCGGGCATGATGTCAGAACAATTTTGAAAAAGGAAAAAATCAAAAAAATTCCAGCAACAGAGAAAATTGTTAGAGTTCGAATCAAAGCAATGTTTAGTCGTCAAAAGGGGCTAAATTGAGACCCATTCAACCACGCTCTGCTACCACTTGTTACCGTGGTTTGGTGGATTAGCAGAGGTGAAAGAAGGTGCGGGGGTGAACAGGTCTCAAAATACGAAATTAAAGTTAAGATAAAATTTAACAAGGTTATATTTTCTTTTCAAGATTAAGAAATAACAAATAGAACAGGTACTCAGTAGCCGAAACACAATTCGAAAATGTACAATTACAGTGATTACAGGATTTGGGCTCCGAGAGCCAGACACATAATTCTTGAGCAATGAGCCCAACTTTACTTATATTCAAGGTTCAACAAAGGGGCAGAAAACCCCAATCAGGCCTAGGAGCACTTGCTCCTCTTTACACGGTAAAGCCTCCTCGAGGCATACAACAACTCAATTTTCAAGAAAGAGCAACTCGCTCTCAAAATGTAAGCCTATCAAAGGCCACACCAAACTCCAGTTTCAAGTTGTCCTCCAAGGACATGAAAACAGGGGTAAAAATACCCAACCTACTGAGGCCTATTAAGTAAAGAAACAGGTCAAGTACATGGCCTCTAAAATACCAACTTGAGAGGAGGCGTTCTTGTACTCCTAATACACTTTATATAAAACCTACTTGGCACTAGGCCGTTACTGCAAGGGCTAATCCCATACTAGAGAGGTGACTTATAGAAGAAGACAATTTACATTACATTAAGGAAGAAACGGTTGAGAAAATAAGTTCACCTCAACGCAATATGAGTGGGAGCTCGAGAGGGTTAGGCACTCTCTATCCCAATATGTAGATTAAAAGATAGAATTGATACAAGGTGTCTTTACATTTTAGGGGAAAAGTTACATGGTAGAAAGGCTTCGGACCTGCCCCGAGAGTTAAACTGCTGAGCTAGCAAGAAAAGAAGTTATTAAACGGCCATTACCTGGTGGCTGAACTGCTGCCCGAAGAAAGAGGCGCTTCCCGCCCCCTGCTACGTACTTTACACACTGATAGATGTTACTGAAGTGGCGCAGAGACAATAAAATCAGCAGTTAATAAACCCTCGCGCAAAGTTCGAGACGTTTCATGAATGAGAAGCCACACCCCCCCTCACTTTATTGGCTAGGGTTAAGCAACATATCCATGTTGAAGAAGATACACCTGATTGGTCATAAATTAATTAAAGAAATTCGGGATTGGCTAAATTCAAACCTGGCGGAACGAAAGAATTAACATTGCCAACACAAACAATGACTGAAGGAAATTTAACAAAGAGCAAACTTATACATACTAAATTTCTTCAAAAAAAGTTCCTTCACTTCGCACTAGGGTGCACAATAGTAGTTCTTAAGTAGTGCCATCTAGAAGAGAATGTTCACACTTCTTGCTACAGAGAAAACAAAAAAGAATCGAAACTGACACAGTTCAGAACTTCAAAATTTTACAAGTAGTGACATCTTCTGAGAAACTTGAAAATTAACTCAGTAGATAAAGTTCAGACTTCCTCCAGTAGAGGAGTTTCAACTGGCGCAAAGTTTGAATTAGCGGTGTGGAGGTGTACCGCCCGGTACAGACCTCCCCCCCCCAAAAGTTCCTCCAAGGGGTAACACAGAAGAACATAAACTTTTGTTTCGAAATAAGGTCCAAGTTATAATGTTGATATAGAAGTTAATTTCAGAAGCATTTATAAAAATTTTCTAAATTTGGTTTGATTCAGTTTCAGAATTCTTTATAGTAACTTTAGATGTAAAGTTTTTATGCTTGTAGGGGTTGAATTCAGACTGAAACATTTAGTTTTTAACGTTGAGGAAAAAATTTTCTAAGTCCACCAGATATTGCAGTTGGATTCAAAACTGTAGTAATTGTTGATATTAAATGTCCATGTAGCTGATTGAGTACATTCAAGGTCGATTAAGTTAGACGGCCAGACCGGCCGCTGCTGCTTGTGTCCAGAGGAGGCCGCTCGGACCCCTCAAGTACCCTGAGATACCGCTCGCCCGCACTGTGGGAGGAGTAGTGGAGTTGAAGCACGCCGCGCCCGCTGCGAACATGCAGGTCGCGGGCCAGTTACAGGTTGTACGTCGCACATCAGCCTTGGCCGGGAGGAGGACTCCGGCTCGCCGTACACTGGTTGGTCTCACTGGAGAAGGGCGGGCCCATACCCTACCTCAGTAGCGGTACGGCGCCACGCTGCTGCGGGGGCACTGAAACATTAAAGCTCGGCGGCAGAATTTTGTTGGACCATAATTATTTTAGGGTACAGTCTTTGTGGCGAGGTTGAGGGGCCAGCGGCGTGGAGATATTTATTTAATTCCCATAAGCCACAGTTTGTAGTTGAGCAGGAGACGGGAGTGAGGTAATGGCCGTGGTAAGGACAGGATGGCAGTTCAACTGGTCGGGGAAGGTTTACAATAAATGGTTACACACAAAGGAAACAGATTCCAAGGGCAGAAGGCCTTAAAAGTGAAACCCTTCAAACAAAAATATAACCTTCATATTTCTTTCAAAAGTATATGAAGCAAGTTAACACAGAAATTACACCGGTTTCACCTGTGATAGGTGAACCCTAAATATCCTCTCAGTGGCTGGATTGCTTAGCAATAAGGTAACGGGTGTAAGGAAATCGAGAATAGTACACGGCCCATGAAATCTGGGGGGCAAGCTTGCCCGCGGGAACAAAATTCTTGACCATCACTTGATCGCCTACCTTCAAATTGGTGGGTCTCCGTCCACGATCATATCGTTCCCTAACCTTTTCATGAGACACTTAACGATTGGCTTTAGCCTTCTTCCAAAGATCTTTAATATTATCTGGATCTATTGTCTCGGGTAGAATATCACTCAGAGACCAGAGGTTAGAGAGCGGCGTGTTGGGAACAAACTTGAACATTAAAGAAGCTGGAGTAAACTTATGAGATTCATGAACAGCCGAGTTCAAAGCAAAAGCTAACCAATGCAGGGAGTGTCCCACCTAGAATGATCTTCATGATGATAGGCAATAAGGGTCGACCTGAGATTACGATTAACCCTTTCAGCCAGAGATAATTGAGGGTAATAAGCAGAAGTTGTCACATGAGAGATGGACAAGTCAAAACAGAATTTACGAAATAAATTACATGTGAAAGCCTTAGCATTGTCAGACACAATATATTGACACGGACCAAAAGAAGCAAAGATTGAATTTAGACAAGTAATGGTGGACTGAGCGGTAGCCAGCTTAGTCGGAAATAACCAGGAAAATCTTGTAAAACCATCTACACATACAAAGATGAACTTGTTGGCATTTCCCTTTGACTGGGGGAAGGGTCCTACATAATCAATATACAGGCGTTCCATTGGGCGTGAAGCCTGATGAGAAGACAAAAGGCCTACCTTGGTGGACATGGTGGGTTTACTAAGCAAGCAGGATTTACAAGCCTTTACTAGTTCACGGATTTCACCGTCCATACCTTTCCAGATAAACCTTTCACGAATCTTTTCACGAGTTTAAAAGATGCCTAGATGCCCCCCTAATGGGGTCTCATGATAGTACTTAAAGATCATAGGTACAAGAACAGCTGGAACTACAACCTTCATCATCTTATCGTGCATCGAAGGGCAACATAAAACACCATTCCTCAGTACATAAGGGACAACATGTTCCCCAGAAGAAAGGGTTTCCATTATCGGAGCCAGCGTCGGATCTTCACGTTGATATTTCTCAATGTCCCTAATGAGCATGGGAGCATCTGTTAAGATAGTATTAACCTCAGATAGTATGGACTCGGGAGGTGATGAACTATCGACCGGTTCATGGGTCTCGACGTCGTTGGAAAACATACGGCTGAGTCCGTCTGCAACAACATTTTCAGTACCTCTCATATGCCTAACATCAAATTGGAAGGCAGAAATTCGGATGGCCCAACGGGCTATACGACCAGTACGACGCGGCCTACCTAAGACCCGGCTTAAGGCTTGATTATCCGTCTCCAGGTCGAATTTGACATTTTCCAGATAGAGACGGAACTTTTCTAAGGCAAATAAGACTGCCAAACCTTCGAGCTCATAGATGGAATACTTGGCTTCTTGAGCCGACAATGTCCTAGACGCATAGGCGATGGGTCGCCTCCCTAGTTCAGTCTCTTGAAGAAGGACTGCAGCTACCGCCGACGACGACGCGTCGGTTTGGACGATGAATTTCTTCGAGAAATCAGGCATAGCAAGTACAGGGGCATTACAGAGAGCTAATTTAAGATCTTCAAAAGCGGCTTGTTGAGAAGGTCCCCACTCAAATTTGATGCCTTGCCTACGAAGAAGGTTCAAGGGCGCCGCTGTATTAGCGAAGTTAGGAATAAACTTCCTGAAGAAGTTCACCATGCCAATGAACCTGGCGATACCTTTGATGTCCTTGGGAGGTTTAAAATCACGGAGGGCCTGTGTTCTAGAATGACAAATTGCAACACCATCAGGTGAATCAATATGCCCTAGGAATGACATGGAGGGCCTAGCAAAGGCAACCTTGGACAACTTCACAGTTAACCCGGCCTTACGAAGGCGATTGAGAACTTCTCGCAGATGATCTAGATGTTCTTCAAAAGTCTCCGAAAATACGACGACATCATCGAGATAGTGATACAAGTACTCGAATTTGATGTCGGAGAAGACCCTATCTAGCAGTCTAGTGAGTACAGCTGCTCCCGTGGGGAGCCCGAAAGGCACGCGGTTGTATTCATACAAATTCCAATCCGTGGCAAACGCTGTAAGGTGTTTAGACTCTTCAGCTAGGGGAATTTGATTATAAGCCTGATTCAAATCCAAGATGGTGAAGAACTTGGCCTTACAAAACCATAAAAAACAAGAATGAAGGTCAGGAAGGGGCACAGAATGTAACACCACCTTCCGATTGAGAGCCCTATAATCAATGACAGGCCTGAAGCCCCCTTGGGGTTTCGGGACTAGAAAAATAGGTGAAGAATACGCCGACTTAGACGGCCTAATAATACCATCCTTCAACATTTGATCAATGATTTATTTCAGAGCCTTCATTTTAGGTGGAGATAGCCTATAAGGTGGAAAACGGACAGGAACCGAATCCGTGACCTCAATTTTGTATTCAATAAGGTCAGTAACACCAAGAGTATCGGAGAACACCTCTGGAAACGACTGACACAACTTACGAATACTATCAGCCTGTTCCTCAGGTAGATGTCTAAGCTCTAACATCATCTCATCCTGGGTAGGCGAAATAGATGAACATCATGCAGAATTACATTTCAATAAGGGGATTTTACAATTAGACGCAAATTTGAAAGTGCACGACCTACTCTGAAGATCGAGCACAAGACCAGTGTGAGAAATGAAGTCAGCTCCCAATATAATGGGGCAAGAAAAGTGCTTGGCCACAAAGAATTTAACTTTCCATGTAAATTTAAAAATACGAATTTTGGCTTTTAAGGAACCTAAAATTTCTAATGGAGAAGAATTAGCCGAAACATATTGAACAGGAGATGAGCAATAGTCAGGAAGTTTACAAATAGATTTCAATTTCGAATACCATTGAGCCGAAATAATTGAACAAACACTGCCTGAATCTAAAAGAGCTGTTACAGATTCATTATTTAACTCAATTTTGAGGAAGGGCACAGGTGCGGGGGAATCCGCCGCAATCCTAAGACATTCTTTGGGGCATTCAAAAGATAAATCTGAAGACTGAGTTTTCCCTGAATTTTCGACCTGTTTACCAGGGGCTGAGCCTCGGGAAGACGGATTAGTCGACTCAGCCGAAGCCACCAGTCACTTTTTATTATTGGCATTGGTGGAAGTTGCACCCGAAGTGGAGCAGGAGGGGGTGCTGCTAACCTTAGGGCAGTTCTTGGCAATATGATAAAACGCGCCGCATTTAAAGCAACCTTGCGATGACCCTGTTCCATTCCTTGTTCCACTAGATTTAATTAATGGACACTTGTTTCGAAGATGGTCAGGGGACCCACAAGCATAACATTTACGGGCCGTGATGGTTCGGCGAGTTGTAGGCCGAAAGTTACTTGATGGCGGAGGGGGCTCCCTGGCAACACGTAATGTGTCCGCATACCTAACCCCTTCGGCTGACACAGCCAATGCTTCAAGTTCAGAGAAGGTTTGCGGGCACGCCGCGAAACACAAATATGACCTATAGGATGGTAAAATACCTTCCACAATAGCATGAACGATTTGGTCTTCGAAAAAATGAAGAGCAAATACCCTAGTATAGAACTTAATATCTTGGATGAAATCTGCCAAGTTTTCATCCAACCGCTGTACACGATAATAGTACTTCTGAATCAGGGATGACCTCGCACGAGCAGGAAAGGAATTTGAAAGAAGGTGTGCATGAAAGTCTTCAATAGATGACTGTTCCGCTATTGCCCTAACAATTTTGTCTGAGAGAACACCAATTGCATAGGGATAAATGATTTGCAAAATTTGAGACTGAGAAAGAGAGAAAACAAGGGCATGATCCTGAAATTCAACTAAAAACCTTAAGAATGAAATAACTTCACTGGTAGTGTTAACAGAAAACTTCGCAATACCTCTAAGGAGCATGGCTAATGGATGAGGCAAACTACTGAACCCTGGTGACATAGTAGGTAGAAGTTTAAGTGGCGAGGAAGCTAATTCAGAACGTGCGTTATTCAACGAGGTACGGCGTTCAGACTCGTTGTCCAATGGGGCAGAGATTTGTTGAACTCCAACGGTTTTCGTATTGACTTCTCCCTTAGGAGGCTCTTCCTCGCTACCTACATTCACCGTGGTGGGTTGATCAGTTTTGGGAGGAACTTCCCCAGTTAACAATTGGGTAACCTTACTGGACAATTCAGAAAGATTTTCAAGAACCACACTAGCTTCCTTCCTCTGAACGTCATTCAACTTCAGAGACAACAGATCGTTAACTCTATTAGAAAAATGAAATTACCTGGCTTGCACACGTTTAATTTGATTAGGAGAAGGATCATTTTCTTCAAAAAAACTAACTACAGATGCGAGCTCAGTAGTATTGTCAGTGATCGTGGAAAGAGAGTCGTCCATTTCTTTCTCTCCCAAAGTGGGGATGGAAATGGGCAAATCAAGGGACTCTCTAAACTTATTTGTGTCTATCGCAACCGTGCCTCCAGATTGCACATTTCTAATTGTTAATTCATAGATTAACTCCTCCTTGCGCAAATAGTTGAGATGGAGAACATCGCGAGGGCCGGGCATGATGTCAGAACAATTTTGAAAAAGGAAAAAATCAAAAAATTCCAGCAACAGAGAAAATTGTTAGAGTTCGAATCAAAGCAATGTTTAGTCGTCAAAAGGGGCTAAATTGAGACCCATTCAACCACGCTCTGCTACCACTTGTTACCGTGGTTTGGTGGATTAGCAGAGGTGAAAGAAGGTGCGGGGGTGAACAGGTCTCAAAATACGAAATTAAAGTTAAGATAAAATTTAACAAGGTTATATTTTCTTTTCAAGATTAAGAAATAACAAATAGAACAGGTACTCAGTAGCCGAAACACAATTCGAAAATGTACAATTACAGTGATTACAGGATTTGGGCTCCGAGAGCCAGACACATAATTCTTGAGCAATGAGCCCAACTTTACTTATATTCAAGGTTCAACAAAGGGGCAGAAAACCCCAATCAGGCCTAGGAGCACTTGCTCCTCTTTACACGGTAAAGCCTCCTCGAGGCATACAACAACTCAATTTTCAAGAAAGAGCAACTCGCTCTCAAAATGTAAGCCTATCAAAGGCCACACCAAACTCCAGTTTCAAGTTGTCCTCCAAGGACATGAAAACAGGGGTAAAAATACCCAACCTACTGAGGCCTATTAAGTAAAGAAACAGGTCAAGTACATGGCCTCTAAAATACCAACTTGAGAGGAGGCGTTCTTGTACTCCTAATACACTTTATATAAAACCTACTTGGCACTAGGCCGTTACTGCAAGGGCTAATCCCATACTAGAGAGGTGACTTATAGAAGAAGACAATTTACATTACATTAAGGAAGAAACGGTTGAGAAAATAAGTTCACCTCAACGCAATATGAGTGGGAGCTCGAGAGGGTTAGGCACTCTCTATCCCAATATGTAGATTAAAAGATAGAATTGATACAAGGTGTCTTTACATTTTAGGGGAAAAGTTACATGGTAGAAAGGCTTCGGACCTGCCCCGAGAGTTAAACTGCTGAGCTAGCAAGAAAAGAAGTTATTAAACGGCCATTACCTGGTGGCTGAACTGCTGCCCGAAGAAAGAGGCGCTTCCCGCCCCCTGCTACGTACTTTACACACTGATAGATGTTACTGAAGTGGCGCAGAGACCCTAAAATCAGCAGTTAATAAACCCTCGCGCAAAGTTCGAGACGTTTCATGAATGAGAAGCCACACCCCCCTCACTTTATTGGCTAGGGTTAAGCAACATATCCAAGTTGAAGAGGATACACCTGATTGGTCATAAATTAATTAAAGAAATTCGGGATTGGCTAAATTCAAACCTGGCGGAACGAAAGAATTAACATTGCCAACACAAACAATGACTGAAGGAAATTTAACAAAGAGCAAACTTATACATACTAAATTTCTTCAAAAAAAGTTCCTTCACTTCGCATAGGGTGCACAATAGTAGTTCTTAAGTAGTGCCATCTAGAAGAGAATGTTCACACTTCTTGCTACAGAGAAAACAAAAATGAATCGAAGCTGACACAGTTCAGAACTTCAAAATTTTACAAGTAGTGACATCTTCTGAGAAACTTGAAAATTAACACAGTAGACAAAGTTCAGACTTCCTCCAGTAGAGGAGTTTCAACTGGCGCAATGTTTGAATTAGCGGTGTGGAGGTGTACCGCCAGGTACAGAAAGAATTTTATGAATTCATTTGATAGAACAAAATATATCCTTTAAATAATTTATAAAAAATAGTGAGTCTTCTTCCGTTAAAACAGATGAGAATATGAAATTATGACATTGCAACTGAAAGAAACTAGGGATGAATTTGAATTCTTCTTGACCGGACATTTAACAATTTATACAAAATATATCCCTCACTGTTTCACTTGACTGTACCTTCAACACTTTGAGTGTAATTACGACGTATTCCTTAAATCTGCTGTTTACTCTAGATGCGTCATTCCTAATTTGGTGATGTATACATGTGACTGCTTCTTCTCCATATTATATGATTTATTGGTAAATCTGTATTTTATTCAACTATGTGACCGACCAACTTTGGCCTCACTCCCTCAATGACCAAAGACTAATGCCTCACTGAGTCTTCTCCATCTCGTTCCCTTAATGACCAACTGTGGCCTCTGCTTCCAGTAGAATAATGAGTGTCCACTTATCCGTTTGACCTCTTCACTGTTCAGCTTCCGTTTAACTAATGACTGACGCTACAATATCCAGCCATCTTTTATAGACGTTGGTTGACGCAGCTACGTAACCTCCAGAAATAACCATGACCTACTCCCACATACGCGACAAGTATTACATGTAATGGTGAAATCCCCTGGGGCTCCCTAAGAAACTCAAAGGAACTGATCTAAGTGCTAAGTGAGCACGATGACGTAGCCATGACGTGGCGATGACTTGACAGAAATGTCAGCAGTATTGCGCAATATAGCAATGTCATATCCAAGATCTTATATATAAGAATTCTCGCTGTACATGTCGTGAGTGTTATTCTACACATACATATATATGCATCCTGCAAGCGACAAGCATTGTAAAACTGAATTGAATAAGAAGAGTAATTACAATAACAGTAAAAATATCACAGATAAAATAATAGTAATACTGACATAATAATAATAATAATAATAATAATAATAATAATAATAATAATAATAATAATAATAATAATAATAATAATAATAATAATACGAAGATTCATGATGGGAACCTTCCGAATCCAAGTGGGTGGCATTAGTGGTTTAATACGCTGAATTATGTTTATTTATAGGCTGATTCGTGTACTTTGTGGCGTATTGAGGTGTATAGTGCCCCAGTTGATGTTATCTCTCATACCTGTGCTCCCATTATGGAAAATTTTCCCTAAATAAGTGTGCTGTATTTTTCCCAAGACGACAGCCATTTTGATTTATATTGTTCGGCGTTGATTTGTATGTCCAGTAGCTTTAAATGTATACAGAGAAGCTATAAACCAACGACATCTAGGCGGTAATTCCAACATATTACTAAGGTAGCCGCTTGTTCTCATATAAGTGTTCTGTGCCCATTAATCATTCAACGTCTGAATTAGGCTATGTTCTCAATATTTTTGTTTCTCTCTTCTTGCCATCTTTAACTCTCTTTAAATATCCCACTATAATACCTTCAATTCATGGTTTGCATTTACAAGACGAAATAATTTACACATCCCTACTTTCTGATATATTCTACAGTTTCATAGTAATAATGTCTATGGGCCTAATAAATTATCATCATTGACAAATATAATCTGTAACTATATTATCGAGGTTATACATCCTGTACTATGGCTGCAAATGACACCAATAAGAGTACCACTGATAACAAAACACAATGTCAATTTTGCGGGCAAATGTATAAAGGCCTTAAGATACATATAAGTAAATCACACCCAGAGCAATACAGACCCTGCTTGTTGAATCCATCTATGACTACACCTAGCCAGTCTAAAATTCCACCTTCAGATCCTATTACTATTTCTAGTAAAAATGGTCAGTCAACGAAGTTGGAAATAATCTCTGATCAAAGAGAGCAAAGAAAATAAACCTTACCACGATGAACTGAGTAAATGGCTAGGTATTTTTCAGCATGAATTGAGTGATCCTGAATTCAATGAACAAGTCACTAATTTTGTAAACTTCCTTGCCACAGCTACAGACCTACTGCCAGGTCCAAAGAATACAGTTACTAGATATATTGAAGCCCGTAAACGTGGCACTTACAAAAATAACAACCGACAGTATAAATCCTCCAGTAACCCACAGATATCCTCTAAGAATGATCGTGAACGTCGGAAGGCTAAATTCGAGTATGAACTGACTAAATATGAATATTTTTACCAAAGGAGGAAAGCAATTAGAAACATTTCAAGTGGCAAAAGAACTAATAATTTGAAACTAGAGAAAGATGTTGTTGAAGGATATTTTCGGAACAGATTTGAAACTCCTAATGATTGCACGAGAGACTCCTATATTGATTATACGAATGAAACCTTAGATGACACAATTTCAATACCTCAAGAGTTAGTTTTCTCTATTATCAAGAGCATAGCAATTGTCACTAGCCCAGGTCCGGATATGGTTTTATTGAAATCTGTTTATGATCCACTTGCTGCTAATATTTTAGCCCATATCATCAGAAGAATATTTGAAAGTGGGTTCATTCCTGAGGTTCTTAAGGCAGCGAGGACTGTTCTTATA
Source organism: Anabrus simplex (assembly GCF_040414725.1). Taxonomy (NCBI): domain Eukaryota; kingdom Metazoa; phylum Arthropoda; class Insecta; order Orthoptera; family Tettigoniidae; genus Anabrus; species Anabrus simplex. Next base: position 7,152,374 of record NC_090266.1, read on the forward strand.
CATAAAGGCGGTGAAGAGAATGATCTGTCCAAATGGAGACCGATTAGTATTTGCTCCATTATTCGGCGCATATTAAGTAAGATCCTTCATAAAATTATAAGGGAATACATCCCTTTGAACCAGTTCCAAAGAGGTTTTGTCATGACCCCTGGCTCTTTCATTAACGTGAATATTGTTGATGGCATTTTACGAACAGCTGTAATGAAAAGATTTCAGGCTGCGTAGTATTCCTCGACATCAGCTAAGCGTTCGATAGTATTGGACACAATCACTTAAAGGCGACAATAGAGAACTCTATACTACCCAGATCCATTAAGGAGTTACTAGTCAACCTTCTCACAGAAAACACAACACAAGTTCAAACTGGTCGTGGTCATACAGATAAGATAAACATCAAATATGGGGTGATGCAAGGAGATCCCATTTCACCTTTCTTATTTAACTGGGGTATAAACCACATCCACGTGACTGTATTGACATTATTAGATCTCAGTAGTGCCTTCGACACTGTTAATCCTCAGTTACAACTGCAGAAACTTCGAGAGCTAAATTTTAACAGTGTATCACTTCGTTTCTTTTTATCTTATCTTGAAAATCGCCGGCAACGTGTAACAGTTGGAAATTTGAGTTCAGGATGGCAAAGGAAGACCCTCGGCGTCCCTCAGGGGTCGGTTCTCGGACCACTGCTATTTATCATCCAAATTAATGATATATCAAAAGCTCTTAAATTCTGCAAATTGCAAGTGTACGCGGATGATATACAGATTTACTATCATTCAAAACCGAGTGATATTGATACTGCAATTACTAAAATAAATTCTGACCTTCAACATCTTAGTGACTATGCAAATAAAAACAGTTTATTAATGAATCCAAATAAGACTCAAGTTATTATTATCGGTACCAGTAAAAACCTTTATTCCCTCAAGCAACAGAACATCCCCCCAATAATTTTAAACAATAAAATCATACCCTACTCTACTTCAGTGACCAACTTAGGAATTATCATGACTGAGACTCTAAACTGGACTCAACAGGTGATAAGCACATGCAATAAAGTACATAAAAGCTTATATCCCCTGAAACGGTTCGCTGATATATTCTCTGTTCGACTTAAAGTACAAATAATTTGCTCTCTTATACTACCTATATTTGACTACTGTGACACTGTGTTGACTGGAATAACCTGGGACAGTAACAAGAAACTGGACCGGAGCCTGAACAGCTGCATAAGATATATCTTTAATCTGCGATATGATGCTCATATATCACCTTATTATAAGGAGCTGTCGTGGCTTCGAGTGCACCAGCGCCGTGAACTTCACATGCTATCGCTTCTGCACAAAGTTCTTTCCACTAATACTCCCGACTATCTGTCTTCATCTTTTTCTTACCTCTCGTCCTATCATGAACACAATACAAGATCTGGTTCCTCTCTTGCCATACCTATAAACCGCACTGCTGTGTACAACCGCTCCTTCATAATCTCCGTGTCTAGGTCATGGAATTCGCTACCTGCGAACATTAGAGAAAATCCTTCTCATCGCAAGTTTAAAGTGGCTTGCCGGGAGCATTTCCTGGGTAGATCCCGCTGACTTGCTGGATAATTGTTGAGTGAATGGAGGAATGAATGGGATGAATGAATGGATTACTGCAGTTACATAATTTAAGTGTACGTTATTTTGTGTATTTTAAAATTAAGGATTCTTTCATTATTATTATTATTATTATTATTATTATTATTATTGCTGTTAGTATTATTTGTTTTATTTGTATTCGAAATTATAAGTTATGTATATGTATACTCATCTAGTGGTTAAGTGTAAGAGAGGGCCTTGAGCCCTAACTTCGCCACCAATAAAGGCATTATCTATCTATCTATCTATCTATCTTGATGAACTCACAGACATCAAAGTATCAGAAATGTATGGTTTTCAATTGAGTCCTAACACTGTACCTTTAACATCCCTATGCTTTGCCGACGATCTTGTGATCATATCTAAAGACCAAGCAGCAGCTTCAATCCTAGTCACTTCTGTCATAAATCTGCTTCAAGAAATAGGTTTGCATATAAATGCAGATATATCAAATGCCATTATTATAGAAAATGGTAAACTTCATTCTGATGATATCGTGACGGTCTCTGGAAACATTAGATGTATAAATGATAGTGAAGAAATAAAATATTTAGGGGCAACTTTCAGACGGACTTTAGTCTTCAATGAACATCAGGTACTTGGAAAATTGAAAGCTAACTTAGATCAGATTACCAGGACTCACTTACTCCAACCGCATCAAAAATTGACTGTAATAAATCAGTTTATTGGCCCTACACTGATATACCCCTTCCAGACTGTATCGGTTGAGAAAATTCCCAAATCAAGTCTCTTAAAAGCCGACAACATGATCAGAAGCGCACTTAAAGAAATTCTACAACTTCCGAGTGACACACCGACAAGTATGATCTATTCGAGCCACAAATATAAAGGGTTAGAACTAATGAGCGCTACTTGGGAAGCGTACCTTCAACAGCTGAACATCAATCTTAAGCTAGAAGCTGTGAATGATTCGCACATAAATCCTGTACGAAATTTCATAGCAATAAAAACTCGCTGCCTATCTGAACTTCAACTCAATGAAGAGACATCAACGAAATCTGTTAGACAACTGCGCGATATACTTAGAATACGCGAATTTGAAGCTTGGTGTGCATATCCACAAAAAGGAAGAAGTGTTGAGTTATTTGCTCAAGTTCCTGCTGCTAATTCTTGGGTTACCAGAAGAGATGGTTTAACTTGTTCGGAATGGAGGGAGATGTTGAAGATGACCGCGATGGTTGCACCAGTACGTACTCTGCCGGGACGTTCTACCAGCACAGGCCAGTGCAGACACTGCAGTGGGTATGAAACCTTACCACATGTGCTGGGGAGTTGCCCTCAAGGAGAACTGCTCAGGATCAAACGCCATAACATAATCAGAAACCTGATTGCAAATGCTCTTCGTCTCAAAAATCTAGTAGTGTACGAAGAAGTCCACTGCCTCGCCGAAGGAGGCAGCACTCGCAGGATTGATATTATAGCGATTGACAGACGGAGGAACGAAGCAGAAATTGTTGATCCTACGGTACGCTTTGAATCTTCAGCCTCTTAGCCGACTGACGTAGACAATGAGAAAAAGGATATCCATAATCCAACCATCCCTTTCTTTCTTGAGTCGTATAACCTTAAAAAAAATTACGGTGACTGGACTTTTCTTTGGCGCGAGGGGAACAATTCCCAAATCTTTCGTCACATGGCGACAAAAATATAAACTAGCGAGGAGCCTACAAGATGAGATAGTCGTCTCACTCATCAAATACTCGTTTCGATTCTTCGTCACCATTTATATGGAGTTCATGTCATTTAACATGGTTAATTGTAACTTATCATTTTTTAAATTAATGTTTTTTATCTTCCCTCAAAATTGTTATTGTGTATTATCCTGTGTCTTATGGCAAATCTAGGGTGTCCTGGATCAGACTAAATAAATAAAATAAATAATGATGATGATGATGATAATAATAATAATAATAATAATAATAATAATAATAATAATAATAATAATAATAATAATAATAATAATAATAAAAATACAGATATCATCTTGTAACGGGATTTGAACCGTTACACAAGAGTGCGTCCGCCACTTGATGCTTCTGGGAGAGTGATAAGGTACAATAATTAGGTTTAGGAAAAATGAACATCCCAGAGGGGAAGCGAGGTGAACGGAGGTTACGGAGTTTATCATCCGTAAATTTCTCTGTCATTTGTTGTAAGGAAACGAAGTAGAATGTAGCAAATTATTTACGAAAATGTTAATGAATTACCTTACAATATTAAACAAATACACCACTATTGGCCTCGTATGATTCATTATAACGGAACAGAACGTCTATCACCAAAATTAATATAAAAGTAATATAAATTAGCACATAGCAAAACACTTACCCAATTACACTACAACATACACTCAGATACTCGCAGCTCAGCGGCCACGGGTATGAAAGGAGCCCCTAAGTTGATGCTCTCATCAAGCGAAAAATAATAATGATGCTCAAAAGCTGGACACAATCAGACACAAACTTGAGAGGGAGAGGGGAAGGAACAGGAAGAGGGAACAACAAATGTCACTCAGTCCATAGCGCAGGCGCACTTCAAGTGTCTGTAAACGTCTTTGAGTCTAAGATAATTGTCTTCTATACAATACTTTAAAATCTAGTGAAAAAGACGTCTGAGACAACCTTCCAACCTGAGACTGGGCCAAGCCCATACAATTCACTTCAAACATTGATGGACACTTCACACTCTAGATGTCGACATAACACAGCCAGGTAAACAGAGTGGCTTGCATACTCTGCACAGACGAGACTGGACAGCAGATTAGATCCCACTGGTGACAAGCAGTGTCTCAGGACAGCACACAGCATATCCCAGTTGACGCAGCAGATAAAAGGTATGGGATAATGATTCCCCAACACCACATAGGACAGCACCAAGCACCAAAGAGGGAGGCTCCAAACTTCTCCTAGTGGATCGATTGCCAATTTCGAAACATCGCGATTGAATCTGAAGATTCTTCAATGCCTTGCTATGGTACGATTAATCGCAGAGAAAAGCCTGCGACATACATTAATGAAAAATGTGGCAGAAGAACGTGGTAAAAGGATTGTTGAACAAGGAACACTTCTCAAACGTAGTTACTAGTGAACGACAGGATATTACATGCAGATACACTACACATACTTAACTAAAAATGAGAGTAGTGGAGCTCTGTGCGTCCCACGGCGGGCCAATCAGAGGCCGCGGAGTGGGTCGCGAGACTGCTGACTCATCAAGCGTAACCTCATGGAGGGGCTTAACACGAGTTTTCCGACGAGATGCCCTCCCCGACTCCGAAGAGAGCGAGCTTAACTTCAAAGACGCTATCTTGGAGGGGCTTAACCTTACTTTCTACGTCCAAGACAGCGAGCCTAACCTCATGGAGGGGCCTAACGTCAGTTTCACGGCCGGATGGCCTACAAAACGCCATCTTGAGTAGTAGGGCAATGGGTATTCTCAAGCTGTTATTTTGAGTAGAAGGGCATTGGAGATTAGCATAAGGGAGCACATCTAACCACATGGAGGAGCCTAACCTCAGTTTTACGGCCGGATGCCCGTCCCGACACCAATCGCACAAGATGGCGGCTATACACCGCTCCTTTTGAGACGGCTTAAGGACGCTTGCGCAAGATGTCGGCTATCTAATTGCACAAGATGGCTGCTATACATACGCTCTTATTAGACACCCTAGGGACGCTTGAGCATGATAGCGGCTATCTAATTCTACAAGATGGCGACTCTACATAGCTTCTTGTGAGAGGGACTAGGGGCGCTTGAGCAAGATGGCTCCTATAGGCCTACATAGGCTCTAATGAGACGTCCTAGAGAGGCTTGCACAAGATGACACCTATACACAGGCTCTTATGAGACGGCAATGGGCGATTGAACAAGATGGCGTCTTTACACAGGCTTATATGGAGAGAGCTAGCTTACAGGCTACTACACAAGATGGCGGCTGCTCCTATGGGACGGCTTAAGGGCGCATGTGCAAGATGGCGGCTATACATAGGCTCTAAGGAGATGACCATAGGCGAATGGACAAGATGGTGACTATACATGGGCTCTTATGGAGAAAGATGATGCCTTTGGAAGCTTATGCAAGATGGCGGCTACACACAGGCTCATATGGAGAAAGCTAGCTTAGAGGCTACTGCGCAATATGTGGCTATACACAGGCTCTTATGAGGCTAACTCCTAAAACGTGGGTCAGAGCAAGATCGCGGCTATATATAGGCTCTTATGAGACGCCCTAAGGTTGATTGTGCAAGATGGCGGCCGCGAACAACTTCCTAGTGCTAAGGACCCCGAAGCAAGATCGTCGCTATACGTTGGTTATATGAGACTAAATTTAAGGAGATGGACTAGGAACTAATGGCGATACATTGTTCTTATAGGCCTAACTCTACAGAGCTGCCTCAGGGGCTCACAACTTATAACTTATGACCTATTAGTTTGATCAGCTTAACATTCGAGAAATGAGATAAGGGCTACTATGCAAGATGACTTCTGTACTATATTCGTATAGGCCTTCACTAGAGGGCTGCCTCAATGGCTCAAAATTGTACCTTATGACCTATTAGTTTTACCAGCCTAACTATTGAGGGACTGAGGTAAGGGTTACTATGCAAGATAACTGCTATATTTTATTCGTATAGACCTTAACTACAGAGTCGTCTAAGGGGCTCACAACTAGTAACTTATAACTTATTAGTTCGATTAGCACGAAATTCGAGAAATGTGGCAAGGGTTATAATGCAAGATAACTGCTATACTCTATTCCTATAGACCAGATGGTGCTTACTGTTATGGACAGAGCTTGCTGAGGAGGCCTACTGTACAAAATGGTGGCTATACACAAGATCTTATTAAGAAAGCTATCTTAGAGGCTACTGCAATGATGGCGGGTATAAATAGGCCGTTATAGCCTCCTCCTTCTGCTCCTCCTAATCCTCCTCCTACACATCTGTATAGCAAAAAGGGCAAAAGGGACCTATTCCTAGCAAAGGGGCAAATGGGCAAAAGGTGCACCTCCTCCTCATCTGTAGGACAAAAGGTCTCCTCTTCCTGGCAAAAGGGCACCTCCTCATATCGAAAGGGCAAAAGGGCATCTCCTCCTAGAAAAAGGGCAAATGGGCAAAACGAACACTTCCTCCTTATTTGTAAGGCAAAGGGCTACTCCTCCTGGCAAAAGGTAAAAAGATTCCTTGGTGAAAGGGCACCTCCTCCTAGCAAAGGAGCAAAAGGGCACCTCGTCCTAGCCAAAGGGCAAATGGGCAAAGAAACACCTCCTCCTCATCCGTAGGGCTAAAGGGGAAAATGGCTACTCTTCCTGGCAATAGGGGAAAAGGGCTCCACCTCCTGGCAAAAGGAATCTTCGTTACAGTTACTGAGGTTAGCTCTATCAATCCTCTTACAAACAGATGTTTTCCTGAATTGAACGTTACATTACAAACAAATATACTTACGTTATATAGCGTTATCCTCATCGCATATTTTTCGATTGAGGAGAAATCGCGAGGAGGACAATACATTTTGACTATTAAACAGAAAACTTTTATCGTCACTGTGCTTCATCAATACACGTTACAATTAGCACAGAGTAGAATTGATTGTAGAACAAGACGAAACATGTTGGCTATCAGTGTTCAGAACAAAAAACTTAAAACGCAAAACATTAAAAGGTTAATCTCTATGTTGATACAATCGCACTCTTATGCAATCAGCGCGCACACACAGAATTGCAAATATTGCATATCACTATCCGACATACTTCTCTTTAATTACTGCAGATAAAATGATTAACACATAGCAGAGGATACCTTTATCCTAAGGAGATGGATTTTGAGGGTTTCGAACCCATGCAACACAAAAATTCTCTTTATTTACCGTAGCAGAATAAAAAATCATACTACTGTACACATAAAATAATTTTACAACTTAGCAGGGGATATCTTTGTCCTACATCATATTGTGTTGAGAAAAATTATGAATTCGAGCCCTGTTCTAACATAATAAAAATCATAGGATTGAAATTTTGTTTTACAAGGGAGAGGAATGGAATTGTACTTCCTCTTAAAACAATAATCACTACTATTATGCAGATAAAATTAGCTGTTCGGAAGGACTCTGCCTTCTCCTTACCGCGCCTTCCTCGTAGGGATAAAGGACTAATGGGCTAGGGTGCCTCTCCTCTCTTTATCTGGGCTTGAGGCCGGCTCCAGATCTAGAGGTGGAATTAACACCCTAAGGAAGTGAGAATTTTGGAAAATATTCTATACGAATACAGCTACTCGAACGACTATATACAGAAGGATGACTTAGGTGAGGGTACGCGACGGGGAATGTCGGAAGGTGTTTAAGGTGCTCTAATGTCGAGGGAGAGCTATTACTCAATAATACCCGCAAGACTGAATTCTTGCTCTATTTCAAAAATATCTTCTTTGTACTCTGTAACCAGCATCTCGATAGGCTCTTAGCAGTTGCAAACGTTTTACGAGTACTTTGGGTTCTTTACAGTATCTCATGTCCACATAGGGTAACAGAGGGCTGTTATCAACTTTCAGCCTATATACAGATGGTTGATGTGTAGGGGCTTGTTGTGATGTAATACGTGCTTCATCAGCAACGTTTTCACGTACAAATATAACTTGTTTCGACAACAATGAAGCGTAGAAATTTTCTTCTCCTTCATCTTGCATCTCTCCTTGAGATGTTTGCATGGAGACAGGACGCGTTGTAGGCTTAGAAAATGAAGTAAAATCATCAAGCTTTAATGGCAATGAAACATTGAGATCTTCCTTTTCCTCTCCTTCTTCTACTTTAACTTTACTACTGTTTTGATCAACTTCATTATCCTTATTATCATAATCATGATCTTGCTTCTCTTTATCTTGAAGATTGTGCTTAGTCACAGTAAATGTAGCAGGCCTAGACAACAAGGCACTATTAAAATTCTCTCGCAGAGATGTACTTCTCAAAAATAAATCAGTGTTCGCTTGACTACGGTTGAGCTCCTTGTATTTTCTTCTCGATGAAGTTATATTACACGCGGCTTCGTGACGTTGAGCCTTCAATGCGGTTCTTGAACTCCCTTCTACAATGTTTGGATTAAAAAATTGTCCTACATGATATCTCATGACGTCTTTTGTGATAGCTTCGGGGAAATGCTTTTCCACACTCTTTGCAAATATAGCTAGAGATAGGTTTGTCCATGACGGAGTTTGTCTTCTGCTAACATATTCTTCTTTAAATCTACTAGACACTTGTTACCCTCTACTTCCATGACGCGAACAGCTTAACAATTAACAGAGAACTAATTCAAAAGCGTATAACATGGGTAGCAACGGCGAGGTTTAACTCCGTAAAGATGGCAGCAGTGAGGTTAGCGATGCTCTATTGTCCTAAAAGTGAGGTAAGGGTTCCTCAAGGTGGCAGCTGTCAAAATGCACGTGGCTTACCTTACAAACAAGAGCACGTGGTCGTGACATCACGGTAACGTGGTATTCTACGTCAGCACGCGAAATTCAAAATCCATGCCCACGTGGTTAGAACTCGTCAATAAGCACGTCGACTTTATATTTCGCGCCTAAGTCGTTAAGTAGGTGCACACAGGCCATGCTAAGATAGCAGCACACACACACATGCGTGCGTAGTACATTCTAGCGGAAGAAGTATGGTATGATAGTCATTGGCTGCATAATCGCTATGTAATATGTACACGCTTTTGAACATCGCTATTTTACTGCTGCTATTGCAACCTTACCAATTAGTAAACAAAACATCCAAATGAAAAACACAAACATCAAGAAGAAAACAAGCACAATACTTACCGTAAGGGCAGTAGCATAAAATATGAAGCGTGGAGGGCAAAAGCGAGAATAAAAATGCCAGGGTCTTACATAAATTTGACAGGTTGCCAGGTAAATATTTCTAGCTACTAAATGACACACCAGATAAGTTTAAAATGAAGAAAATTTACTAAGTAAATGTAATTTGAAAATGGTATAAAATAAGAAAAATAAATATATATATATCTTTTTCCAAAATTTAAAAATGCAATTAAACTAAATGAGAGAAACAGTATTTTAAAATAAAGTTGAAATTAAGGTGAAATGAAGCTCACATTAACATAGGCATACGCCAGAATTAAGGTTTGAAAATTCATTAACAACTCATTACCTTACATACAGAAGCATTAAAATTTATTTAAAAATTGGTTGCAACCGATATGCGGGCCCGCGATATAAAATCTCTTTAAAATTGAAATTTGCTACACTACTAAAATGCTAAATTACAAGACGCACACAAGGACACACGAAAAAGGAAAAAAAAATTAGTGGCTCCAACCGCGAATAAACATTACACCAAAGAAACGAGCTAGATGAAAACACAATAAAATAATAGCGCACAGCAACACCAACAAAATGAAGTATATTAAAGGAAATTTACAATTAACGGTGCGCTCATAATAATAATAATAATAGAACACTGAAGCACACAACAGGAGCTACCGGTTACCGACGCGAAGCCAAGATCCCATTATAATCATCAAAGCCACCCAAAAAACAGCGTATCTTCAGATTAGATAAGAAGGGATGACATGACGTAATAAAGACAAAAGCAAGGAACACAAACAATGGGAGAAAAGTTATAAGACAACGAAAGAAAACCCCCATATTAAACTAAATTCCGATCCGCAAATTTCAATTTTAAGATTTTAAGTTATTAAAAATAATAATAATAATTATTATTTATCCAAGAGGTGATAGTACCAGTTTACATTAGCTTTAGTTAATCAATTCACCTGCAGTTTACATACTTTAGAACAGAGGGGGCCCTGGATTGCGCTACGATGCGAATATGAGGTGTCATTTATTAACGCCCGTAACAAAGCAATAATAATCACGTACAAATAATCAGCCACGAAGGCAATAGGACAAAATCAGACAGCAAATACCACCAACAGGGAAAAATTAAGGGAGAAAACACGCACCGAAATGAATTACTAAAAGAATAAAAGTAATAATAATAATAATAGTAATAATAATAATAATAATAATAATAATAATAATAATAATAATAATAATAATAATATTCATCATCATTATGAACATCAAGAAGAACAGTTGGCAATAATGCACACCGACAAAACCATAAGATAAAATCACACACAAAATACCACCACATAGACGCATAACCAGCGACCCCGATCTCCCTATATTACATTAATTTTCTTTTTCCAACGGATTCAGTTCAAATATACATCAAATTTTGCTTACAAGGTTAAACTATACCAAAAGTTGCGTTTATGATGTTGGTCATGTCCACGATGAAATTACTCACTCTAGTGTCTGAACGAACGGAATCCCTTCAATAAATTATAATTTTCAGTACTTACTTGGAGTTAAGATATCCAACTTACAAGACACTTAAAACTTTTCATACCGATAACGGTTAACTCACAGCACCAAGTTTACATGTTACATTAAGAAAATATTAAGGTTGGAGCACACTGGATAACTTTCAAAAGAATAACAGGGCCTAGCCCTAACATCATTATTTAACCACCGGAGCCTGGCTCCATTGTAATCGCTTTCCCTTCTTGCCAAGCCGTCCACTTGGGAGCTTCACACAACACAGCCATCTTGGAGAGTAGCGGCGACCAGACTACTGAGCTCACACTCTGAGCTGGGGAAGTAGCCAGTCGTCCCACAATTCAACGCGTGCACCGCGAAGGTGCGCATAAGTTACAAATGATAATTCAGCGCATCACATAGTCCAGTCAAATGCGTGACAATATTGGATAAGAAACTTTGAATTAAATTGGTCTAGTAACCTCCACAGTTAGGTAACAGTTCCAACAATGGCCGATAATATAGATAACGGCTGGAAACACAAGTCGACATGACAGATGAATAAATAAATACTCTTAGATGCTTTGATGTTATAATTCAGTCATGTCCAGTAAATATTAGTTTCCATTTTCACATCACAGCTATGTTCGCGAGAATTTTAAACATGGCTATTCTTACTGCTGCTATGTTTACAAGATTACTAAACATGACTATTCTTAGTGCTGCTCATAACGACGTAGAGGGCGGAAATTAAAATCGACATGTTCTTGACAAGTTCTAACCACGTGGGCGTGGATTTTGAACATCGAGTACTGACGTAGCATACCAAGTGACCATGACGTCACGACCACGTGCTCTTGTTTGTAAACAAAGCCGCGTGCCTTTTTGACAGCTGTCATCTTGAGGAACCCTAACCTCACTTTTAAGGACAATAGAGCATCGCTAACCAAACTGCTACCTTCTTCACGGCGCCTAATCTCATGTGCACGTCATGGCGCGGAATTTAAAATCCAACAACAGAACATTGCTAACCTGACTGCTGCCATTTTGACGGGGTTAAAGCTCACTGTTGCTACCTTGGTTATACGCTTTTGTGTTACTTTACTGTTAATCGTTAAGCTGCACGCATCATCGAAGTAGGGAGTAACAATTCTCTAGTACATGTAAAGAAGAATCTGTTAGCAGAAGACAAACTCCGTCATGGACAAGCCTATTTCTAGGTATATTTGCAAAGAGTGTGGAAAATCATTTCCCCGAAGCTATCACAAAAGACGTCATGAGATATCATGTAGGACAATTTTTTAATGCAAACATTGTAGAAGGGAGTTCAAGAAGGCATTGTAGGCTCAACGTCACGAAGCCGCGTGTAGTGTAACTTCATCGAGAAGAAAATACAAAGAGCTCAACCGTAGTGAAGTGAACACTGATTTATTTTTGAGAAGTACATCTCTGCGAGAGAATTTTAATAGTGCCTTGTTGTCAAGGCCTGCTTCATTTACTGTGACTAAGCACAATCTTCAAGATAAAGAGAGGCAAGATCATGATTATGATAATAAGGATAATGAAGTTAATCAAAACAGTAGTAAAGTTAAAGTAGAAGAAGGAGAGGAAAAGGAAGATCTCAATGTTTCATTGCCATTAAAGCTTGATGATTTTACTTCATTCTCTAAGCCTACTACACTTTCTGTCGCCGTGGGAACATCTCAAGAAAGGATGCAAGATGAAGAGGAAGAAATTTTCAACGCTTCATTGTTGTCGAAACAAGTTATATTTGTATCTGAAAACGCTGCTGCTGAAGCACGTATTACATATAAACAAGTTCCAACGCTTCAACTGTCTGCATATAGGCTGAAAGTTCATAACAATCCTCTGTTACCCTATGTGGACATAAATACTGTAAAGATCCCAACTTACTCGTAAAACGTTCGCAACTGCTAAGAGCCTGTCAAGATGCTGGTTACACATTGTATTGTGAACATTTTTCCTAACTTGCTGACTGAATTTTCAAACATATTAAACTGCATTTAAAATGGGAAATCTGAATATCTGCGTTTAACATGAAAATTATGAAAATTAATATTCATTAAATAAAATACACACTCGTCGAACCTCGTACTCACACTTGCTTGTTACCTGCTTACTTACACATACGTTATTTGAAGGGCGCCAGCTGTCACTCAGTACAGCAATAATAGAATGAGACTCTTGACTATCTCTAGGGTGTGGGGTAATAAGCTTACTTTTGACAACATACCATATAAGTTCTGGGAAAAGGAGATTGGCGTTCGGTTTCCCCATTAATTTTGAGGTTAAGATATTTTACTGTCAATGAAATGAAACTATGAATTCGTTTGATAGAACAATATATATTCTTTAAATAATATATCAAAAAATAGTGAGTCTTGTTGCGATAAAACAGATGAGAATATGAAATTATGACATTGCAACTGACAGAAACTAGGCATGAATTTGAATTCTTCTTGACCGGACATTTAACAATTTATACGAAATATTTCCCTCACTGATTCACTTGACTGTACCTTCAACACTTTGAGTGTAATTACGACGTAATCCATTGCTCTGGTGTTTACTGTAGATGTGTCACGCCTAACGTGGTGATACATCCTTGCGACTGCTTCTTCTCCATATCATCTGACTTCTTTGTAAGTCAATATGGTATGACCTCTTGGTAGGTCCAGGGTTGCCCTCTCTGACTCCTTGGTAAGCCTTGCGTCCGCGTCTTCCACTAAGTGACGGACCAACCATTTGGTCTCACTCTCTCAATGACCAATAATTAATGGCTCACTGAGTCTTCTCCATCTCTCGTTCACACTCGTTGGGTGACCACCTAAGGCCTCTTGATCTAGTAGACTACTTCACTGTACTGCATCCGTATAAGTAATGACTGACGCTACAATATGGAGCCACCTTTTATAGACGTTGGTTGACACAACTACGTAATCTCCAGAAATAACAATGACATACTCCCACCTACGCGACAGATATTACATCCAGTGGTGAAATAGCCCCGCGGCGATTAAGTCGATGCGCGCATATCTAAATAAATACGATGACATAGCCAAGGCGCGGCGATGACTTGGCAGAATCGCCAACAATATTGCACAATGCACCAACGTCACATCCGATCTCTGATATATACAACAATTCTCACTGTACAGGTATTGAGTGTTATACTACACATACGTATATATGTATACATCTAAGTGCAATCTTGCAAGCAACAGGCAATTGCAAAATTGAATAAAACGGATAATTACAATAATAGTACAATATCACAGATAACATAATAATAATACTGACATAATAATAATAATAATAATAATAATAATAAAATACAGATAAAATCATACAATAATAAAAATACAGATATCATCTTGTAACGGGATTTGAACCGTTACAATTCGCCTCCCTCATAAATAAATCGAAGAACAAAGAATCGATTGATTTATGAACAAAATTATATATATAACACTGACACAGATAAACACTTTAAATGAGTATACAACAATAATTTTCTTTTTCAACATCCATACATTTTATAAAATATCAAAGGTATGAGAATTCTTCTCGCACATTGCCATCGTAGATAACTGTTCAGTGTCCCATTCTCTTTTTCTCTCATACAAATCACAAGAGTACAGCACTCAATTTAACACATACAAATAATTTTAAATGATTACACTACATTCTTCTTATTTTTAACATATCAAAACTTTTTGTGAAATATCACTTATATGAGAACTGTTCTCGCATATTGTTATCGCAGATAACTGTCCAATGTCCTATTCTCCGTTTATTTGTCACACAGTACATGACAATGTAGCACTTATTCTTCCAATACACCAATACGACACTTGGTTCACACGCATATCGCAGATGTTAGTTTTATTTTGCCAGTTTCTCACAAAATTTAATCATCTTAATCTTATCTGAACAAATCTCACGTGAAGTACTTCTTTACATTCATTATACTATAAATACCGACAATATCCTCTTCCTGAATTTATAAGAATATGCACACTTCCCGATACGGTTCACAATTGTGAAATGCCCCTGATAAAAAATATAACTTCCACATATTCCCGCCTCTGGAGATGATGAAATGGAACTCTGAGTAGCACTCTGTCACTCAAACGAATCAATTTTGCCCTCATTAACTTACATATCTCAATAGATCACATCCTCCTTGGCAACAATAATTAAAGAATCAATACTATGGCTACAAGATGGTTCAATTATTCCGTAATCCAGCATAATGTTTATTTGTTCTTGGACTTCACTAGCATTTTTAAGTTGACTGGGGTACTTACCTCCCACAAACGATCAATGGTCATGTACTACAAATTTATGTTCATATACGTGTTCTTCCTCACTTACCACTAAATACATCTCGATGCTTACCTAACATCGAACAAAATTACCCCTCCTGTAATTCACTCAAATTACCTCACGTCACTGCCTCATACCGACTATCCCTCGGATACTGGTCGTACAGGCACGTAACACACCCAACAAAACATTTCCTCTCACTAGGAACAACTTCACTTACCTCTCATATATTTCAAAGAACACACGTCACCAACACACTTACCTCAGACCATCATAATTAACAAGTACTTCTTTGCTAGATTACTCCCAGAACAAACACACACTACCTAAATTAAAGTCTACTCTACTTCCATGATTTGCAACCAAGTCAGCTCCTAAAACAACTGAATACACAAGTTTTGGTACAACAAGGCGTGTCTGAAACTTACAATTATCTTCAATTATGATTGGTACCGCTATCATCTTATTTACTCACTTTGACTTACCCAACGGCTGTTATAAGATCTGATAGTACCTTCACTTACCTTCTTCATATCACAATTTCCATCATCGGAGTTATTCCCTCACTACTTACATCACATTCTCGGCATTACAAGTACTTACATCACTTAACAGAACACTTCTTACGTCTACCTTACTACTACTATTAATTACTTCATTATCTACGACTATGTCACTACTTAAATATCTCACTTAACACTACTTAGGTCACAATCACACTATACCCTTACATCTACTTTCACTACATAACTACTTATACTACATACCTATTCATCTTCTACCTTCGGCCTGTCCACTTAACTTACCCGATTCCCTGTGAATCTGCAATACTCTGGCTTGATAACGACACCTGGATAACATTCATATTCGGCTTATCATTATTCCTCTGATAACTCAAATCCGTACGCCTCCCATCTTCCGATTCTCTCTGGTTACTCCTCTGATCCTCTCTCTCATAACTTAAATACATACGCCTCCCATCTTCCGATTCTCTCTGATTACTCTTCTGACCCCTCTCACCATCGACACAACTATTAATCCTCTGCTCATCATGATCACTACCTCTTCTCTGATACACGGCTAACATTTTCCCCCTTCTCTCTACAATACTACTTTCCGCAGACATCATGCGCTCTCTCTCTCGCCCCTGTAAACATTCTTCCCAAAGCCTGTCAATGAACACTTTAAACTCTCCTAAATTAGACATATTATTCCAGTATACTCGAAACCATATTCTACTTTCACCGATAAAAACATTAGACAAAATCTCCAACACGTATTCCCATTCAATAACATTATTCCTCAACTTACTTGCAAATCTTTTCTCATCTACTTTTACAAATTCTATCGAATTAAACTGTTTTCCAGAAAACTTGGTTAAATCACAATCCCTACTGAACAAACCACTCGCTACTATCACCTCTAAAGCTATCTTACCTCTACCTTTCTGTCGTATCACTTCCTGGCAGTTTACAACTTCTTCTTCTTCTTCTTCTTCTTCTTCTTCTTCCGCTGCTCTTTCAGCATTCTCTTCCACTATTCTCACGTCTTCCTGCAATTCTTCCTCTCTCTCTCTCACCTGTTGTGATAGCATTTCCTGTTCATTCCGTAGTTCAGTGACCTCCACAAGTTTGCTTTCAATTTTTTCAATTCTACTAATCTGTTCCCTCGTATCTTCCCTAACTGCATTGTAAATTTTGTCCAATCTTTTCTCGACTACCTCATGAATTTCTTCCCGATTACTCGAAATCTTATTACTTAACTCTTTGATATTCTCTATACAAGTTCCTTTGACATGTTCAATTTGAGTATGAAAACCGCTCCGACTCAACTCCCTTTCTCCTCTAAGGTCAACACACACTTTATTAAACTTATTTTCTAACTTGTATATTTGACCAGTTACCTCTACTATCTTAGTATCTATTTTAGAATCTAGTGATTTACTTAACCTATCTAATTTATCACTAATCGCATTAAAATTTTCTTTATTTCTGCCAATTAATTCTTCCATTTGTTTCTTATTATTTTCATTACTAATACCAATCATTGCTTCCATTTTATTACTTATCTCTTTCTTACTATTTTCACTACTCGTATCAATCTTTTCCTCCATACGTTTCTGATTATTTTCACTGAGCTTCTTATTTTCATTACTGAACTCGGTAAATCTGGCCATCAGCAAATTAAAAAAATCTTGGTTCATTCCCCCCGCGATTTCCTTTTGAGTTTCAGTGTGCTTCTCAATTTCTGCACTTTCCTGAATTACCACAGAAGCTTTCATCGTATTCACCTGCTCCCTACTCTGAATATCACCTTGGATGTCCGCAGAAGCAATGACCTCGTCCTCACATGACTTGTTATTGTCTTCCTTGTCCATCTTTGGTTCACTAGTGATAGTACGCGATCTCAAATTAATTTCCCTCTTCAAATCCCTTGACATATCCCCAAAATACAAATATATATCACAAAATTATAGTCCTGAAATTTACCGGTAATAATTCCGTTGGCTTAAATGCGCATGCTCCTCCCAAAATGAACCTATGATATGCTGTCATTCAGAACAAATTCTGAATTTATTCGAGCCCCACGTTGGGCGCCACATTGTGAACATTTTTCCTAATTTGCTGACTGAATTTACAAACATATTAAACTGCATTTAAAAATGGGAAATCTGAATATCTGCGTTTAACATGAAAATTATGAAAATTAATATTCATTAAATAAAATACACACTCGTCGAACCTTGTACTCACACTTGCTTGTTACCTGCTTACTTACACATACGTTATTTGAAGGGCGCCAGCTGTCACTCAGTACAGCAATAATAGAATGAGACTCTTGACTATCTCTAGGGTGTGGGGTAATAAGCTTACTTTTGACAACATACCATATAAGTTCTGGGAAAAGGAGATTGGCGTTCGGTTTCCCCATTAATTTTGAGGTTAAGATATTTTACTGTCAATGAAATGAAACTATGAATTCGTTTGATAGAACAATATATATTCTTTAAATAATATATCAAAAAATAGTGAGTCTTGTTGCGATAAAACAGATGAGAATATGAAATTATGACATTGCAACTGACAGAAACTAGGCATGAATTTGAATTCTTCTTGACCGGACATTTAACAATTTATACGAAATATTTCCCTCACTGATTCACTTGACTGTACCTTCAACACTTTGAGTGTAATTACGACGTAATCCATTGCTCTGGTGTTTACTGTAGATGTGTCACGCCTAACGTGGTGATACATCCTTGCGACTGCTTCTTCTCCATATCATCTGACTTCTTTGTAAGTCAATATGGTATGACCTCTTGGTAGGTCCAGGGTTGCCCTCTCTGACTCCTTGGTAAGCCTTGCGTCCGCGTCTTCCACTAAGTGACGGACCAACCATTTGGTCTCACTCTCTCAATGACCAATAATTAATGGCTCACTGAGTCTTCTCCATCTCTCGTTCACACTCGTTGGGTGACCACCTAAGGCCTCTTGATCTAGTAGACTACTTCACTGTACTGCATCCGTATAAGTAATGACTGACGCTACAATATGGAGCCACCTTTTATAGACGTTGGTTGACACAACTACGTAATCTCCAGAAATAACAATGACATACTCCCACCTACGCGACAGATATTACATCCAGTGGTGAAATAGCCCCGCGGCGATTAAGTCGATGCGCGCATATCTAAATAAATACGATGACATAGCCAAGGCGCGGCGATGACTTGGCAGAATCGCCAACAATATTGCAAAATGCACCAACGTCACATCCGATCTCTGATATATACAACAATTCTCACTGTACAGGTATTGAGTGTTATACTACACATACGTATATATGTATACATCTAAGTGCAATCTTGCAAGCAACAGGCAATTGCAAAATTGAATAAAACGGATAATTACAATAATAGTACAATATCACAGATAACATAATAATAATACTGACATAATAATAATAATAATAATAATAATAATAATAATAAAATACAGATAAAATCATACAATAATAAAAATACAGATATCATCTTGTAACGGGATTTGAACCGTTACAGTATAAAGCAGATATATTTGAAATAGTTCAAGAATTACGTCGTGTAGGTATTGTTGAGTAATAGCTCTCTCTCGACATTACAGCATCTTAAACACTTTGCTACATTCCCGTCGCTTACCCTCACCAAAGTCATCCTTCTGTAGTATATTGTCGATCGAGTAGCTATAATCGTATAGATTATTTTGCAACATTCTCCCTCCCTTATGGTGTTAACTCCGCCTCTAGACTTAGAGCCGGTCTCAAGCCCATTAGTCCTTTATCCCTACGAGGATGGTGAATATTGATTTAAGGGGAAGTACACTTCTATTCCTCCCCCTTGTAAAACAATGGTTCAATCTTATGACTTATTTTTGTGTTAGAACAGGGTTTGAATCCATAATTTTTCCCCTTAACCCAATATGATGTAGGACAAAGTTATCCCCTGTTAAGCAGTAAAATCATTTTATGTGTACAGTAGTATGATTTTTTATTCTGTTAAGGTAACTAAACAGATTTTTTCCGTTGCATGGTTTAGATTCCCGCAAAATCCGTCTCCTTAGGACAAAGGTATCCTCTGCTATGTATTAATCATTTTATCTGCAGTAATTAAAGAGAAGTATGTCGGATGGTGATATAGAATATTTGCAATTCTCTGTGTGCGCGCTGATTAGATAAGAGTGCGATTGTATCAACATAGAGATTAATCTTTTATTATTTTGCGTTATAAGTTTTTATTGTTCTGATCAAACTAATAGTACAAAAGTTACAAGTTGTGAGCCCCTGCTTCAGCTCTGTAGAGTTAGGCCTATAAGAACAATGTATCGCCATTAGCTCTTAGTCTATCTCCTTATAGTTAGTCTCATATAACCAACATATAGTGACGACCTTAATTCGGGGTCCCTAGCACTAGGAAGTTGTTCGCGACCGCCATCTTGCGCAATCAGCCTTAGGCGTCTCATAAGAGCCTCTGTATAGCCGCGATCTTGCTCTGACCCACGTTCTAGTAGTTAGCCTCATAAGAGCCTGTGGATAGCTGCCATCTTGCGCAGTACGAGCTAAGTTAGCTTTCTCCATATTAACCTGTGTATAGCTGCCATCCTGCACAAGCGTCCAAAGATATCATTTTTCTCCATAAGAGCCCATGTATAGTCCACATTGTGTGCAATCGCCTATGATCGTCTCATTAGAGACTATGTATAGCCGCCATCTTGTGTAGTAGCCTCTAAGCTAGCTTTCTCCATACAAGCCTGTGTATAGCCGTCATCTTGTACAAGGGTCCCTAGGGAGTCTCATATGAGCCTATGTATAGCAGCCTACTTGCGCAAGCACCCCTAGGCCGTCTCATAAGAAGCTATGTATAGTCGCTGTTACCTCTACTACAGTAGTAACACTAAACAAGGCACAAACACAGTTAAAAGGGAGGGTAAGAGCACAATACACAATATAAGTAAACACTACACACTTGGAAAAACAGTACTAGACTTTACGCGGATCTTCAACAAAACAAGTACGTAACTATCAGTAGGGCCAACTAGTGAACGACAAAACGGGAAGATGGAAGGGCTGGGAACCTACCAAAGGCATGGACATGGCTTAGATAGCGGATTCCGAAATGAATCACCGTGATCCTTAGTTTTAAAATATTATTTACAAGATAATTCTACATATACATTCCAAGTTATGAGCTATAAGTTCAGTGACATACATAGGTTATTCGTAGCAGTGTAAATACAAATTACAAATCAACTGTACATCTAGTTACCAATGCAGTAGTACAATGCAATTTACAGGTTATCCAAAATCTAGCGTACCTAAAGTGATACAGAACTATCAGAGGCAAACCCCAAGGGAAATACTATTAAACTACAATATACATATTTTAGTGAAACAAAACCGGAATGACTCGGAAACGAACAGGTAAGTCTAGCTGACAAACTAAGGCGTCATAAGTAACTAATTTGGTGAATCTAGGTGAGGTTAGGGCAGACTCCTGTATGAAAACCAAATCGGAACATTACGGAATTTTAAACAGGAACGGAATTCAAGAGTGCTTACCCGGGGAGTGTGCCATCCCGAAAACCGGAGGGACGTCATCCAGATAGGCTGCTCGCAGACAGATAACCGAGACCAACAGAATTCAGGATACAGAATACCTTTGAACACTACCTCGCTCACTATATATATAGGAATTACTGGCCTTGGAGGCAACCAATCAGCGTGCACGTGTCCCCTATCGCCACCTAGACTCACTAATCACAACCTTACTTTCGATCGAGAACTCAGGCTAACATTCTAGAATACGCATGATCGCGAAAGTCGTATTTTTCCAGAATAAACAGAACACACTTTCTAGAATACATACCAACAAAGTAACACACCCAGTACAAAAGTTATGCAACTTTCTAGATCTTTCCAGGAACTACAGACAGAATTCTACTATTTACAAATGCCTATGCTACACCATTATATAGTACAGGTTAGGCCATTAAATTATCTTATGCTTTACAAATAACAGTACAGGTTAGGTCATGATAAATGAAACATTATATGGTACTTCGCCAATAAAGTCTTTAAAAAAATTACATTCCACTCATCCTACATAGTTCACTTGTAACATCTTCCTCCCCCCGAAAGTCGAGCCCTGCTCGACCAATAATATAACATCACTGGGGAGCAAGCGATAGAACGTTTTCACACAGTACCAATAGTACTTTAACACACACGATTTCTTGAAGTAGCCTTTGCGATAACCAACCAACACAAACTGTCACATAATTTTCAAAAATAATATAGATCCACCTGTTGAATAAATATCACAAAATCCACATGGATTGTCACATTGCACTTCAAAATGCCTTCTTTCACATATGATTAGACAATTTGTAGTATGTCCATCAAATCATGTACACCACACTTTCTTCCAAATTCTAGAAATACCAAAACTCCCCACTTGTTGCTAACACTTTTGCACTACTTTCCCACAACAGTCACAGCACAGGTAGGGCACAGGTTCTTGCTGATGATGCGGCTGCCGACACGGCCGTTTGACGCCAGCCTCCTTTCAATGTCAGTCCAAACCGGACACCTAGGTGAGATGCAGTTCAGTGGTCTCTTGCACCAAATAAGCAGGGGTGAGACACCGTCCAGTCCGCCTGCCACCAACAGGACATTCCCCGCAGGATAGTGATGCCGGATGTTGACGCCCAAGGCACACATTGTGCCTCCCAATTTGGCACTTCAGGTTGCTGCCCGGAGAAGCTGGTCACTGCAGCCACTGTAACACACACAAACCGCAGCAGACAGGGGAATACTTTGAGGTAAAAGTATGCTGCTGGGCTGAAGATCTCGCGTAGAGTCACCCAATGGGTGGCTTAATGAATATGCAGTAGGGACTCCCTCGCACACCCGGGATATTAGGGCACTAGGCCCGGGGTAAGCACTGCTATCTAAAATTCATGACAAGATTATGGTGGGGGTGAAAAGAAACTACAGGAGGGTGCCCTAAACATGACCGTAAAAGGAAGAAAATTCCAAGTAGTGACCCTAAACTAAAACTTATCTAACTTATAATACTAAATCGATTACACTACCTAAAGTAATCACTTACACAATTACTTACAACTAACAATAAAACTTAATATTATCTTATTACCAAATCCTTACAAATAACCTCACAATAAAATTATTTTATAACTAAATTCTTACAAATAACTTACAACTAAATCTACAAGGTCACCAACAATGGTATTTACACTTCCCTACTAGACTTAAGGTACCTTGATCTGGGAGAGATGTACTCTGCTGATCCTTTTCCTTTCGGGATCGCTCACCAACAATGTCACCGGGGTAAGGAACTTTAAGATGGTGCAGGGACCTCGAAATCTGGGGGCCAACTTACTGATAACATGGTCCGCAGCACTACTGACGGGATGAGTTCTAATAAATACCTGGTCATCCACAGAGAGATTGTGCGGTCTTCGCCCGTGGTTGTAATTACGCTGGACCTTAGCGTAATAAACCTTCAAGTTCTTTCGTGCACGGTGCCAATTAGCTCGGATCTTTTCTGGGCTGGCATCGTCGGGCAGAAGATCATTAATTGACCATAGGTTAGATAGAGGAGAATTTGGAGTAAAAGCCAACATCAACGAAGCAGGGGTTTGCTTGTGGCTTTCATGGACCGCAGTGTTAAATGCAAATGACAACCAATTCAATGAGGAATCCCACTTGGAGTGGTCTGAGGAGTGATAAGCAATTAGGGCAGATCGCAGGTTACGATTCACTCTCTCAGCATAATTGGGCTTCGGGTAATACGGGGTAGTGGTTACATGAGCAATGGATAGATCAAAACAGAAATTCCGGAACTGGGCAGAAGTAAAGGCTCTTGCGTTATCACTTACCAAGAATTGACAGGGTCCAAACGAGGCGAATATCTGTTTCAAGCACGAGATGGTGGTGTTGGCGTTAGCCATCCGAGTGGGGAACAGCCACGTAAAACGCGAAAAGGCGTCAACACACACGAGTATGAAACGATGACCATTCCGAGATCTCGGGAAAGGACCAATATAGTCTATGAACAGTCTTTCCATGGGGCGAGAAGCTTGCTCAGAAGACAAGAGACCTAGACGAGTATTCGGGGCAGGTTTACTGATGTTGCGAGTCTTACAGGACTTGACAAGGGTACGGATCTCACTATCCATGGATTTCCAAATAAAGTGGTTCCGGATTTTTTCTCTTGTTTTGAAAACGCCCAGATGACCGCCCACTGGGGATTCATGAAAGTATTTGAAGAGAGCCGGGACCAGGTTAGTTGGGACTACAATTTTGGGGTCTCTGCGACCACGAGCAGGACAACACAAGACACCATTCTTAAGAATATAGGGCTTAACATGCTCACCGGATTTAATCCTGTCGACAATGGCTTTTAACTCAGGATCATCCTCTTGATGTTTGGCAATATCCTTGAGAAGGAAGGGAGGGTCAGTGAGAACTACATTGACAAAAGCTGATACTTGTTCGGGAGATGAGTCGACTGGCTCTGATTGAGGGTCAGAGCTGTCTGAATGGAACATCCTACTGAGGCCATCAGCCACAACGTTTTCCGTGCCACGAATGTGGCGGGCTTGAAATTGGAAGGCTGAGATGCGCACTGACCATCGTGCTAGACGACCGGTCTTTCGCGGCTTGGCCAGTACCCAACTCAACGCCTGATTGTCAGTTTCCAGATCGAAAGGGAGATGTTCCAGGTACATTCTGAAGCGTTCTAAGGAGAAGACAACAGCCAGGGCTTCCAACTCATAAATGGAATAATTGCGCTCAGCAGGATTTAGGGCACGGGAAGCATAAGAAATAGGACGACGCCCTTCTTGAAATTCCTGTAGAAGAACTCCGGATATGCCTGAGGAAGAGGCGTCAGTCTGAAGGATGAAGCGTTTAGAAAAGTCTGGCATAGCCAGTACAGGGGCGTTACATAAGGCAGATTTCAAGTCCATGAAGGCTTCACGTTGGGCATCACCCCACACAAATTTGGCATCCTTTCTTCTCAAATCGTTCAATGGAGCTGCACGTTCAGCAAAATTAGGAATAAACTTGCGAAAGAAATTCACCATGCCAATGAATCTGGCTACAGCCTTGACGTCCTTTGGAGGGGGAAAATTCTGGATGGCGGCAGTACGAGACTGATCGATTGCGACACCCCTCCCCGACACGATATGTCCTAAGAAGGACATCCGGGGTTGTGCGAAGGAAACCTTGAATGCCTTGAGGGTTAGACCTGCTTTACGTAGTCTTTCCAGCACTTCGTTGAGATGGAGTAGGTGTTCCTCGAAGGTTTCGCTGAAAATTACGAGATCGTCCAGGTAATTATAAACAAACTTGAACTTAATGTCCGATAAGACATAATCTAGTAACCGTGTAAGGACAGCCGCTCCAGTTGCTATACCAAAAGGGACGCGTTCGAATTCATATAGGTTCCAATCGGTTGCAAATGCAGTGAGATGCTTGGATTCTTCGGCAAGGGGTATCTGGTAATAGGCCTGATTTAAATCGAAAGTGGTGAAAATGTTTGCATTAGCGAACCAAGAAAAACAAGAGTGCAAATCAGGAAGTGGGACAGATTGGAGAACTACCTTACGGTTCAACATCCGATAGTCCACTACAGGCCGATAACCACCTTGTGGTTTGGGAACCAGAAACATTGGAGAAGAATAGGCTGACTTGGAAGGGCGTATCACTCCATCAGCGAGCATTTGATCAATGATAGCCTTCAGGGCTTTCATTTTGGGAGGTGACAACCGGTACGGAGGAGAGCGAACAGGTATGCTATCCGTAACCTCAATTTTGTATTCTAATACATTGGTTACACCTAACCTGTCGGTGAAGACATCAGGGAACTTATCGCAGAGTTTCCTAAGTTGATTGGCCTGCTCTTCGGGTAAGTGATTAAAATCAAAAGCCTTGGGTTCATCGGAATCTTCGGGAACAGCGTTAACGTGGCAAGGCAGAATAGGGGAGCGATCACACAGCTCAAATGTTCTTGCACAAAATTTGAAATGGAATCTGTTGAACTGGAGGTCCAAAATCATGCCTGTTTTTGCAATAAAATTTGCACCCAATATGAATTGGCAGGATAAATCTTTTGCCACTAGCACTGGCATTTTCCAGGTGAAATCACGGACTCTAATCTTGACCTGTAGGGACCCTATAATATTCAATGAATCGGAATTAGCAGTATGGCATGTTAAGGACACTGGTTGTAATGTAGGTAGCTTGCAAACAGTTTTCATAGAATCATACCAGGTCTTGCTTATCAAGGTGACACTACTCCCAGAGTCTAGCAATGCACAGACAGGTTCATTATTTACCTCTATGCATAAATATGGTAGTTTACAAGAAGGTATGGCAGAAATCCTACAAGATTGTAAGAAATGAAGACCCGAGTCAGCCTGGGAGCAATCATTAGCCTCAGCATTAAGTAAATTAACCAAGGTACAGTCATGATCGACAAAACAAGAAGCCATGCTTTGGGATTTTTCATCAGAACTGGCGGTTAGACATCTAGCACTACTATGGCCTGGGGGTCCAGAGCCAGAAGTGTTACGTGGGCACTGCCTAGAGAAATGCCTAGTTGATCCACAGTTACGCCAAGAAGTATTGGTGGAAGAGCCTCCACCCATCGCAGGTTTCCTATTGCCTAATGTCCCGGCCTTGGGACAATCCCGCCTGAGATGAGCCGTGGAGCCACAATTGAAACATGAACGGGGATTACGCGCGTTGGAAGCAAGTGACGGGGTGGTTTTAGAATCCTGAGTAGGGGGTACGGTTATAGGAGGTGGGGCTAATGCCAGGCGTAGCTGGTCAGCATATCGAATGCCTTCAGCGGACACTGTAACTGCTTCCAACTGGGCGAATGTTGCAGGTCGGGGTGAAAGAGGCAGATATGATCTATAGTTGGGGGCGAGACCTTCAACTATGTCGGCAACAATCTGAGCCTCTGAATAGTGGAGCCGGAAAATTTTAGCTTGGAGTTTAATGTCTTGAACATACTCAGATAGTGACTCATTAAAATGTTGTACTCTAAAATAGTGCTTCTGCACTAATGCAGACAAGGCACGAGCAGGAATGAAATATTCAAGAACATGGGCATGAAATTGATCTACTGACCATCTTTCAGTAATGGCCCTGACAATGTGCTCAGAAAGAGCTCCAGAGACATGTGGGTATAGAATTTGAAATTCATTGTCGTTACTGACATTATACACTATTGCCTGATCCTTGAATTCGGTTAGAAAGCGAAGGAAGGAAATAAGTTCATCAACGGAGTTAGCTGAAAATTTCAAGGTACCTTTAAACACAGTGGTCAACGGGTGAGGCAGATTGGAGAAAATCTGGGGGAAGACAGGTGTAGGGGGTGCTTGGGAAGGCTTAGAATAATCTAGAGGGTTTAGCAAGGCCTCGTGCCTTTGATTCGGGTGCCCTTGTGAAAAGGCCGGAGTACAGGATAGGTTAGGATTAACGTTATCCTGCAATGTTACGGGCGCAGACAACCTAATTTGAGAAAGGTTCTCACTAATCTGAGAGACCATTTGGGCATTCACCGGTTGTGTAGAGGTTATGCAACTCGATACGGGTGGCGCTAGGACAGGTGGGTGGTTATGCACCTCTGAATCAGACCCGGGTTGATTAGGAATAGAAGGTAAACACTGAGCTTCGACGGAATTAGCAGGAATCATAGGAAAACTAGTACGCTTACCAACATGCAAAAGAGATGTATCATCAGAATGACTTACAGGTGTCTTAGGTCCAGACAATGAAACAGAAGATTCCAGGGCAGCATTAGTCACCTCAGACTCCTGAATATGCCTAACACCAGCACTAGGTGTCAGATTGCCCACTTGAACAGCAACAGATGCCCAGCCACAATTAACACTGTCACTCATTGCAGATGGGGTCGACACTTGAATTTGAGAAACGGTGTTATTGCCTTCAAACAAACCACTGATTCTGTTGAAAATTGTGGAAAACTGTTCTAGTAAGGTTTGACATTTCTGCCGCTCAATTTCCGGCAATTCAACAGACAACAAATCCTTAATCCTGTCTAAATAATGTAATAACTGCCCCTTAACCCGCGCTAATTGGCCATGCGAGGGCTTCGAAGCACTAAAGGACAAAAGAAAGGCGTTAAATTCGGGTAACCTGTCTTCAATCACGGCCAAAGATTCACGCAACTCGTCTGTAGTTAACTCAGGTATGGTTACAGGTAGGTCAAGGGACTGCTTCAATAGGCTAGTGTCAACTCTGACATTCCCTGTCGAATTCATTTTGCGAATTTTTAACTCGTAAATCAGTTCTGCCTTTCTTAAATGGAAAGGATTAGGAACAGCGCGAGCCATCCTGACAGGTACAAACAAGATTTCAAGCGATATACGAACCACAACTTTTACGGAGTTTTAGGCTAGGTATGATCACGGTTCACTTTTCTTCTTCCGCAATCTAGCGCTTGCCTCTGCTACCAAAATGTTACCTCTACTACAGTGGTAACACTAAACAAGGCACAAACACAGTTAAAAGGGAGGGTAAGAGCACAATACACAATATAAGTAAACACTACACACTTGGAAAAACAGTAACTAGACTTTACGCGGATCTTCAACAAAACAAGTACGTAACTATCAGTAGGGCCAACTAGTGAACGACAAAACGGGAAGATGGAAGGGCTGGGAACCTACCAAAAGCATGGACACGGCTTAGATAGCGGATTCCGAAATGAATCACCGGGATCCTTAGTTTTAAAATATTATTTACAAGATAATTCTACATATACATTCCAAGTTATGAGCTATAAGTTCAGTGACATACATAGGTTATTCGTAGCAGTGTAAATACAAATTACAAATCAACTGTACATCTAGTTACAATGCAGTAGTACAATGCAATTTACAGGTTATCCAAAATCTAGGGTACCTAAAGTGATACAGAACTATCAGAGGCAAACCCCAAGGGAAATACTATTAAACTACAATATACATATTTTAGTGAAACAAAACCGGAATGACTCGGAAACGAACAGGTAAGTCTAGCTGAAAAACTAAGGCGTCATAAGTAACTAATTTGGTTTATCTAGGTGAGGTTAGGGCAGACTCCTGTATGAAAACCAAATCGGAACATTACGGAATTTTAAACAGGAACGGAATTCAAGAGTGCTTACCCGGGGAGTGTGCCATCCCGAAAACCGGAGGGACGTCATCCAGATAGGCTGCTCGCAGACAGATAACCGAGACCAACAGAATTCAGGATACAGAATACCTTTGAACACTACCTCGCTCACTATATATATAGGAATTACTGGCCTTGGAGGCAACCAATCAGCGTGCACGTGTCCCCTATCGCCACCTAGACTCACCAATCACAACCTTACTTTCGATCGAGAACTCAGACTAACATTCTAGAATACGCATGATCGCGAAAGTCGTATTTTTCCAGAATAAACAGAACACACTTTCTGGAACACATACCAACAAAGTAACACACCCAGTACAAAAGTTATGCAATTTTCTAGATCTTTCCAGGAACTACAGACAGAATTCTACTATTTACAAATGCCTATGCTACACCATTATATAGTACAGGTTAGGCCATTAAATTATCTTATGCTCTACAAATAACAGTACAAGTTAGGTCATGATAAATGAAACATTATATGGTACTTCGCCAATAAAGTCTTTAAAAAAATTACATTCCACTCATCCTACATAGTTCACTTGTAACTGTCGCCATCTTGTAGAATTAGATAGCCGCCATCTTGCGCAAGTGTCCCTAGGGAGTCTCATAAGAGCTTACGTATATCAGCCATCTTGTGCAATTTGATAGCAGCCATTTTGCTCAAGAACCCCCCAGCCGTCTCATAAAGAGCTGTGTATAGTCGCCATCTTGTGCATTCAGATAGCCACCACCTTGCTCAAGCGTCCCTTGGGCGTCTCATAAGAGCCAATGTACAGCAGCCATCTTGTGCAATTAGATAGCGGACAGCTTGCGCAAACGTCCTAAAGCCGTCTCATAAGGAGCTGTCTAATCCCGCTTTTTGTGCGATTATCGTCGGGAAGGGTATCCGGATTTAAAGATGAGGTTATGGACGTCCATGTGGTTAGGTGTGCTGTCTTATGCTAATCTCCATTGCCCTACTTCTCAAAATAACGTCTTGAGAATACCCATTGCCCTACTACTCAAGATGGCGTTTTGTTGGCCATCCGGCCGTAAAACTGAGGTTAGGCCCCTCAATGTGGTTAGGCTCGCTGTCTTTGGCGTAAAACGTAAGGTTAAACCCCCAAGATAGCGTCTGTGAGGTTAAGATTGCTCTCTTATGCGTCAGGAGGGGAATCTCGTCGTAAAACTGGGTTTGGGCCCCTCCATGAGGTTAGGGTTGCTCTCTTAGGCGTCGGGAAGGGCAACAAACCGTTAAAGTGCACTTAGGCCCCTAATGACGGTGACTGTAGTGTTAGGCTTGCTCTCTTGTGTAATAATCAGAAAAAATGCATTGCCCTTCTACTCAACTAGGGGCCAATGACCTCAATGGCAACGTACATTGCCCCCTACCAGGAATTCCCCGCGCTGCTGATTCAGCAGTCATGTGACCCAATTCGTGCCTGTGATTTGCCCGCCGTTGGACGCACACATCTCCACTACTTATGAGGCCACAAAACAAGGATTGACATGTCAAATGGAGAAGAAATATATATATTCAAATCCTACAGTCATTAGTAACTTTGAAATAACCATTACAATATCATCAATATGACCTGACAAATCATAGCTCCAGGCGTGAATTTTAGGAAACAGGATAATACATGTTATTATATCGACCAGACATTCAGTGAGCGGTCCAGGACATGTGCCATGTCGGTCCTAAGAATGCCTCAAAACTTAGACTTCACAATTTTCCACGACCACGGTATCGAGTAGGTGTTAGTAGTATAATTGGATGGTTCTGCGGCCACCGCCACCGCGGGCTCCCAGAGGCCACCTCCACCGCCACCACAACCAGAGACCTCCCAGAGGCCTCCTCCACCACCACCACAGCCAGAGGCCTCCCAGATGCCTCCTCCACCACCACCACAGCCAGAGGCCTCCCAGAGGTCTCCTCCACCACCCGCGGGAAATTTGAATTTGTAAACAAAGCCACGTGCTTTTTGACAGCTATCATCGACAACAACGCATCGCTAACCTCAGTACTGCCATCTTGACGGGCCTAAACCTCAGTAGTACCAACTTAACCTCACAAGCGCGAGATAAACAAAGCCACGTGTTTTTTGACAGCCACGTGCTTTTTGACAGACAACAACGCATCGCTAACCTCAGTACTGCCATCTTGACGGGCGTAACCCTCAGTAGTACCAGCTGTCATCCGCCATCTTTAAACTACAGAGCACCGTGCTGCCCTCTTTATCGCAGTAGCTGCAAATTCGTCACCTGTCATCCGCAGTGCTGCCATCTTGGCGGGCCTAAACCTTAGTGCTACCAACTTAACCTCACTAGCGCGAGATTTGAATCGGTAAAAAAATCCACGTGCTTTTCTGACAGCTGTCATCCGCCATCTTTAATCAACAGAACACCATGCTGCCCTCTATATCTTTGAAATGTGGTGGCGGATAATTTGAAAAATGCTTTTTGATAGCAGCCATCTTTAATCAAGAGAGCACCGTGCTGCACTCTATGTGGTAGCGGCAATTTGAAAACTTCTTAGTGCCCCTTTTTGGAAACAAACTACGTGCATTTTTTGACAGCTACATCCACAATCCTTAATCAAGGGAGCACCGTACCGCACTCTTTAGTTGAAATATGGTGGCGGCAATTTGAAAAATTCCACGTGCTCTTGTTTGGAAACAATGCTACATGCTTATTTGACAGCTACCGTCCGCCATCTTGAATCCATAGAGCACAGCGCTACCCTGTTTAGCTACTTACCTTTGAAATGTGGTGGCGGATAATTTGAAAAATGCTTTTTGACAGCAGCCATCTTTAATCTAGAGAGCACCGTGCTGGCCTCTTTAGCTAGATACCTTTGAAATGTGGTGGCAGGCAATTCCACATGACAGCAGCCATCTTAAATCAAGAAAGCATCGTGCTGCCCTCTATGTGGTGGCGGCAATTTGAAAAGTTCTACATGCTCTTGTTTGGAAACAAACTCACTCGCTTTTTTGCCAGCCGTCATCCGCCATCTTTAATCAACAGAGCACAGTGCTGCCCTCTTTAGCTAGATACCTTTGAAATGTGGTGGCGGCAAATTCCACGTGCTCTTGTTTGGAAACAAACCCGTGTGCTTTTTGACAGCTGTCATCCACCATCTTTAATCAATAGAGCACTGTGCTGCTATCATGCGGGCAATTTCGTCAGTTGTCATCCGCCATCTTTAATCCACAGAGCACCTTGCTGCCCTCTATGTTTTGGCGGCAATTTGAAAAGTTCTGTTAGCTGTCATCCGCCATCTTTAATCAAGAGAGTACCGTGCTGCCTTCTTTAGCTAGATACCTTTGAAATGTGGTGGTGGCAATTTGAAAAATTCTATGTGCTCTTGTTTGGAAACAAAGCCACGTGCTTTTTTGACAGCTGTCATCCGCCATCTTTAATCAATAGAGCACTGTGCTGCTATCATGCGGGCAATTTCGTCAGCTTTAATCTACAGAGCTGCCCTCTGAAGTAGCGGGCAATTTGAAAAGTTCTGATTGCTGTTTAGCTGTTAGCTGTTTAGTAAACAAACTCACGCGCTCTTTGTCAGCTGTCATCCGCCATCTTACATCGCAAACCTCAGTGCTATACTCTTTAGTTGAAATATGGTGGCGGATAATTTAAAAAGAAAAATTCTACAGCAGCCATCTCTCGACGCTAATTGCACAAGATGGTGGCTATACATGACTCCTTAAAGGTGCTTATGCAAGATGGCTACTATACATGGGTTCTTATGAGACGCCCTTGGGATGCTTGCGCAAGATAGCGGTTATACAACGCTCCTTATCAGACGCCCTAGATGTGCTTGCGCAAGATGGCGGTTGCTCTTATGAGGCGGCTTAAGAGTCCTTGCACAAGATGGCTAGAGACGCCCTAAGGATGCTTGCGCAAGATGGCGGACGCAAGATGGCGGCTATACACGACTCCTTATGAGACGCCTTAAGGGTGCTTGCGCAAGATGGCTGCTGCTCTTATGAAGAAAGCTAGCTTAGAGGCTAACGTGTCGTGCTAGTTCGATTCATTAAATTTGGGGCTTAAATGCAAAATGTTAAATATCTCGAAAACGGTGCATCGTAGAACAAAACGAACAAAATTTTTCTACCCAATACGTCGGTTCGCAGTATGGGGAACAAGTAACACATAGTCTATTGATGAGATCAACGGTTCGGTTCCTACTTAGGCCCTTTGGCATTCGCTCTGTTTTAGCTTTTATTGAAGCAAGTCTTCGCAACATGATCAAGTCTAGCTAAGGTAGAGTGTATAACGTGCCGTCCAGGTTCGATTCATTAAATTTGGTGCTTAAATGCAAAATGTTAAATATCTCGAAAACGGACAAAATTTTTCTACCTAATACCTAGGTTTGCAGTATCAGGAACATGATAACATAAGAAAAACATAGTCTAATGATGAGATCGACGGTTCGATTCCTACTTAGGCCCTTCGGCATTGGCAGCTATCTATTTCTACAAGATGGTGGCTATACGTAGCTTCATATGAGACAGCTTAAGAGCGCTTGCACAAGATGGCTGCTGCTCTTATGAGACGCCCTAGGGGTGCTTGCGGGAGGTAGCAGCGACAAGACGATAACTATACACAGCTGCTTATGATACGGCCTAGAGGTGCTCACAAAAGATGGTGGCTGCTCTGATGAAGAAAGCTAGCTTTGCATCGCGCAGGTATTTTTACAGCTCTAAACCTCATACCTTTGAAATGTGGTGGCGGGCAATTTGAAAAATTCGACGTGCTTTTTCTTCACAGCAGCTATCTTTAGACAATAGCGGCTATACATAAGCTGTTAAGGCCTCCTCTTATGTCAAGGCATAGCTCTATCGAACAAGTTTAAACCTGCATCGGAATAGCTAGAGTAAGCACGTGCTGCAGTGATGACGTCATTATACATGTTTCGACTTGCAAATCATTAAAGAAACATAACAAGACTAGAATCGAACACTGCACTCTATGCCGTTAACTTTATCATGTGATCGGAACATTGATTGAAGTGTTTAGAACACTAAATAAGTGATCAAGACTATAATAGAACACTGTACTCGATACAACATGTGTTTTGAACATGTCAGGGGATACCTTTGTTCTAAGAAGTTTAGATTACCGCGCATTCCTTGTAGGGCTAATAGGCTAAAGGGCTAAAGGGCTATAGGGCTAATGGGCTAAAGGGCTAATGGGCTAAAGGGCTAAATGGCTAAAGAAGCAACAACCTCATCGATCGCTATCAGCAAGAACGCTTGTACTTTGTTAAGTGTAGAAAATTAATCCTTATTTGTAAATGGTTTCATGTTCAGAACAAGGAATGGAACCTACGGGTTACGTCTTACCTAATAAAATCCCCGAGGTGCGATGAGTTACGTTTTTCGAACTAGTGTTTGGAACACTGAACTTTTAAAAATGATAGCAGAGAGTTTAGCAATGTTCTGTTGTTGGATTATAAATTCCGCGCTACAACATGCATAAGGTGGCAGCCTTGAGGTTTACCGCCGTAAAGATGACAAGAGTGAGGTTAGCAATGTTCCGTTGGTGGATGTTAAATTCTGCGCTATAACTTGCATAAGGTGGTAGCCTTGAGGTTTACCGCCGTAAAGATGACAGCAGTGATTGTAGCGATGCTCTATTGTCCTTCAAAGTGAGGTTAGGGTTCGTGAAGAAGACAGCTGTCAAAAAAGCACGTGGCTATGTGGCTATCTACCGAAACGAAAAAATAAGGAGGGCAGAAAAATAATACAGGCGATTAAGGAATGTAGAAGATAGCAGTACAGGACACTGAGGAAGAATGGTTGAAAGTGGTGCAAGGACTTTGAATGTTGAGTTGTGTTAGGAAAGGTATTTGCTGCATACAGCAAAATCAAGGAATTCTTTGGCGAAAGGAAAACTAGGAGTATGAATATTAAGAGCTCAGATAGAATAACCACTTCTTGGGAAAGAAGCCAGGGCAGAGATATGGTAGGAACACATTCAACAATTGTATCAAGGCAAATAAGTAGATGACAATGTTCTGGAATAAGAAGATGCTGTTGATGCTGATGAAATGGTTTACCCAATTTTCAGGTCAGAATTCGACGAGGTTTGAGAGACCTAAAATGGAGGAAGGCCTCTGGAATTGGTGGTAAAATCTCAGAATCACTGAATGCCTCAATCAGGAGTATTATCTCCCGAGTTATCCACTGATTCTGACGTGATCTTACCTTTCTTCCCTGCCTTTATTCAGCAGACTTTCTGATCTCATTCTATATGATAGTCCACTCTCCTTCTATTGTGCAAGATGAATAATATAATAGTGCCATCCGAATTTACACAGAACCTGTTCTTGCCTATTTTCAAGAAATTTGGTGAACTTAACACTTGCGAAATATTCATAAAAATTGTTTAGAGGAGAATGGAAAGACAATTCTGATCTGAGTTGGGAGACGATCACATTGTATTCGGAAGAACTGTAAGGACACGTGAACCAGTCTTGACTAAGTCCGATGTTAGAGGATAGAATTAATAAAGTCAAGTCCACGTACATGGCATTCCCAGATCTAGAAAAGACATTGGATATTGCAGATTGGAAAAAGCTCTTCAACATTCTGAAGGAAACTGCGGTTAGGTACAGAGAAAGAAGAATTACCACCAGTCTGTAAGAAAATCAGTCTGCAGTCAAAGGAACAGAAGGGTATGAGAAAGAACAGCAGTCCAGAAAGGTGTAATGCAAGTATAGAGTTTTTCCCTCCTTTTCAATGATTTTATAAAACAGCCGGTGAAGGAAATCGGAGAGAAATTCCGAAACGAAATGACAATAATATATAATAATAACAATAATAACGTAAATGTTTCCACCTTTTCAATACAATATATTCACAAAATTACAAAATTATACGGTACTAGTTTCGACCCATCTAGGGGTCATCATCAGCCGTATTGGAGCAAAGATAATTTGTGGCGAAATCCTAAGACAATATTATTTTAAAGAATAACAAGTGAAATGAGATGTTATGGTAATAGTTAATAATACAAGGAATATACATACTAAGAGGTTTTTAACAAAGAATAAAGTATAAATGGGGTGTTGTAAAAAATGGAAATCAGTAAGTTCTTGTATTGAAATGAAATATGGCTTAGGAAGAGGGCTTAAGGTGGGGCTGAAGGGTGCGGGAGAAAGTGTAATTGTCTTGGAAAAGTACCTTTGATTAAATTTAGGATTGAGTTTAGGTTGGCTGCATTATTGTTTCTGAGGAAACTGATAAATAGATCGAAGAGTATGTTGGGTTTCTCTGAGATTTCATTGAGATTGTGACTGGCATTAAAGTATTGGTCTAGGTGTATGTAGTAATTTTCCATTATGTTCAGTAAAGGGCCCTTGTTTGCTAATACGAGGATGTCCATGTCTTGTTCAATATTGGTGAAATTATGGTTATAATCTTGCATGTGTTGAATATATTGTATTGAAAAGGTGGAAACATTTACGTTATTATTATTATTACTTATATATTATTCTCAGTTCAATACGGACCAAAAACATGAAATTCATAACCATCAACGAAATGACAACCCAAGAAGAGGAAATCAAAACTCTGATATTTGGCGTTGATATAAGTTTATCTGATTCTTTGGAGATTTTCAGAAATTGGTGAATGGCATGGACCCAGTGTTCGAGGAGTACAAGATGCGTGATAGAATAAGTGATGATGGATGAAGCTAAGAGGACATAAAATGCAGACTGATGAACAAAGGAAGGTAATCCTTAGAAATGAAATTTGTTCGCTTCAAACATTCATATGGTAATTAGAAATATTTTTTGAAGACTTTCATCTGGAGCGTTGCATTGTATGAAAATTAAACATGGGCGATAAATAGAAGCTTTTGATATGTGCTATTACGGAGGAAAGCCGAAGTTGAGACGGTTAGACCGAATGACGAATAAAGGGATTCTGAATAGAATTTTTGAGATGAGAACGAATTGGCGAAGTTTTACCGGAAGAAGTGGCAGAATGATAGGACACATCTTGAGACACTCTGGTCTAGTTCAGTTGAATATGGCAAACAGATTTGAGTAGATATAGGATGTAGTACTTTAGTAGAAATGAAAAAGTTTGAACAGGATACGTTGATTTGGACAGTTGTACCAAACAAGTCTATGGACTGATGGCCCAAACAAGAAAGACTGAATAACTGGAATAATACATTGTTAGACTATATGGAGTAATAAATTAAAAGAGGATTGTGCTAGACGGACAGCAGCTAATGGTATGGTGTTAAATGCGTTGAAAACTCAGGTTGTAAGTCTTACAAGGAAAGATATTCCTCTGAGTTTTAATTAAGATTTCGATGGAGTGGAAGTACCTAATTGGGGACACTGTAAGTAAATACGATCTTCATAGGGGTTATCATATTAGTTATTAAGTGTTGTGAACGAGAGTGCTTTCTTCCGCTGCGGCACATTTTTCATTCAAAACATAAGGATAGGTAGGGAATTGGATATTGGTCAGAATATTCCAAACACAATTCCTAAGAATTGATGGCTGATGTTCTAAAATCAAGCTTGAATGCCTGCTTTTGTAATTTTTTCTACATGAAATGCGTACGAGCACATGATATAAATACCCGAAATCTGCCGTCGTCAGTTCGGAGTTAAGGAAAAAGGAAGGGATAATTTTAATCCTGCTCTTTCTTGTCCTTGAACAAATTTAGCTACCAGAATACAACAACGTAGGTGGTCGGCTTAATCACAAGTCTTCAAAGAAACTGGTTCTTGTCGACGAAAATATATTGATATCAATTCTGTAAGTGGTATATGTGTACGTGTTTGACAAGCAAGTCATGTTAAGTGAATTAAGTGAGAAATAACGTTGTTTCACTGTGCCATAGAAGAAAGCATCATGATGTCTCCTGAGCAGCCAAATAATGAATCAAGTGAATGTGCATGTTTCGGCCATTTACCTGCAGATCATGAGGGAATTAATTGTTCGGACCCATTAAACAACAAACAAAGAACAAGAGAGAATTAATTCTGACGATGATAGGCACGATTGTTGTACATTAACTAAGACAAATGTCTTCTTTCAGAGAAACGAGAGGGTTTTGTGCGAAAAATAGCATGTTAGGTTGTATCGTGTTACAAGTTCAGAACTACGTGGAAAAGATATGGAGTTGACAATTGCTTTCATTGGGGCAGTGATAAGGAAAAGGTAGTAAACATATAGTAATAGCTTTGAGGAAAAATTTCACGATCGTAAGAAACGTTGACTACCACCACCCTTTTTCTTCGAAAAAGGACACTGCGGATTAGTTACAAATAAGACCCCATTTACACTACGATTTAAGTTTCAGGACCTTCACGAAGATTAGTTAAATCTAGAACTGGAAATTATCTAAAGGAATGCAGCGTCATTTGCTCTGAGGGATTTCTGACAGACGATTAGTGACACGAAAATATTAGTAACCTTGTGTTGGGAAGACATGGGCGTA
This sequence comes from Anabrus simplex, assembly GCF_040414725.1. Classification (NCBI taxonomy): domain Eukaryota; kingdom Metazoa; phylum Arthropoda; class Insecta; order Orthoptera; family Tettigoniidae; genus Anabrus; species Anabrus simplex. The sequence continues at coordinate 7,190,928 of NC_090266.1, forward strand.
AGGTGACGAGTTGTCGACCATGTTATATGGTCACATCTGTCAGCAGAAAATGGCGTGGAATGACTTTAGTAGACGAGTAAAATCGAATGGAATTTTTTGAAAGTGAGAATGATGATAACATCAAGATCAAATTTGAATTCGAGAGAAAAAAATAGGTCAAATATTCTTTTATAAGAAGAGGAATTATGGATTAGAACGTTTTACCAAATGAGATGCTCGATAAATTTTCAGCTTCTTTGAGACGATGAAAGAAAATGCTATGTATACAACTGATCAAGGTACATCAGTTTTAAACGCGAGGGATTGATCTAAGACTGTTATAAAAACTGGAACGGGCTACCAGAAGTCACCGGAGTTCAAATCTGTAAGGTGAAGACAACACATACACCCAGCCCCCGTGCCATGGGAATTAACCAATTAAGGTTAAAATCCCCGACCCGGCCTGAAATCGAACCCGGGACCCTCTAAACCAAAGGCCAGTACGCTTACCGTTCAGCCAACGAGTCGGACAAGAACAGGATAGAATTTTTCCATTAACAAAATTAGCTTGATCTTACAAGAATCGATACCTTAAATACGAGTTCTAGAAATGTATACTACAGTAGTATAACTGGATGGTTCTGCGGCCGCCACCGCCACCGGCCCTCCGCAGAGGCCTCCACCACCCGCGTGAAATTATAATTTAGGTGGGAAATTTGAATTTTGGCGGGAGATTTGAATTTTGGCGCGAGATTTGAACTTGTAAACAAATCCACGTGTTTTTGACAGCTGTCATCCACCATCTTTAATCAACAACGCATCGCTAACCACAGTGCTGCCATCTTTACGCCACTAGACCTCACTAGAGCGAGATTTGAATATGTAAACAAAGCTACGTGCTTTTCCGACAGCCACGTGCTTTTTGACAGCTGTCAATCGGCTATCTTTAAACAACAACGCATCGCTAAACTGGGTGCTGCTATCTTGACGGGGCTAAACCTCACTGTTGCTACCTTATGCACATGGTAGCGGGCAATTTGAAAAATCCACGTGCTCTTGTTTGTAAAAAAAGCAACGTGATTTTTTTGACAGGCACGTGCTTTTATGCCAGCTGTCATCTGCCATCTTGCATCGCTAACCTTAGTGATGCCCTCTTGACGGCACTGAGAGTAATTTGAAAAATCCACGTGATTTTTTGACAGCTGTCATCAACCATCTTGCATCGCAAACCTCAGTGCTGCCCTCTTTACGGTACTACCTTTGAAATGTGGTGGAAGCAATTTCCACGTGCTCTTGTTTATAAACAAAGCTACGTGCTTTTCTGACAGTTAACAGCGGCCATCTTTAATGAACAGAGCATCGTGCTGCCCTCTTTAGCTATATACCTTTGAAAAGTGGTGGTGGGTAATTTAAAAACCACGTGCTTATTTGACATATTTAATCAAGAGAATACCGTGCTGCTATCTTTAGCTACATACCTTTGAAATGTGGTGGCGGCAATTTCAAATTATATGTGCTTTTTTGACAAGCTGGCATATTTAATCAACAGAGTACCGTGCTGCTATCTTTATCGTAGTAGTGGGCAATTCCACGTGCAGTTGCGACCACCTTTAATCTGCAAAGGATCGTGCAGCTATCTTTATCTACATACCTTTAACATGTGGTGGAGTGAAATGTGCTTTTTGACAAGCTGCCATCTTTAATCAACAGGTTACCGTGCTCTTATCTTTAGCTACATACCTTTGAAATGTGGTGGTGGATAACTTGAAAAATTCCGTTAGGTATCATCATTAAACAGTAAAACCTTAGTACATACGCGAACCTAACCTCTCATCTACCATCTTGAAGGAGACTATCATTAGTTTACGACAAGATGCCCTTTCCGACGCTAATTAGCGCTTAGAGAAATTAGAGAAGTTTAAATTTAGCTAATGTGTCAAACATGAGTCTGCAAGGTTAACCGGAAGGCATTGATGGAAAGTTTGAGGTCGGCCAGGGGAGTTGAATTTCAGTTTGTCAGGTTAATAAACACAAAAATAGATGGGCATCCAGCTATAAAACAGAAAACATCTATGGTTCTAGTGTCAAACTCTAGGCTGGAGTGATAAACTTAAGCTTGTGAGGTTAACAAATACGGAGAAGGTCACCTCTTCATTTAACTAAGAACTTTCAGATCCGAGGCCCTGGAAGTACCCCTATCCTCGATCCATACCGGGTAGTGTATTTTTGAGAGTTCAACCTTACGCCTGTGACGTCACAGCGTGCGAGATATATAAATTCGGACTGCTCGACGGAGCGAATTATAAACTAACGGTGGCTACGTGTGAAGTTCGTCTAAAAGCATTCTTTCTGATTTTATAAGACATGTTTGATAGAAGGCAGTTTGGGTTTAGGAAAGGTTATTCCACTGAAGCCCAACTTGTAGGATTCCAGCAATGTATAGTCCTGGATTCAGGGGTCAATTGGACTGTATCGCGATTGACCTGTCTAAGGCATTTGATAGGGTAGATCATGGGAGACTACTGGCAAAGATGAGTGCAATTGGACTTGACAAAAGGGTGACTGAATGGGTGGCTATATTTCTAGAAAATAGAACTCAGAGAATTAGAGTAGGTGAAGGTTTATCTCTCCCTGTAAAAATTAACAGGGGAATTACTCAAGGCAGTATTATTGGACCTACATGTTTTCTTATATATATCAATGAAAAGTGTAAAGAAGTGGAATCAGAGACGAGGCTTTTCGCAGATGATGTTATTCCGTACAGAGTAATAAATCAGTTACAAGATTGTGAGCGACTTTAAAATGACCTCAATAATGTTGTGAGATGGACAGTAGGCAGTGGTATGATGATAAACGGGGATAAGAGTCAGGTTGTGAGTTTCACAAATAGAAAAAGTTATAATTACTGCGTTGATGGGGTGAAAGTTCCCTTTGGGGATCATTGTAAATGCATGTCGTAGCGCGGAATTTAAAATCCAACAATAGAACATAGTTAACCTCACTGCTGCTATCTTGACGGGCTTAAACCTTACTGTTGCTACCTCGGTTATACGCTTTTGTGTTAGTTTCCTGTTAATCGCTAAGCTGTTCGCATCATCGAAGTAGAGAGTATCAAATGTCGAGTAGATTTAAAGAAGAATCTGTTAGCAGAAGATAAAAGTCCGTCATGGAAAAACCTATTTCTAGGTATATTTGCAAAGAGTGTGGAAAAGCAATTTCCCGAAGCTATCACAAGAGACGTCATGAGATATAATGTAGGACAATTTTTCAATGCAAACATTGTAGAAGAGAGTTCAAGAACGCATACAACGCTCAACGTCATGAAGCCGCGTGTAATGTAGCTTCATCGAGAACAAAATACGAAGAGCTCAACCGTACTCAAGCAAATACTGATTTATTTTTTAAAAGTACACCTCTGCGAGAGATTTTGAATTCTTCCTTGTTGTCTAGGCCTGCTACAAGTTCTGTTACTAAGCACAAACTTCAAGATAAAGAGAGGCAAGGTCATGATTATGATAATAAGGATAATGATGTTGATCAAAACAGTAGTAAAGGGAAATTAGAAGCAAAAGATCTCAATGTTTCATTGCCATTAAAGCTTGATGATTTTACTTCATTTCCTATGCCTACCACACGTTCTATCACAGTGCAAATATTTCAAGGAGAGATGCAAGATGAAGAAGAAGAAAATTTCAACGCTTCATTGCTATTGAAACAAGTTAAGTTTGTACCTAGAAACGTTACTGCTGAAGCACGTATTGCATCAAAACAAGTCAGTACACGTCAACTGTCTGCAAATAAACTCAAAGTTCACAAGAAGCCTCTGTTACCCTATGTAGATATAAGATACTGTAATCTAATCTTCTTAGAACATAGGTAACCCCGACATGTTCTAAACACATATTGTATCGAGTACAGTGTTATATTTTAGTCTTGATCACTTATTTGGTGTTCTGAACACTTCAATCAATGTTCCGATCACATGATGAAGTTAACGACATCGAGTGCAGTGTTCGATTCTAGTCTTGTTATGTTTCAATCACTTCTTTTGCGATTTGCAAGTCTAAACATCCATAATAATGTTATCGCTGCACACTCTTGCCTTCGTGATGCAGGTTTAAACTTGTTCGATAGAGCTGTGCCTTGACATAAGAGGAGCCCTTAACAGCTTGTGTATAGCCGCTATTGTTTTAAGATAGCTTCTGTCAAGAAAAAGCACAAAGAATTCATCAAATTACCCACCACCACATTTCAAAGGTATGAGGTTTAGTGCTGTAAAGATACCTGCACGATGCCTTGTTGATTAAGGATGAGAGCTATAAAAAATAGCACGTGAAATTTTACAAACAAGAACGCGTGGAATTTCAAATTGCTCTCCACCGCATGCATAACAGCAGCCGCCATCTTGCGCAGTAGCCTCTAAGCTAGCTTGTGCGTGCACCCCTAGGCTGTCTCTTACGGAGCTGTGTATAGCTGCCATCTTGTATAGGTAGCCGTCAGTGCCAAAGGGTCTAAGTAGGAACCGAACCATTGAACTCATCATTAAAATACTTTTCTCTTATGCTATGATGTTTCTAATACTGCGAACCTAGGTGTTGGGCAGAAACATTTTGTCCGTTTTGCTCTACGATGCAACGTTTTCGAGATATTTAACATTTTGCACTTAAGCCCCAAATTTAATGAATCAAACCAGCACGGCGCGTAATACTCTCTACCATAGCTAGACCTGATCATGTTACATACCTTGCTTCAATACAAGCTAAAACAGAGCAAATGCCAAAGGGTCTAAGTAGGAACCGAACCGTTGATCTCATCATTAGACTATGTTTTTCTTATGTTATCATGTTCCTCATACTGCGAACCTGCGTGTTGCTAGCTTTCTTCATAAGAGCAGCGGCCATCTTGTACATGCGCTCTTAAGCCGTCTCATAAGGAGCTACGTATAGCCACCATCTTGTGTCCGCCATCTTTCGCAAGCCTCCTTAGGGAGTCTGAAGACATCTTGTGCAAGCACCCTTAAGCCGTCTCATAAGAGCAGTCGCCATATTGCGCAAGCGCCCTTAAGGCGTCTCACAAGGAGTCATGTATAGCCGCCATCTTGCGCAAGCATCCCAATGGCGTCTCATAAGATCCTATGTATAGCAGCCATCTTGCGTAAGCACACTTAAGGAGTAATGTATAGCCGCCATCTTGTGCAATTAGTGTCGACAGATGGCTACTGTAGAATTTTTTAAATTATCCGCCACTATATTTCAAATGTATGTACCTAAAGGGTGCAGCACTGAGGTTTGCGATGCAAGATGGCGGATGGCAGCTGACGGAATTGCCCGCTACTACGATAAAGATAGCAGCACGGTGCTCTCTTGATTAAAGATGGCGGATGGCAACTGCCGGAATTGCCCGCTTCTAAGATAAAGATAGCAGCATGGTGCTGTGTTGATTAAAGATGGCGGATGACAGCTGTCAAAAAACGCGTGGGTTTGTTTCCAAACAAGAGCACGTGGAATTTTTCAAATTGCCGCCACCACATTTCAAAGGTGTGTAGCTAAAAAGTGCAGCGCTGTGCTCTGTTAATTAAAGTTGGCGGATGACAGCTGTCAAAAAAGCACGTGAGTTTGTTTCCAAACAAGCGCACGTGGAATTTTTCAAATTGCCGCCAACACATTTCAAAGGTATGTAGCTAAAAGGGCAGCACGGTGCTCTGTAGATTAAAGATGGCGGATGACAGCTATCATAAAAGCACGTAGATTTGTTTACCGATTCAAATCTCACGCTAGTATGGTTAATTTGGCAGCATTGACGTTTAGGCCCGTCAAGATGACTGCACTGAGATTAGCGGAGGAGCGGGAAGGCCTCCCAAGTTGCGGCGGAGGAGGTGGCCCCTGGGAAGACCCCTCGGGTGGCGGCGCGGTAGCGGCCCTCTGGGAAGGCCCCTCAGGTGTCGCGGAGGACCGTGCCCCTGGGAGCCGGCGGAGGCGGAGGCGGCAGAACCCGCATTATACATACTGATGGGAGATGGCCTGAGGTAAGAACCAACTTACACAAACATCGGTCGCTAGCCAGAGCGATAAGACACCTCCATAGGTATTCGTATACAAAAGTAGGTCATGATGACGTTCTAACCTCACATGTTGCTGACCGATAGGGCTCCTGTAAGTAATGTTAACACGTCACTGTGAAGTCCTAAACTCACCTAGAGGTTATTAAAATTGCCCGCACCAGAAGAATGTTGAATCAGCAAGAACAACGCTGATTCAACAGCCATTGCGTTGGAACAAGCTGTGCGCCTACTACGTTTGTAAATTCTGCTGTATTTATGTGAATTTCCGCTTCATAATATCACTACTTGTGCTAATATGGAAAAAATGTGGTTTTATTTGCACTCGACTTACACAGATTATTTTTTATGTGGTATTTTTATATGTTGGTTTATTTCACCTTTTCGATTAATTGTTGTAAATATTGCAAACGAGGTATTTCTTGAAGATATTTGTAATTTGGCTGTTTCTGATTGAGAAAAATAATCTTTTAAATATTCTCTACACCACGATATCCTGGATGTCGTGCTGATGAAACCAGATGAGCTCTATAGGGAAACTGAAGTAATAGATGGTATTAGTGATCAGGAAGCTGTTTTTGTGGTAGTTAAAAATAAATGTGATAGAAGGAAGGTCTTAAAAGTAGGACTATTAAGCAGTACCATATGGCTGATAAAGCAGGCATGAGGCAGTTTCTAGAAAGTAACTATGATCGGTGGAAGACGGTAAATAAAAATGTAAACAGACTCTGGGATGGGTTTAAAGAAATTGTTGAGGAATGCAAAAACAGGCTTGTACCATTAAGGGAGGTAAGGAATGGTAAAGACCCACCTTATTATAATAGAGAAATAAAGAGACTAAGAAGGAGGTGCAGACTGGAACGAAATAGAGTTAGAAATGGCTGTGGAGGTAAGGAGAAATTGAAGGAACTTACTAGAAAATTGAATGTAGCAAAGAAGGCAGCTAAGGATAACATGATGGCAAGCATAATTGGCAGTCATACGATTTTAGTGAAAAATGGAAGGGTATGTATAGGTATTTTAAGGCAGAAACAGGTTCCAAGAAGGACATTCCAGGAATAATTAATGAACACGGGGAGTGTGTATGTGATGATCTTCAAAAGGCAGAAGTATTCAGTCAGCAGTATGTAAAGATTGTTGGTTACAAGGATAATGTCCAGATAGAGGAGGAGACTAAGGCCAAAGAAATAATGGAATTTACATATGATAACAATGACATTTACAATAAGATACAAAATTTGAAAACTAGAAAAGCGGCTGGAATTGATCAGATTTCTGGGGATATACTAAAGACAATGGGTGGGGATATAGTACCATATCTGAAGTAATTATTTGATTATTGTTTGGTCGGAGGAGCTATACCAGATGAATGGAGAGTTGCTATAATAGCCCCTGTGTATAAAGGAAAGGGTGATAGACCAGTCTTACAGGCCAGTAAGTTTGACATGCATTGTATGTAAGCTTTGGGAAGGCATTCTTTCTGATTATATTAGACATGTTTGTGAAATTAATAACTGGTTCGATAGAAGGCAATTCGGTTTTAGGAAAGGTTATTCCACTGATGCTCAACTTGTAGGATTCCAGCAAGATATAGCAGATATCTTGGATTCTGGAGGTCAAATGGACTGTATCGCGATTGACCTGATAAAGCATTTGATAGGGTGGATCATGGGAGTCTGCTGGCAAAAATGAGTGCAATTAGACTAGACAAAAGAGTGACTGAATGGGTTGCTATATTTCTAGAAAATAGATCTCAGAGAATTAGAGTAGGTGAAGCTTTATCTGACCCTGTAATAATTAAGAGGGAAATTCCTCAAGGCAGTATTATCGGAACTTTTTGTTTTCTTATATATATATATATAAATGATATGAGTAAAGGAGTGGAATCGGAGGTAAGGCTTTTTGCGGATGATGTTATTCTCTATAGAGTTATAAATAAGTTACAAGATTGTGAGCAACTGCAACGTGACGTCGAAAATGTTGTGAGATGGACAGCAGGCAATGGTATGTTGATAAACGGGGTTAAAAGTCAGGTTGTGAGTTTCACAAATGGGAAAAGTCCTCACAGTTTTAATTACTGCGTTGACGGGGTGAAAGTTCCTTTTTTTTTGTTGCTTTACGTCGCACCGATATAGATAGGTCTTATGGCGACGATGGGACAGGAAATGGCTAGGAGTGGGAAGGAAGCGGCTGTGGCCTTAATAAAGGTACAGCCCCAGGATTTGCCTGGTGTGAAATTGGGAAAACACGGGAAACCATTTTCAGGGCTGCCGACAGTGGGGTTCGAACCTACTATCTCCCGAATACTGGATACTGGCCGCACTTAAGTGACTGCAGCTATCGAGCTCGGTGAGAGTTCCTTTTGGGGATCATTGTAAGTATGTAGGTGTTAATATAAGGAAAGATCTTCATTGGGGTAATCACATAAATGGGATTGTAAATAACGGGTACACATCTCTGCACATGGTTATGAGGGTGTTTAGGGGTTGTAGTAAGGATGTAAAGGAGAGTGCATATAAGTCTCTGGTAAGACCCCAACTAGAGTATGGTTCCAGTGTATGGGACCCTCACCAGGATTACCTGATTCAAGAACTGGAAAAAATCCAAAGAAAAGCAGCTCGATTTGTTCTGGGTGATTTCCGACAAAAGAGTAGCTTTACAAAAATGTTGCAATGTTTGGGTTGGGAAGAATTGAGAGAAAGAAGAAGAGCTGCTCGACTAAGTGGTATGTTCCGAGCTGTCAGCGGACAGATGGCGTGGAATGACATTAGTAAACGAATAAGTTTGAATGGCGTTTATAAAAGTAGGAAAGATCACAATATGAAGATAAAGTTGGAATTCAAGAGGACAAACTGTGGCAAATATTCATTTATAGGAAGGGGAGTTGGGGATTGGAATAACTTACCAAGGGAGATGTTCAATAAATTTCCAGTTTCTTTGAAATCATTTAAGAAATGGGTAGGAAAGCAACAGATAGGGAATCTGCCACCTGGGCGACTGCCCTAAATGGAGATCAATATTGATTGATTGATTGATTGATTGATTGATTGATTGATTGATTGATTGATTGATTGATTGATTGATTGATTGATTGATTGATTGATTGATTGAACCAACAAATTAATGCCAGTAAACAACTTGCCTTTTCATTTAGCAGAAGGGCAGGAAAGTTTTCTTACATCGGGAATAATTCACCCGGGAGGAAGGCGTCATACAGGGTGAGCTGCATATCTTCGGGAGTAAGTTACGGCAGTAGTTTACCATTGCTTTCAGCCTTCCACCTTTATCAACACAGCTAAGCCATATTGAGTATTATTACAAGGCCATATCAACCAATCATCTAAACTGCCGTCCGACTCCTTGGCTGAATGGTCAGCGTACTGGCCTTCGGTTCAGAGGGTCCCGGGTTCGATTCCAGGTCGGGTCGGGGATTTTAATCTTAATTGGTTAATTCCAATGGCACGGGGGTTGGGTGTATGTGTCGTCTTCATAATCATTTCATCCTCATTACGAAGCGCAGGTCAAATAGAAAGACCTGAACCCGGCACTAAAAGCCGCCGATGTAACTTCAATGAACAATTCGTTAGTCTGGTTTCTTGACCTGCGACTCGTCCATCTGCTTCATTGGGATGCGCATGGTTGGCATGGGAGGTCAATAGAAATTACCCCATATGGAGAACTATTTACGTTAGGATCCCAGAGCCACGTTCGCCATACTTATCTAACGTTAGTAATGAAATAGATTCCACAGTATTATTGGTATAATAAATTGCGTCTCCTTAAACCGGAATCCACCCTATTATTTCAATAACTTGCACTATATTCGATCTTTAATTTTATGATCATCAGATGGCTTACATTATTGTAGTTAATTCTTTTTGTAACAAGGCCCCTGAGTTCTGAGATGCCGGACATCCTTTAAGACTGATACAGGCGCATTTGTCTGTCAATTAATCTTGCCATCATGTGTTCCGTTTTCTTCTCTCGTTAGTACCTTCATTCTGTCCTTATTTTCACAACCTTCCCTAACGACACTTCTTTCCAACATTAACCTTCCCCTCAATCACTTTATTTCTGTTATAAACCAATGGTTCCTTACTGTTCCTAATCAATTTTAAGGGTGGATATTTACTTTCTCATTCCTCACAAATCCCTTTGTTTGTTTACATTTTAAATGTCATTTTCTGCCGATCATTATTACCTTATCAATCATAAGGTACTGCGTAAATTTCTTTGTATCACACTTATACTGTCGAACTTATCGTTTTCTCTATACAGCTCGTCTGGTTTTATCAGCACCACACCTAATGAATTCTTCCCTCTAGTTTGTTCCCTCTCTTTCTGATTCAGCTGTCTTCAAAAATTGATTTATTTGTCATTTGTATGTCCTGCTTTCTGTCAATCACTATACCTCCCTGGTTAAATTCGATTAATAGAGATAATCCGCTAACATTACGTTCCCTGCTGTGTTTTCCCCCAAACATATCATACATACATACATACATTATCATTACAGACTGTTATGCCCTTCAGCGTTCAGTCTGCAAGCCTCTGTGAATGTACAAAACGTCGCCAGAATACTCTATTTGCAACTAGTGCTATGGCCTCATTTAGTTCTATACCTCTTATCTTTAAATCGTTAGAAACTGAGTCTAACCACCGTTGTCTGGTCTACGTCTACTCCTCTTACCCTAATTAACGGAGTTCATTATTCTCCTGGGTAACCTATCCTCGTCCATTCGCCTCACCTGATCCCACCACCGAAGCCAGTTCATCGAGTTCATCGAGTTCATTCCTAAATTAGCCTTTATTAGCAATCATTCTCGATACTTTCATGTCTGTTACTTCTAATTTATGAATAAGATATCCTGTGTCCACCCAGCTTTCGCTCCCTTAAAGCAAAGTTGGTCTGAAAACAGACGCATGTAAAGATTGTTTAGTATGAGTGCTGACTTCCTTCTTACAGAATACGGTTGATCGCAACTGCGAGCTCACTGCATTAGCTCTACTACACCTTTATTCCATCTCGCTTATTATATTACCATCCTGGGACAAAACACAACCTAAGTACTTGAAATTATCGACCAGTTCCAGCTTTGCATCACCAATCTCACGTTAGATTCTGTTGAATTCCTTACCAACTGACATCAATTTAGTTTTCGAAAGGCTAAATTTCATACCATACTTATTGCACCTATTTTCAAGTTCCAAGATATTATACTGTAGGCTTTCGGCACAATCTGCCACGAAGACCAAGTCGTCAGCATAGACCATACTGCTTACTACATTTCCACCTATCTGAATCCCTACCTATCATTTCATACGTTTCAGCAGATGATCCATGTAAACTACGAACAGCAAAGGTGAAAGATTACAGTCTTGTCTAACCCCTGTAAGTACCCTGAACCAAGAACTCATTCACACTGAAGCCCAATTGTCAACATAAATGCCTTTGATTGATTTCAATAATCTACCTTAATTCCATAGTTCCCCAGTATGGCCAAAAAACATTTCCCTCGGTACCCTGCCATATGCCTTCTCTAGATCTACGAAACATGAACACAACTGCCAATTCCTCTCGTAGCATTTTCCAATTACCTGGCGCATACTGAAAACCTGATACTGACAGCCTATCTGTGGTCTGAAACCACACTGGTTTTCATCCAACTTCCTCTCAACGACAGATCGCACCCTCCCTTCCAAGATGCCTGTGAATACTTTGCCTGGTATACTAATCAATGAGATACCTCGATAGTTGTTGCAATCCAGCCTGTTCTCTTGCTAATAGGTAGGTCCAATTACTGATTTTGTAAAATTTGAAGGTATCTTACTAACACCCCATGCTAACCTTACTCGATGCAGCCATTTCATCCCTGCCTTCCAACTATACTTCACCATTTCTGGTCCAATTTCATCTATTCGTGGTGCTTTATGACAATGGAATTTATTTACCATCCTATCCACTTCCTCAAGCGTAATTTCACCAACATCATGTTCCTCCTCCCCATGAGCTTTGCTGTTCGCATAACCACCAGGAGGATTTCCTTTTACGTTGAGAAGATGTTCAAAATATTCCCTCCACCTCTCCTGTGATTCGTTAGGATCTATTATGAGTACACCTGATTTATTCAATACACTGTTCATTTCCTTTTTCCCCTTCCTTCCTAAGATTCTTTATTACTGTCCAGAAAGCCTTTCCATGTTCAAACCAATGTCTTCCCACGACTTCATTTTGGATTCAACAACTATTTGTTTCGCTCTGTTTCTTCCATCTACGTACAAATCCCTGTCTGCCTAGGCCATTGATTGGAGCCATTTCCGATAAGTCTTCTTTTTACGTTTACAAGCTGCTCTCACTTCATCATTCTACCAAGATGTTTACCTTTTCCCATCTTTACACACAGTTGTTCCTAGACAGTCGCTTGCTGTTTCTACTACAACATCCCTGTATGCCACACATTTTCTTTCTATATCCTGAAACTGCTTACTTTCTGTTGTTCGAAACTCTCACTAATCATATCCCCGGAAAAACTCGTACATTCCTAACAGATTTCTTGAATTCGAAGACGGTTAAGATATAGTCTTTTATTGATCTGGTACCCCTAGCCTCCCATGTGTAGCGGTGAATATCCTTATGCTTGAAGAATGTATTCGTAACTGCTAGACCCATACTAGCACTGAACTCCAGCAAACCCTTCCCATTCCCATTAGCTTCCATATCTTCCCCACGTTTACCAATCATCCTTTCGTATCCTTCAGTTCTATTTCCAACTCTCGCATTGAAATCGCCCATTAGCACTATTCTATCCTTGCTGTTGACTCTGACCACGATGTCACTCAATGCTTCATAAAACTTGTCAACTTCATCGTCATCTGCACCCTGACGTGGTGAATACACGGACACAATTCTAGTTCTAATTCCTCCAACTGCCAAATGTACCCACATCATTTGCTCATTTACGTGCCTAACAGAAACTATGTTGCGTGCAATGGTATTGCTGATAAAGAACCCTACCCCAGACCCTGCCCTTCCCTTTCCAACACCCGTCAAGTATACTTTATAATCTCCTATCTCTTCCTCGTTATCTCCCCATACCCGAATATCACTTACTCCTAGCACATCCAGATGCATCCTCTTTGCTGAGTCAGCCAGTTCTACCTTCTTTTTTCCATAAGTCCCATTAATATTGATAGCTCCCCATCGAATACCATTTCGTTCGCTGAGTTGTTTCCAAGGAGTCCCTCGCCTGTCATATGGGAGTGGGACTCCGTTACTCCCATAGGTCCGAGGCTTGCTTGAAATGATCTGAGCTGGGTAAATTCATGAAGCAGGATGCTACCGTACTTACACATAGTCCAAGTGAGGATCTCTCCTGTGACGGGTTATGGACCAATGGTGGATTGTATAGTCCTAGCCGCCTGAGCACAAGGGGGACCACGACTCAGAATATGTCCGAGATGCCCACTCCCATTCCATAGCAACTGTTTTCCCGACTCTCAGGACCACTTACTAGGCCACTCAGCCGTTGCCCATGGTTCACGAACTAGGACGTGCCTACAGTAACCCACACCATGGACCATCCAAACAGATCAATAATAAAATAATTCTGCACCAGCATTAACGTCACTCTGCCAAGTCTGTTCACAAAAGGGAAATAAAATTGCCAATTATTTTCACAGACGAGCCTAGACTAGAAATTTTTTTCTTATCCTTATTTTTTCATTGCTTGCTAATTCTTCTTTCAACAGTATGCATGTTCCCTCTCATTCTTTCGTGCCTCTGGGATAAACACTCCAATTATGGAAAAATATTTCCTCATCCACAGTATCACTTCTTAGCCATGATTCAACTCCTATTGCAATAGCTTGTAAATGTATGTCTTATGATAAGATTCAGTTGCCCATATTCTTACCACAAATTACTCCAAACCATGGTATAATTTCTGACATTATTCTAAGATATTATCAGGCTACAAATACATCAGAAGGAATCGTGAAAAGTAGAGATTATTACGAACTTACACATCGAGAACAGCTGGACGTCAACACATGTTGCTGAAAAAGAAATATCACGCAGTGGAATTAAGATGCACAATTTATTAAATACAGGGATAGCAAGGGAAGTAATTTTTTATTTATTGTTGTTTCTTCGTTAATATGAACTCAATTTAGCATTTCTATTATATCTGATCAAGGATTTTGTGACGCTGATCAAGATTAAAGAAGTGATTGATGGTTATTAGGTGGTTGGTGAAATGCAACTTTGAAGGCTTATGTAGTTCCCATAATAAAATATATTCATTCGAGACATTTTGGTAATTTTGTCCTGTTTTTAATATTGTAGATGGTGTGGCAGTCTCTGCACCAAGTCCATTTTCTTCACTGTTGGCTTCAGTAATTCTTAGAAATAACTAAGAATGGCATTTAAATGCTTCTGAATAACCCTTCATTTGCAGAAAATTTCGCAGTTCTTCTGGAAGTCTACAACAGCGTGGAAAAACTGTCCATAGTTTCTTCTCATGATGAAGTGATGAATATACCGAAATATTTAATTTCTTCTCAATCTGGGTTACTAATTTGGCACTGAGTTTCATAATATAGTAATTATCCACTGCTAAATTTTAATATCATCTCTAGCTCTTAAATATATATCTGACTGATTTTGGGGTACGAAAAGAAGTTTAGAAAGGGTGGCATGCATTAAAGTATATTATTATTGAATCCATTTAAAGGGGATTCCTGCAGATGTTAAAGGTGCGGATATTTTGACGGTAGTTAATTAAATAATGAAAATTTAATTTGAAATTGCATTAGTTTTCAGAATGAACTACAAGAATAAGAGAAAAGATATTTGTGACTGACGTAGTTCCTCAACTTGACGATACCTTTATACCAGCATATTATGTCATGAACGTAATGAAGCCTGTAAACTTCCTTCTTAATTAGGTCTACTGATAAAATAAGATTTCCCTTGAAACTTCCCATAAATACGTTAGCAATCACAGGTAACAAGCTGGATATCCCATGCAAAGAAAGACAGATTATTGTAGTAATGTCCATTAAAGTTCAAAAAATGTTACGTTTCGTACAGTTGAAATAAAATTCCTTTCCCTTTTCGCGAAGCGTGTGAGAAAGATTTAGGTGCTGTTATCAGCAAACGGGAGCGTTTGAGAGAGTAGCATGTGTTTGAAGGCGTTCTTAACATCAGTGTGAGTGATGATGGCGGGGGAATATTCTGAATTTTTGAGAAGAGCGTTGATATATTTCAGACGCTATGGAGTAATTTTTCTGAGGAAATTCCTCAAATTCTTTAAAAATAATAGACGTACTGAAGTATGTTAAAATAATCAAGAAGCGTATAAAAATGAACGAACTTCCTTTCTTGACCATTCTCAGATTAATAAATTGTACAGTTTCAATTCTTGCCTTATTTTTGCTTACTGTTTTCTTTGTCATTACCTTGTGTTGGTGTCAAACCTTCACTCCACAACTGTACTTTAACTGAATGTTTTTGATAGTTCATTGTGCCGTACCTTGTATTACAAGATACATGAAACCTGTAGTTAGGTAAATAACAAAAACGTGCCGTGTTCTGAGGCTGAGGGTGACATTTCATAAAGTCGAAACATATTGTAAGCTACTGTTTTGGAGTAAAATTCGATAAAATCCAACACCTTAACCTTTCCATAATGAGTATACCTTAACATCTCTACTAAAACCACTAAATATACGAAATATGAATATATCTACTATACTACTTAATTCTACACCCTTCCTTACGATATAACACCAACAGCTTTATATCCCTCTACATTAACCTCCTAACTTTAACGTACCCCTGCTTTTTAAATACATACATTTCCTGAAGCCCAGATGTCGTCTTACATTAACCAAGGCTCATGAACATTAGTTTGTTTCACTGTATAAATCCACTCATAATGTAGAGCTAATCAACTCAGAAGTCCTTCAATCAATCAATACTGATCTGCATTTAGGGCAGTCGCCCAGATGGCAGATTCACTATCTCTTGTTTTCCTAGCCTTTTCTTAAATGATTTCAAAGAAATTGGAAATTTATTGAACATCTCCCTTGGTAAGTTATTCCAATCCGTATCTCCCCTTCCTATAAATGAATATTTACCCCAGTTTGTCCTCTTGAATTCCAACTTTACCTTCATATTGTGATCTTTCCTACTTTCATGAACGCCACTTAAACTTATTCGTCTACTAATGTCATTCCACGCCATCTCTCCACTAACAGCTCGGAACATACCACTTAGTCGAGCAGCTCTTCTTCTTTCTCTCAATTCCACCCACCCAAACTTTACCTATTGAGGAAGAGACGGGCGAGAGGCTCTGGAACGCTGTTGTCTAACTGCCTGACAATATCTCAAAAGTTAGGATATTCATGGATCATTCTAGTTTTAACAGCAACAGAGAAAATGTTTTTATAAATTTACTAACTAGAGGTTTTGTTGTGGTATTTGGAGAATGTATGTGGGAAAACATGATATTTCGTTAGATATACAGGTTAAATTACTTCATACGTTCCTGTCTCTGTGTACTATATTCATTTCCCATATTGAAGAGGAAGTGCATTTTGTTAATTTTGTTCCATTTTCGTAGGGTGAGCTGTTAATTTCCCCGGAAATGGAAGAACTTCAAAATGCATTATTTATGGACGAAGTGCCAGAGATATGGACAAAACGAGCATACCCATCTTTGAATGGCCTTACCTCGTGGTTTGCTGATCTACTCCTGAGACTGAGGGAACTTGAAATGTGGACAGCTGAGTTTGTGGTAAGTTGAATCATAATGGAGAAAGAAATGAGGCGTATAGTTTCAAACACGACCAAGTCCATCTTTTTCACGTTCTGATGTTTTGACTTCCATGGATTCCTCTTTACAAGATGAATACAACGGGAACGAAAGTGGGTCTCAAATCCGGCCAGATCACATTTAAAATTGCAGCAAAGAATAAGGTCCATATCAAAGTCGTCCAAGTCCCTGTTAACCCGCACGGGCCAATAATCCTGCTCTATCCAGTCACGTGCTTTCTTCCGGAAAATGGCGGTCTGACGTTTGTTCGAGTCGCATGTGGTGGTTTTGTTTGCGTGTATTTTAATAAATATTTTATTAATAATAAATATATACATAATTAATTGGTCATTTTAATAGTATTCATATTTGCTGTGCAATAAAATGGAGGAATTTAATAAACGCCATACCAGAAAGCGGCAACGTGATCTTTCCACCTTGAAGCGCACGAGGGAAAGACAGCTGAGATGAGTACAATCAACAACGTGTTGTTAGTGGTGATTTAATTAGGGCTCGGTGATGTGTTTCGAAGGGGCGGTGGTATTCAATAGGTATAATATGAAGAATATACATTGAAGTAGCTACGTGAATCCATATATTTGCAAAATATAGACTATTTAAATGTTAATTAGCCTCTACAATGTTGGATAATTTTACACAAACACAATGTTTAAAATAATAATCTTTAAAGATTTTTTACTAAATCTTATATCATTTTAATCATATTTGTTCTAAATAAAGTCAAGATGAACACAGATGGAAAATAGGCCTAATCTAGATTTCTTTTTTCTTCAGGTATTAGGCCAAATTTTCTAATCTAAGTTTCAAAGATGGCTAAGTCCGCTTACGTAAGTTTCAAAATCGGCCAAGTCCCACAGTTAGTTTCAAACATGGTCAAGTCCAAATTTTAAATACATTTTTCAATTCATGTAATATATTTAGACTGTAAAAATTGTATGGTAATGAATCAGAAGCCTCTGTTAAACAATATAAAGATTAAAGTGTCGGAATATATATGAATTAATACCCTAATCGAGTTTTTTGCTTCTCCTGAAAAAACAGCTCAACGGACATGTGATTTACTTCCTCCACAGGTACGTAATAGTCAAGGTGTAGGCTTCATATAAATTTTCCAACAAGAAGAAAAGTTTTAAAAGAAATTGTAGAGTTTTCTTAAGGATCTGTCAGAATGGTATAAAGTAGAATGAATGATGTACGAAATTGAATGACAATGGACAATATTATTGGAGTCCCTTCTTCACGATATTTTTAAACACAAGTGCACTCTACTGCACGCCAGTAGCTAATTCTACCAGTTGGAAGCGTTGTTAGGAGAGACAGGAAATGATGTCATGTCCCTTCTCAAACGATTTATCCACCGTATCGTTGGTCTTTAACACCAAAGGCTTCCCTCTAAGTGATGATCACAGACTGTTCGTTGCTGCATGTATGTGACCGTACCTGCGCATCTGGAACTTTTGCAGCTTTACCGTTATAGATACATTCCAATAATTCCCCGTAACGCATCCTGATCCTTGTGAGTCACATGACGCTACACGTCATGCTTCACAGATAATGATTAGCAGTCATGTCCAATAATCAGCATCTACAAAGAAGACCGAACTACGGTACTTGAAATCCTGGCCCGGCGTTCGTGGTTCTACCGTCAGAAGTCCGTGTTCTTGACGTTGGTAGAAATCCATTTCCCACCAAATTGGTACCCCTTAGTATCAGCAGATGAAGAGCCAAGCTTGCAACGACACAATACGGATTAGTTGAAAATTGTTCGCTTGAAATGGGGTTAGTTTCCTTGCCAGTGGACGATTTGAAATGCGGGGTGGATGGCTCCGTGTGCAAATGTTAATTTACAGGGGGGGATTCGACTCTAGGCATGATTTAATACTCATACTAGCAAGAATTCTCCCATACATTAGTATAGAGGGACTAATGGTGAATGTTAGGCGGATTCTTCTCCAGATCAGCTCGCCGGTCCTATTGGGCAAGATGGCTGCTATACATTACCTTTTGGGAAGGCTAATTAAAGGTATTAGAGCTGACGCTGAACTATAAGCTCCTCTTGGGTGTAAATGACTTCATTTTAACATTTTAGGACTTGCTTTGGGCGTTATAGGTACACTTTTGAGTGCTATGGGGACTATTTTATGATTTAGTAGGATTCTGTTAAGCTTTTAGGAATATTTTGGGTATAATAGGACTTATTCGGGCATTATGAGAACTCGTGTGGGTGCTACGGCACTTCATTGGGGCATAACAGCTCCTTTTCAGAGCTTATGGAATAGTGAGCCGGTTTTTGTACTTTCTCATAACACCATGCTGGAGTTGCGCCAACGACAGGGCGTTATTTTGATGCCACAAAGCATTATTTTTTTGCTATTAAGGCTTCTTTGGGATGATGTGGTAGTGCTTTGCGTTTAATTTAAATCCTTAACTATAACCCGACTGAGAATCGAACTCCGGTAGATTTGGATGTACAGGCACAGTCAGAAGCAGAGGTAGAGGTAATTCCAGCGTTGGAGGTTGAGGTGTAGGTGGAGGAATAGTTTGGTGTGGAGGTGGAGCCGTAGGTTGAGGTCAAGGTGGAGTTGGAGGTGAAGATGGAGGCGGAGGCAGAGCGTGAGATTGAAGAGCAGGTATATGTAATGTTAGGGTGGGGAGGAGGCGAATGATGAGGAGGGAGCAGAGGATGAGGAGAACTTGGAGGCCATAGAGTTAGAAGTGGTAATCGGCGGAATGAGAGTGAAATTTGTTTGTGCACGTGTTTCTTAACGCTCAGAGCGAACTCGTCCGGTCTGCTGCGCTTAATTCCAAGCTGACCTCATGTTCTGTTTTTGCTAACTGGAACACTCCACTTCTGAGTATAAATTTCTACCTGATAGTTTTTAAGTACCGCAGTATTTAGGTCACTCAGAGAGTAAGAGCTAGTGTTAAACACGCAACTTTAATCTACTGAGGAAGCCAAGACACGATGGTGTGGGGACGGAACTCTACAGGGTAGCTTTTTGGCACATAGGTAAAGTAATAATAAGTCTAACATTTTGATGGTATTTATTTGTAGGCCAATCAGGACGTTAGAATATAAAACACTGCCATTAACACCATTGCGAGGGTTGTAGTCCCACCTCAACCAAGTGTAGCAAGAAATGTATTGCCCTCTGAGAGGGCTCCAGCATCACTCGATCCAAGCTTAAACACCTTAGAAAATATGAATAAGCTGAACAGAATTAACTGCTACGCTGTATGTAAATATTCATCGTAGACGCATCATCCAGTTTTTGCAATCTCTGGTTATGAGTATACCTCTCAGGTCTACTCTCCCATTGTTAAGCGCACCGCAAAATGTAGTTAAGTTTAGAAGAGCAGTCATTAATATTCACCCATCTGATCGAGTGTGTGTGTACAGAAGATTTCAGTCCAAACTCGGCGGCCCTTAAGCTATACAATTCTTCGTCTGTCACGTATGTTTCGATCATCAAAGTACTAGCTTTGGAACGACAGCACTCCACGTCCGGTGTTGTCTCAAGGGAACAGTGGGAAGATCAAAAGAACCATACCCTACATACCTTATCACTCCTGGAATCGTCCAGGGAGAAGAATAACGAAAATCAATTAGCCAATCAGAATATCCGGATTTGTCTGTTTTGAAACCCGCGGTCCAGATTAATCATAAGATCTTGCAGCTGTGACTAAAGCTACAGGAATATCAGTGCGCTTCGAACCGCAGTGAATATTACAATAATTTCGGTACAAAGTGTGAAAGATCGATCCATCCATCCATCCATCCATCCATCCATCCATCCATCCATCCATCCATCCATCCATCCATCCATCCATCCATCCATCCATTTCCATGGCAGTTTGCTTATGAATGAGAATTAGGTCACTCTAATTAAATTTACTTTCCCAAGACCATCTATTATAGTCTTAACGTATAACATATATGTAGGTATACTGCTGTTGGTCCCAATGAGTCCGTGCAAAGAGAAACCATCTACGTCATCTGCCGCGATAGCTGACTATGTTGATTGTAAGCTCTGCTGGAAGACCTTTACTAGAAATGGTATCAACATACATTTGACCAGAAGTCATGTAATGAGGTCCCAAACACCTAAACAAGGTGGAGAACCAGATACCGTGATGCCCAATCCTAAATGTCCACATTGCGAAACAATCTGTCGGTTACTGATCCAGTTCATGCTGAATCTCCAAATGAGTCATTTCAGGCCATACTATCAAATTGTAAAGACAATATAAGAATTTTAACACGAGTTCCAAAAGGGGTGAGAGCTATAACTGCGGATAGACTATCAAAGTTGATTGAAAGATGTATTTCCCAGAACTCTTTGGAATGCTGGCAGGATCTAATGCTCTTTGCATACATTGCTCTTCGTGTCCCCGAAAAATCTAATGGAAAGGCTACTTCGCTAGTATCTAAAATAAAGGAAAGTATACGAGAATTCCAACTTCCAGAACCTGTGACTGTAAAGAACACCGCGTCTTCTAAAGTTCGTTGTATGGAAAACAAAGTAGCAGATGGCGATATTCGGGGAGCAGTTAGGATTCTTTCATCAGAAAGTGGGATAGCAGAACGCACCGTTACCACCTTCGAATCCTTGGTAGATAAAAACCCTTCGCCGTCACGCCCATTGTCGTTTCCCGATCCCCATGATCTTAGTGACAATTATCTCAGCGCGACACCGGAATTGGTGCTTGAAGGAATAAAGACGTTCCCTAACGGTTCTGCTTCGGGAATTGTTGGTATCCGTCCTCAACACCTCAAAGATCTTACCTCTAAATCAGCTGGAGATGCCCGGAGAAGACCTCTCCAATCCATCACAAAATAATGCAATTTCATTTTAAGAGGGCAACTCAGTTCTGAATTGTGCCCAAACATTTATGGGGCCGTATTAATTGCTTTTGTGTTAGTTTACTGTTAATCGCTAAGCTGTTCGCATCATCGAAGTAGATAGTAAAAAATGTCAAGTAGATTTAAAGAATCTGTTAGTAGAAGATAAAAGTCCGTCATGGAAAAACGGTATATTTGCGAAGTGTGTGGAAAAGCATTTTCCCGAAGCTATCACAGGAGACGTCATGAGATATAATGTAGGACAATTTTTCAATGCAAACATTGTAGAAGAGAGTTCAAGAACGCATACAACGCTCAACGTCATGAAGCCGCGTGTAATGTAGCTTCATTGGGAACGAAATACAAAGAGCTCAACCATATTCCAGCGAACACTGATTTATGTTTAAAAAGTACACCTCTGCGAGAGATGTTTAATTCTCCCTTGTTGTCTAGGCCTGCTGCAAGTTCTGTTACTAAGCACAAACTTCAAGATAAAGAGAGGCAAGATCATGATTATGATAATAAGGATAATGATGTTGATCAAAACAGTAGTAAAGGGAAAGTAGAAGAAGAAGAAAATCTTAATGTTTCATTGCCATTACAGCTTGATGATTTTACTTCATTTCCTAAGCCTACTACACGTTCTGTCGAAGTGCAAACATCTCAAGAAGAGATGCAAGGTAAAGAAGAAGGAAATTTCAACGCTTCATCGCTATCGGAACAAGTTTGTACCTAGAAACGCTACTGCTGAAGCACGTATTACATCAAAACAAGTCCCTGCACATCAACTGTCTGCATATAGACTCAAAGTTCACAACAAGCCTCTGTTACCCTATGTAGATATAAGCTACTGTAAAGACCCCAACGTACTCGTAAAACGTTTACAACTGCTAAGAGCCTATCATGATGCTGGTTACACACAGTACAAAGAAGATACTTTTGAAATAGAGTATGAATTACGTCGTGTAGGTATTATTAAGTAAGAGCTTACCCTCACCTAAGTCATCCATCTGTAGTATATAGTCGATCGATTAGCTATATTCGTATAGATTATTTCCCAACATTCTCCCTTCCTTAGGGTGTTAACTCCGCCTCTAGTTGTAGAGCTGGTCTCAAGCCCGGATAAAGAGAGGAGAGGTACCCTAGCCCTTTAACCCATTAGCCCTTTTGCCAATTAGCCCTTTAGCCCTTTAGCCCTTTAGCCCATTAGCCCTTTAGCCTATTAGCCCTACAAGGAATGTGCGGTAATCTAATCTTCTTAGAACAAAGGTATCCCCTGACATGTTCTAAACACATGTTGTATCGTGTACAGTGTCCTATTATAGCCTTGATCACTTATTCCGTGTTCTAAACACTTCAATCAATGTTCCGATCACATGATAAAGTTAACGGCATAGAGTGCAGTGCTCGATTCTAGTCTTGTTATGTTTCTTTAGTGATTTGCAAGTCTAAACATGTATAATGACGTCATCACTGCAGCACGTGCTTACTCTAGCTATCCCGATGCAGGTTTAAACTTGTTCGATAGAGCTATGCCTTGACATAAGAGGAGGCCTTAACAGCTTATGTATAGCCGATATTGTTTAGAGATAGCTGCTGTTAATAAAAAGCACGTAGACTTTTTCAAATTACCCGCCACCACATTTCAAAGGTATGAGGTTTAGTGCTGTAAAGATACCTGCACGATGCAAAGCTAGCTTTCTTCATCAGAGCAGCCACCATCTTGTGTGAGCACCTCTAGACCGTATCATAAGGAGCTGTGTATAGTCACCGTCTTGTCGCTGCTACCTTGCGCAAGCACCCCTAGGGAGTCTCATAAGAGCAGCAGCCATCTTTTGCAAGCGCTCTTAAGCTGCCTCATAAGAAGCTATGTATAGCCCCATCTTGTAGAATTAGATAGCTGCCAATGCCAAAGGGCCAAAGTAGGGATCGAACCGTCGATCTCATCATTAGACTATGTTTTTCTTGTTCCTCGTACTGCGAACCGAGTTACTTGGCAGAAATTTCTTTGTCCGTTTTGCTCTACGATGCTCCGCTTTCGAGATATTTAACATTTTGCATTTAAGCCCCAAATTTAATGAATCGAACTAGCACGACGCGTTAGCCTCTAAGCTAGCTTTTTTCATAAGAGCAGCAGCCATCTTGCGCAAGCACCCTTAAGGCGTCTCATAAGGAGACGTGTATAGCCGCCATCTTGCGTCCGCCATCTTGCGCAAGCATCCTTAGGGCGTCTCTAGCCATCTTGTGCAAGGACCCTTAAGCCGCCTCATAAGAGCAACCGCCATCTTGCGCAAGCATCCCTAGGGTGTCTCATAAGGAAACTTGTATAACCGCCATCTTGCGCAAGCATCCCAAGGGCGTCTCATAGGAACCTATGTATAGCGGCCATCTTGCATAAGCACCTTTAAGGAGTCATGTATAGCCACCATCTTGTGCAATTAGCGTCGAGAGATGGCTGCTGTAGAATTTTTCTTTTTAAATTATCTGCCACCATTTTTCAACTAAAGGGTGTAGCACTGAGGTTTGCGATGTAAGATGGCGGAAGACAGCTGACAAAAAGCGAGTTAGTTTGTTTACTAAACAAGAGCACGTGGAATTTTTCAATTTGCCGCCACCACATTTCAAAGGTATCTAGCTAAAAATGGCAGCACGGTGCGCTCTTGATTAAAGATGACGGATGACAGCTAACAGAACTTTTCAAATTGCCCGCTACTACAGAGAGCAGCACGGTGCTCTGGGGATTAAAGATGGCGGATGACAGCTGACGAAATTACCCGCATGATAGCAGCACAGTGCTCTATTGATTAAAGATGGCAGATGACAGCTGTCAAAAAAGCACGTGGCTTTGTTTCCAAACAAGAGCACGTGGAATTTGCCGCCACCACAGTTCAAAGGTATCTAGCTAAAGAGTGCAGCACTATGCTCTGTTGATTAAAGATGGCGGATGACGGCTGTCAAAAAAGCGCGTGAGTTTGTTTCCAAACAAGAGCATGTAGAATTTTTCAAATTGCCGCCACCACATAGAGGGCAGCACGGTGCTCTCTTGATTAAAGATGGCTGCTGTCATGAGGAATTGTCTGCCACCACATTTCAAAGGTATCTAGCTAAAGAGGGCAGCACGGTGCTGAAAGATGGCTGCTGTCAAAAAGCATTTTTCAAATTATCCGCCACCACATTTCAAAGGTAAGTAGCTAAAGAGGGCAGCACTGTGCTCCATAGATTAAAGATGGCGGATGACAGCTGTCCAAAAGCACGTGGATTTGTTTATCTCGCGCTAGTGAGGTTAAGTTGGTAGCACTAAGGTTTAGGCCCGTTAAGATGGCAGCACTGCGTATGACAGGTGACGAATTTGCAGCTACTGCGGTAAAGAGGGCAGCACAGTGCTGTGTAGTTTAAAGATGGCGGATGACAGCTGTCAAAAAAGCACGTGGATTTGTTTATCTCACGCTAGTGAGGTTTAGTTGGTACTACTGAGGTTTAGGCCCGTCAAGATGGCAGTACTGAGGTTAGCGATGCGTTGTTGTCGATGATAGCTGTCAAAAAGCACTTGGCTTTGTTTACAAATTCAAATTTCCCGCGGGTGGTGGAGGAGACATCTGGGAGGCCTCTGGCGGTGGTGGTGGTGGTGAACGAGGCATCTGGGAGGCCTCTGGCTGTGGTGGCGGTGGAGGAGGCATCTGGGAGGCCTCTGGCTGTGGTGGCGGTGGAGGTGGCCTCTGGGTGCCCGCGGTGGCGGTGGCCGCAGAACCATCCAATTATACTACTCACGTGCTATTTTGACAGCTGTCATCCGCCATCTTTAATCAAGAGAGCGCCGTGCTGCCCTCTTTGTGGCGGTGGCAAAGTCCACGTGCTCTTGTTTGGAAACAAACTCACGTGCTTTCTTCTGACAGCTGTCATCCGCCATCTTTAATCAAGGGAGCGCCGTGCTGCGATCTTTAGTTGAAATATGGTGGCGGCAAATTCCACGTCCTCTTGTTTGGAAACAAAGCCACGTGCTTTTTGTCATCCACCATCTTTAATCTAGAGAGCACCTTGCTGCCCTCTTGCGTCAGCTGTAATCCGCCGTCTTTAAACTACAGAGCACTATGGTGCTCTCTGTAGTAGCGGGTAATTTGAAAAGTTCTGTCAGCTATCATCAGCCATCTTTAATCTAGAGAGCACCATGCTGCCCACTTTGTGGTGGTGGCGAATTCCACGTGCTTTACAAACCGGCGTGCTTTTTTGACAGCTGTCATCCACCATCTTTAATCTACAGAGCGCCGCGCTGCACTCTGTGGTGGCGGACAATTTGAAAAGCTGCCAAGAGAGCGTCATGTTATAGCTTTATCGAACATACAACGCGATCTTACACATATGACAGCACGCATATCGCGTACCTACAAGTTTAGACTTGAACACATACTACTCTTTATAGTTCGACGTTGTTGAACACTGCATTGCATGACTAGAATCGAGCACTGTTTAGAAAGAAAAAAATCATCTTCTCAACTTACTTACTAAGTTGCTCTTTCTCCTTTATCAAGGTACATCTCTATCGAACGTGCATCGCAAAAGCAAGAGCATTGCATGTTTAGACTTGAACACATACTAGAGTTCGATGTTGCTGATATTGCTCTTCTCAACATGATAACATACTTACGAATCTGCTCATCACCTTCTTTCTTGACATACTTACTCTTCTTCCTTGAGTGATATACTATTGAACATAACTCTATCTTGCTAATAAGGAGCGGGAGGAATGTAATACCTAACCTAAAATAAAAGAATATGTCAATTCTTGAATGTACAAGTTTAAACTTGCCGTACTACGCTCTCAGCGTACCTTTCCCTATCTTTATACAATATGTACAGTGAATAGTGATGTAAGACAGCTTAACGTATATATTACAAAGTACACACCTCTAGCATATTTTTTTTACACACACCTGCTTTATGTAAAGTAGTACCTATCAATACTACTATGCCCCCAGGCTAGAGTGTTGGTAGAATTTGGAATGACAAACCGCTTGCAGTCATCATTATTAAGGACTACCGTACTAATTACATGAGTGTACTACTGGTGCTTCTTGCTTCTAATGACAGATATTTGCTTATGGAAAATAGGTGTATTACTTTTAATGCAATTGTTATAGTTTTCAAATCTTAGCTGATTCTGAAGTACATTCTTTTTAACCCCATTCAATCTCTTTATTTGTAGTTCAATTAAGAGTTTTATGCAATGTGACTTGGATTTAGCACCTAAAAAGGAGTCGATAATATTTCCAGCACATTCATCTTTCATTTTACCTAGAACCTTTTTGTTCACTAGCGGTTGATGATATTGATTATTTACAGGATAGTTACTAGTATCAAACCTACCCAAGCCTGACTTTATATCATTGCAATAGTCATCAGTTTTGATTTGATAAATAAACGAATCGGTATCTGTGTAGAACAATTGCGCATTATGCGCGTACTTCTTCATCATATAATCGTAATGGAATTCATACACGATTCATCTGTATAATAACTAAATTTTCATGTATGATTGTACAACTGAGGAAATTTGGTTTACTTATTAAATAGTTAGCACCATATCTTTTCTTAATATTTTCCCAGTTTGTAATCAATTTTACATCAACGCGTTTGTCAACATTTTCCATAGTCTTACCAAACACACTGTTATTCATGAGCTTGTAGAAATCTTTCTCAAACTCGTTAACTGCATTTGTTCGTAAATGATTGTTCAGATCGATAAATGGCTTTAGCCACGGTGACTGATTAAATTCTAGTACGCGATGAATTTTGGATAACTTCAAACCATGCTGCAAACACTGTTTTAAATTTCGGTAATGAATGATATAGTTAGATTTATCACACATATTAGCAATTAGCATTTTCGTCGTTGATGCGATGTACGGGGGCTTCATATTTTCAGGGCAGAACGGTAAGTCATTATGAGAAGTGTGTAACTCTTTAGGATACTGTAAGTCAACTTCGAGGAAATAGCCTTTATCAGCTTCATCGCCTAGGGCGTGCAGCTGTAAAGCATCAATTTCGCACTGCGTTAGCCAGCGGAAACCACTCACCGGTAGATCCTGGCTCATGGCCCACCCATACTGATTATTAGCATCGAGATAAACAATATACTGAGATTCCTGACTAGAGTCGAAACACGGCATGTACTTATAATTTGCCTTGAATACCACCCACTGCACTGACTTAGACCGCCTAGAATAGACGATTTTATAAAGTGCACCATATCAATATCAGTTAGAAGTTCCAAATTCACCTGCGCGTATTTTAACATGGCATCCCAACTTAACCCAGGCGCTGTAAAATACTGACATGGGTCAAGGCTGTAGGTTTTCTTGCAAACACAGCGAAAATTTTCGAAAACATCAGCTAACAAAGGTAGATTCGTCTTTAAATATTCACCTAGCGGAGTATTCACCTAGCGTTTGAATGTGGAACTGCTCCCAGATATGTTGTCCATGTAAATAGTCATCTTCACTAATATCCGCTGAATTCAGCGAGCTGTAAAATGATTGTTTCGATGGAAAAGCACGTTCTTGGAAACGTTCTATGCAGTCAAGATATTCATAACAAGAAACACCCTTACGCCGAAGTAAATTAAACTGCGCTTCTTCAGGAAAAACGCGTCGAATTTCCGTAAATTGTCCTGGCTGTAAATGCCTAGAAAGTTTATCCAGGCTACTCGCCATAAAGCGAAACGAGTCAAGGAATCTCAGTTTTATAGACTGCTCCTCATCTACTTTTAGAGACTTTGCAAATGCAATGTACCGCTCTTTATTCTGGGGGATTATATGCACTTTTCATCTGAAGCTCCAAGTTGCGAACTGATGAAATGTGAGTCGTAACCAGATAAGTTATGAAAAATTACAGGGATAAATTTTGGAACTCTGTAGTTAAGATTACAGCTATTATGAGCGGCACATCTGCAGAAACCAGTTAAATGATCATGATCAAAAACTTCAGGGTCATTTTCGGAAAATACCCCATCACAATGCCACATTTTGTAGCACGTTCCTGATCATTTAACTGAATTTCGGTGAGTGGCTTCATAGGAATATTACTATTTAGAATACGACCAAGACGTACTGTATCACGTTCAAGTTTTTCTAAAAATACTTTAGCAGCATCAGGTTCTCGATACAGCTCTAACTTGTTAAGCGTACTATCATAACTACACTTGATGTAATACGCGAAGCTATACGGGACATGCATGTGCGTAGTATTAGTGAAAGATTTGCTAGGATTAGGTAAGCATGTGCCGCATGTCTTGAGGATGGCTTCAAAGTCTGCATAAATCACGAAAGGTACCCACATCTGCTTGTCATAATTTGTAAATTTTAAAACATTATTGCCCGTAGTAGGTATCTCTGTACGTACATGATTGCAGTCATTCTTGGAATGGTTCGTTAACTGATCTTCAGTTTTAAAATACTGCAAGCATCCATCACATAGCCACTTTTTGTTACACCTGTTTGACAATTGACTACCAACAAGTCTACTCAGATTTTTAATCCACCAAATGTGGCTATTCTCACTGTTTTCGATATAGAGTAAGTTAACATGAGTACTCTTCTTATGACATGTATAATACAGAGGACCTACCACAGACTTCTCTCTACACCATACACATTAATGCTAATATTATTTAGTTCTTCAAAGCGCTTAGTATCCTTTAACTGCATAGGAAATTCTATACTATCGAAATTTAGTTGCGTTGAATAGTGTAGATACGATGATGTTCTATTCACTACATTCGATTTCACAGGATTTAAAGCTGACATCACCGCCAATGCAAAACATGCTTCACCATTGTTTTGGATGTTTACAACAGCTTTCCTTTGCTGAATCCATGTAGGCAGCTCGATGTACGATGAACCTCGCATAGGATTGTACTTATTGATGTTAACTTCTAGATACAAAATTTCAACTAAAGCCCACCCTGATTCCTTTACCTGAAATTCCTCGCTCTTAGTTGAAATAATGTTCGAGACATCCCTGAGTACATCACCAAAATTAGTCCACTCACTTACTACAAAATTCTTCGTATTAAATAATTTAATGTCAGTTACTTCGGATTCATCTGTGCTCTTAATATACAACGCAAAAAGTTCGAAATTAACTTTAAATAAATTATGATTGGAAAAAAGTTTTGTCAAGAAGCTGTTGTACATCCGGTTGAACACAATTTAAAAGTTTTCAGTACTTTGAAACTTCTGACGAGCACGAATTCTGCAACTAGAAATCCTACTTTGAAATGCATTATTAATTTCCTCGATGTTTGTGTTACTACCACTTCTACAAGCATTATTTTTATGCGCATTACTGCGTAAGTGACCCTGAAAATGTGAAGATGGTACATCAGTGTTACAGTGCTCGCAGTGAATAGTTTGAATTTCATGATTTTTTCTAGGTTTTTTACTACTAGTACTTTCTACAGCTACATCCGCTTTTTTACGCTTTTCTCCTATTACCTGAGGGTTATAGTTGCAAGTAGATACCTGATGCGCTTCTACAAAGTGAGCCGCGTATCGCTCTACGTTAGCGAAATACACACCACAAACTTTACATAAAGCAGATGTTATGCGAGGGTGTTTTGATTTCATATGGCGCTTGAAGTTATCTCCTCTTGTAAACGTTACATTTCATTCCTTACAACAGGGAAACATCTGAAAAGAGAACAACCAATAGAGATCAGGCGGAAGTTGCTATGTTCGAAAGAAACCAAGTTTCAACCTATAGAGGTCAGTCGCAAAGAACAAACGAAAATTTAATTAATAACGGTCAACCAGCATGAGGATTGAAGAATACAACTATGTATCAATAGAGATTAGACTAAAATTACGATGTTCAGAAGACCCCTAGTTTCAACCTATAGAAGTCAGACATTGCTGAAAGTTTGAAATTATAAGATTAACCTATTCTACAGCATGTGGATTAAAGAGAACAACTATTTATGATTAGACTAATGTTACGATGTTTTTGAAGAAACCAAGTTTCAACCTATAGAGGTCGGACATTGCTGTGATTTTAAAATTGTAAGATTTACCTCTTCTACAGCACGTGGATTGAAGAGGGTAACTGTTTATCAATAGACTAAAATTACGCTATTCAGAAGAAACCAAGTTTCAACCTATAGAGGTCAGACATGGCTGTGGGTTTGAAATTATAAGATTAACCTCTTCTACAGCATGCGGATTAAAGAAGACAACTATTTATCAATAGACTAAAGATACGATGTTCGGAAGAAACCAAGTTTCAACCTATAGAGGTCAGTCGCGAAGAACAAACAAAAATTTAATTAATAACGGTCAACCAGCATGAGGATTGAAGAAAATAACTATTTATCAATAGACTAAATTTACGATGTTCGGAAGAAACGAAGTGTTAACCTATAGAGGTCAGACATTGCTGTAAGTTTGAAATTATAAGATTAACCTCTTCTACATCAGCGAATTGAAGAGAATAACTCTTTATGAATAGAATAAAGTTACGATGTTCGGAATAAACCAAGTTTCAACCTATAGAGGTCGGACATGGTTGTGAGTTTGAAATTATAAGATTAACCTCTTCTACAGCATGCGAATTGAAGAGAATAACTATTTATCAATAGACTAATGTTACGATGTTCGCAAGAAACCAAGTTTCAACCTATAGAGGTCAGTCGCAAAGAACAAAAGATAATTTAATTAATACCGGTCAACCAGCATGAGGAATAAAGAAGACAACTATGTATCAATAGACTAAAATTACGATGTTCGGAAGAAACCAAGTTTCAACCTATAGAGGTCAGACATTGCTGTAAGTTTGAAATTATAAGTTTAACCTCTTCTACAGCATGCGGATTGAAGAAGACTACTATTTATCAATAGACTAAAGTTACGATGTTCGGAAGAAACCAAGTTTCAACCTATAGAGGTCAGTCGCAAAGAACAAACGAAAATTTAATTAATAACGGTCATCCAGCATGAGGATTGAAGAGAATAACTATTTATCAATAGACTAAAGTTACGATGTTCGGAAGAAACCAAGTTTCAACCTATAGAGGTCAGTCGCAAAGAACAAACGAAAATTTAATTAATAACGGTCATCCAGCATGAGGATTGAAGAGAATAACTATTTATCAATAGACTAAAGTTACGATGTTCGGAAGAAAACAAGTTTCAACCTATAGAGGTCGGACATGGCGTGAGTTTAAAATTATAAGATTAACCTCTTCTACAGCATACAGATTGAAGAGAATAACTATATATCAATAGAGATTAGCTTAAAGTTACGATGTTCGGAAGAAACCAAGTTTCAACTTATAGAGGTCAAGCATACCTTAAAATGTTCGCGCTGCAAACTGGTACTCGGATGAATAAAATGTGTACTTTCAAGCCTGTAACTCGAACGATAATATTCTAGTCGTACCTAAAAAGAACAAACATGTATGAATGTAATGTAGGGTACGTCAGCTAGCCTAGCTATCTTTCCAAACATGCAACTCAAAGTTCGAAACATATCTTAAAATGCACGTGCTGCAGACTGTTACTGGGATAAATAAAATGCGTACCTTCAAGCCTGTAACTCGAACGATAATATTATAGTTGTACCTAAAAAAGAAGAGAAAATATATGAATCTAGATGTTTATTACCTAGCGTAGAAGTTGCTTTGCAAACACTAACCAACAGTTCAGGCTTACTTTAAATTGAAGGCTGAAGAATAATATTCACACCAGACAGTACTTAGACGGGGATGTGCACGTAATAAACACACACAAAGAACTGTAAGCGTTTCACGCAGACTGCAGCCAGTAAATATGCTGCTTGTTACCAAGCGGATATCAGAGTCGCTGACATCTGCAGTACAGTTGGAACTAAATGTTTAGGCAACAAGAGCTCTCCTGTGTGCCTTACGCTGAGTTCTCCAGGCTGATGTATTTAAGCACTAAGCCGGGATCGAACCTGCTGTCGATGCCGAGGTGCTAGAATTTAGGAGTTCTGCAGCGGATCGAACCTAGGAAAGTTAGCGCGCGATCCTCGACCTCTGAACTTAAACGGGAGGGTACTAAGCTAAGCAAAAAGCCGACATCTACGGTATTCCTTGCCTGTAGGTACCGAGCTAAGATCACATCTACGGTATCCCCTACCTGTACTTAGCAGGGTGCTGAGCTAAGTCTACATCTAAGGTATTCCTTGCCTGTAGGTAAAGCTAAGGCTGCATCTACGGTATTCCCTACCTGTACTTAGCAGGGTGCTGAGCTAAGCCTACATCTACGGTATTCCTTACCTGTAGGTACTGAGCTAAGATCACATCTACGGAATCCCCTACCTGTACTTAGCAGCGTGCTGAGCTAAGATCACACTTACGGTATCCCCTACCTGTAAGGGTGCTGAGCTAAGCATACATCTAAGGTATTGCTTACCTGTAGGTACTGAAGTAAGATCACATCTACGGCATCCCCTAACTGTACTTGACAGGGGTGCTGAGCTAAGATCACATCTACGGTATCCCCTACCTGTTCTTAGCAGGGGTGCTGAGCTAAGCCTACATCTACGGTATTCCTTACCTCTAGGTACTGAGCTAAGATCACATCTACGGTATCCCCTGCCTGTAAGGGTGCTCAGCTAAGCAAAAAGCCAACATCTATGGTATTCCTTGCCTGTAGGTACCGAGCTTATTACTTACCTGTAGGTACTGTGCTAAGATCACATCTACGGTATCCCCTACCTGTACTGAGTAGGGCGCTGAGCAAAGACCATATCTACGGTATCCCCTACCTGTACTTAGCAGGGGTGCAGAGCTAAGCCTACATCTACGGTATTCCTTGCCTGTAGGTAAAGCTAAGGCTGCATCTACGGTATTCCCTACCTGTACTTAGCAGGGTGCTGAGCTAAGCCTACATCTACGGTATTCCTTACCTGTAGGTACTGAGCTAAGATCACATCTACGGTATCCCCTATATGCACCTAGCAGGGTGCTGAGCTAAGCCTACATCTACGGTATTCCTCACCTGTAGGTACTGAGCTAAGATCACATCTACGGTATCCCCTATCTGTACTTAGCAGGGTGCTGAGCTAAGATCACATCTACGGTATCCCCTACCTGTACTTAGCAGGGGTGCTGAGCTAAGCCTACATCTACGGTATTCCTTACCTGTAGGTACTGTGCTAAAATCACATCTACGGTATCCCCTACCTGTACTTATCAGTGTGCTGAGCTAAGATCACATCTACGCTATTCCTTACCTGTAGGTACTGAGCTAAGATCACATCTACGGTATCCTCTACCTGTACTTTGCAGGGTGCTGAGCTAAGATCACATCTACGGTATCCCCTACCTGTACTTAGCAGGTGTGCTGAGCTAAGCCTATATCTACGGTATACCTTACCTGTTGGTACTGAGCTAAAATCACATCTACGGTATCCCATGCCTGTAAGGGTGCTCAGCTAAGCAAAAAGCCGACATCTACGGTATTCTTTGCCTGTAGGTACCGAGCTAGGATCACATCTACAGTATTCCCTACCTGTACTTAGCAGGGTGCTGAGCTAAGCCTACATCTACGGTATTCCTTACCTGTAGGTACTGAGCTAAGATCACATCTAAGGTATACCCTACCTGTACTTAGCAGGGTGCTGAGCTAAGCCTACATCTGCGGTATTCCTCACCTGTAGATACTGAGCTAAGATCACATCTACGGTATCCCCTACCTGTACTTAGCAGGGTGCTGAGCTAAGATCACATCTACGGTATCCCCTACCTTTACATAGCAGGGGTGCTGAGCTAAGCCTACATCTACTGTATTCCTTACCTATAGGTACTGAGCTAAGATCACATCTACGGTATCCCCTGCCTGTAAGGGTGCTCAGCTAAGCAAAAAGCCGACATCTACGGTATTCCTTGCCTGTAGGTACCGAGCTAAGACTGCATCTACGGTATTCCCTACTTGGAAGTAGATAAAGAGAGGACTAGGCTAAGAAGCGATTTTCAAAGGCGCTAGGCTGAGAAGTAATCCTCAGGAGCACTAAGCTAAGCCTATATCCACAGTACCCCCTACCTGTTGGCAACAACACGAAACGCTGAGGTACCGAAATATACAAGTTCTACAAGCAGACGTATTTGTACTACGATTAAACAGGAAGGTTTGAACTCAGCGCTACAAGCTGCTAATAATTTTAATGCGAACTGTACGTGTCCAGTGGACTTCGTACTCCGCTGAGGCAAACACATTCCAGGTAGGAGCTCGCAAGCCGGATGCAGCTTGCGCGCGTGTGTATAGGCATGCTTCAAAAACACATCCCAGATATTTTTTCTCGTTCTAGAGTCTGCTTATTCTAAATCCGGTGCTAGTACATAGCTACTCGTAAGGCATAACACCTGAAATGCACTAGGAAGCAGATAGCTGCTGCTCTCCTCCTGTTTTTACAACCGGTTGCCCCTTCCTAACATGAGATTTTAAATTGTAAGAACCTATTTTACGGCCAGATGCCCTTCCTGACGCAAGAATCTAAATTTACAGCTAGAAATTTAAATCACAGTTTCTTGAACTATTGTTTCACCGCTAGATGCCCTTCCTAGCGCCGAAAGACCAGAATTTAGCCAGTTAACATTCCTGATGTAACAACAAGCTTGTTAGGTGCAAGTTATACTAAGCAAACAATCGATTTCTTACGCAAGCTATTCAAAACTGTAGTCTTGTTTTCTCTTAGAACAAATCGATGTTCTGATCATATCTTGTATCGAGTACAGTGTTCGATTATATATTCTTAATCGCTTCTTTTTAAATTGTCCGCTACTACGACAAACAGCGCAGCACGGTGCTCTCAGATGGCGGATGTGGAATTTGCCGCCACCACATGTCGAAGAATAAAGGTGCCAACACGACGCTCTCTTGGCATCTTTTCATATTGCCCGCACGATAGCAGCACGATGCTCTCTTGATTAAAGATGGCGGATGACAGCTGTCCAAAAAGCACGTGGGTTTGTAAAGCACGTCTAATTCGCACCACCACAAAGAGGGCAGCACGGTGCTCTCTTGATTAAAGATGGCGGATGACAGCTGTCAAAAAAGCACGTGGAATTCGCCACCACCACAAAGAGGGCAGCACGGTGCTCTCTAGATTAAAGATGGCGGATGATAGCTGACAAAACTTTTCAAATTACCCGCTACTACAGAGAGCACCATAGTGCTCTGTAGTTTAAAGATGGCGGATGACAGCAGACGCAAGAGGGCAGCAAGGTGCTCTCTAGATTAAAGATGGCGGATGACAAAAAGCACGTGGCTTTGTTTCCAAACAAGAGAACGTGGAATTTACCGCCACCACATTTCAACTAAAGATGGCAGCACGGCGCTCCCTTGATTAAAGATGGCGGATGACAGCTGTCAGAAAAAAGCACGTGAGTTTGTTTCCAAACACGAGCACGTGGAATTTGCCACCGCCACAAAGACGGCAGCACGGTCCTTTCTGGATTAAAGATGGTGGATGGCAAAAGCACGTGAGTTTGTAAAGCACTTCGAATTTGCCGCCACCATATAGAGTGCAGCACGGCGCTCTGTTGATTAAAGATGGCGGATGACAGCAGTCAAAAAAGAACGTGGTTTTGTTTACCGATTCAAATCTCACGCTAGTAAGGTTAAGTTGGTAGCACTGAGGTTTAGGCCTGCCAAGATGGCAGCACTGCGGATGACAGGTGACGAATTTGCAGCTACTGAGATAAAGAGGGCAGCACGGTGTTCTGTAGTTTAAAGATTGCGGATGACAACTGTCAAAAAGGACGTGGATTTGTTTACAAATTCAAATCTCGCGCTAGTGAGGTTAAGTTGGCAGCACTGAGATTTAGGCCGCTCAAGATGGCTGCACTGAGGTTTGCGATACGTTTTTGTCTGCATAATAGCACGTGGCCGTCAAAATACCCGTGGGTTTGTTTACCAATTCAAATCTCGCGCTAGTAAGGTTAAGTTGGTACCACTGAGGTGTAGGCCCTTCACGATGGCATCAGTGAGGTTAGCGATGCGTTGTTGTCGATGAGAACTGTAGAAAAGCACGTGGCTTTGTTTACAAATTCAAATCTCGCGCCAAAATTGAAATTTCCCGCCAAAATTCAAATTTCCCGCGGTAGGAGGTGGCCTCTCCCGAGAGCCGGAGGAGGAGGAAGCGGCAGAACTGTCCCATTATACTACTATTTCGCACTGCAAGTAACTCTCCTTGTACCGGCTCCTTTAAACCTCTCACTCCCTAAGAGCCATCTCATGCTCCAGTTCAAACATGTTTTCGTGGTACAGAGAAAGAGTAGAATATAGTAGATGGTGCACCACGTGGGGCTTAAATCGGTGCCACCCGTATAATATTTGGCGCCCAGACGTGAAGTGCTTAAATCGGAGCCGCCGGTACAGTAATAGATGTCGCCGAATGTAATTCAGCCTCGACTGGAACCACGGCAAATATGATAGATGATACACGGCCGTAAAAGGAGCCTTGATCCGAACTACGTTAAAAGTAATAGTAATAGCGCAATTTTAGGGACGTTAATTGGATCTACACAGTTACACTTAAAATATGACTTCCATTCACTTGCAATTAATTCTTCTGGTAAAAGTTACAGTATTTCGTCATCATAGACAACTTAATAGCTACCATTGAGGCACTTAGCATCAGCATAAGTGATCAGAACGCTAAGATAGACAGGGCCAATATTCAAGTAGCGCAGATGAATAGGCAATTGAATGAATCCACTGCGCAATTGCAAACACAAATGGTCGAATCGGATACTAAATTAAATTCGCAGATGGTTGAAGCAAACACTTGATTGCGAACTCAGATACTGAATTAAAAAGTCAACACACAGATGACTGAAGCAGATTGATAGACTTAACACCAAGGTGAATGAATCCAATGATAACATTGATGCTAGATTTGAAGAATTAACTACTAGTGTTAATAAAAATATGGAAGCTAGGTTTGCCGAAGCTCAATCAAATCCAGATAAAAAGTTCGCGAAAGCGGATAGAGTTATTAATAATAGACTAGCAGAATCTGATGCTGCCCTGGAACAATGATTTAAGGAAGCAGTTGTGCGCATAGAAAGGAGATTTTCCGACTCCAGCGCAAAAGTAGAGGCCAAACTCGTTGAAATGAACGAACAATGTGTCGAAAACT
Source organism: Anabrus simplex (assembly GCF_040414725.1). Lineage (NCBI taxonomy): Eukaryota > Metazoa > Arthropoda > Insecta > Orthoptera > Tettigoniidae > Anabrus > Anabrus simplex. The sequence continues at coordinate 7,228,801 of NC_090266.1, forward strand.
TAGATTCTCTCAAGGAAGAAATTAAAACACAAGTAATGGAGTCTCTTGAGAAATATCTTAGAACAGTTTTCCGTCCGTGCAATGTTTTCTTGTTGACTTGAAATAACTAAAACTGAATTTCAAGAATCACACCGTAACAACTCTCAAACACAGCTTAAACTAGCCCATGTGCAATAAAATCTTAGTGATTCACTCTAAGCTGACGTTAGTAAGTTGAAGGGCGAAGTAGCACTTGTCAAAAGCACCCAGGGGTAGTAAGAAGATCGTGTTTCTGTACAATTGGACGGTACACACACGCAGATAGCAACATTTTGTAAGAATGTACAGAATATTCGACTTGCAAACGGAGATCGAGAATCAAGATGATGCTGTGCAACCAATAAATAAAATATTAAAGAAGACGTAACTCAACTTAAACAGCGACATACTTCAATTATAATGAAACTTGTTACTTTGAGGGATGTCCATAACACGACAACACTTATTAAAGTCCAAGAAGAAAACCTATAAAATGTTCAGGACGCGATGAGTATACGGCACGGGAATTTATATTACATATCGAAGATTACTTTCAGAAGAACCGAATAGAGCCTGATAGGAGACTGCGTGTCGTAGCAAAACTACTAGAGAGTAGAGCTTTGTTATGTTTTTGTAGCATTCAAGAGTTATTTCACAACTTATGAGGATTTTAAACAATCCCTTTTGAAAAGTTTTTGGGACGCATAAACCCAGCATTTAGTCAAAATGCAACTCTACTCTAGGAAGTATAACACCTCTGCTAATACTTCACGGTACTTAGAATGCTGCTTGATGCAACTCAAAAAGTTACAATTCTCAGATCCTCCACTGCCTGATCTAGAATTGATCCAAATACTAACTTAACAATTTCCATCCCACGTGCAGGAGGTACTAGTCACTGCGAATATTAAGACCTTAGAATATCTTGATGCTACTTTGCGGAGACTAGACACAGCAAACACGCAATCTAAGACCACCCGAATCAAGGAAACGGTTGTCAATTCTACCGAATTGGAGATTTCGGAATGAGATTATCCTAAACCCAGGGAAGAAAATAGAAATTGTCAATTTATTTCAAATAGATTTAGAAGATTCCAAACACCACGTAATACTGACAGGAACCCCTATAAACCGCGAACTGCTTGGAGGAGACCGGAGAAAACTACACAAGAACTTAGGGATTCGCGGAGAGAAGTATTAGAGAGAAGGTGGAAGGACATTAGGGAGTATGTGATAGATAAGAAACGTACTCAAGAGGAACCGGGAGCAACTTCTCTAGAATACCAGAGATATTATGGATCTCAGAATTACACAGATCAGGATGCCAACCTAACTGGAAAAAAAAAACTACAAATTTTCAATAAGGAGATTACCAGATATGCAACGAGAGGACGAACAACTATTCACTTGTACAACTTTCGTAAATTATTGGCACATTGTTGATACTGAGTTACATTATGAAGACGTACAATCACGTAGACTACTTATATTGAGACCTTTATCTGTTATTACTACATGTATTGGTGATTTAAACGTCATTACTCTTGTAGAATCTGGAACTCAAGCATCCCTTACTCCGGATAAATTGATCGAATCACTTCATAATGAAACTAACATTCTTCTTTTACCAGTAGTGCAGATCAAAGTGAAGGGAACTGTTCCAGAGAAGAGTATCAGATGCAAAACGCAGGCTTTTGTTGAATTCAAGATCAATGGTAAGACATTTGAGCACATTTTTAGTGGTGCCACGTCTCAATTTTAGCATTATATTGGAGTCTGATTTTACGATTAAACACCGAGGAACTATAGATTATGATGCCAATCTGCTCAAATTCAATAATACTGATTCTGTAGAGCTACACGTGATGGACAGGGGGAAGTGGAAGTTCAAGGGATAGGAGCCCAAATCGAAGACGCCGGTGGTGACTATATTATGCCCGCTGAAAGCGAGGAAGCGCCAGCCGCAGGTAATGGTAGTGGACGATGTAGAGTCCCTACCACGAGAATATTCCATCGTCGGTCCGGAGTATTCGAAGTCCTTAATCGGTGAAGCTGAAGACCAAGAGCTCAGTCTACAATTGGAGAGGGCAAAACAAAATGTTCTGAAAATATTTCCTTGTCTTTTCGATAACATACCGGGGGAAATCAAATGTTTCGAATACCACTTAAATGTGACTGACCACTCTCATCATAAGGGAAAACCGTATCCCATCCCCGAAAAGTTTCGAGACGAAACCAGGATCTGATTCAACAAATAAGAGAAGATGGAACAATTTCGCCTTGCGTGACACGATACATTAATCCACTGGCCATAGACAGAAAGCCCAATGGCAGTATTAGAATTTGCTTGGATGTTCGCGCTCTAAATGGAGGTGTAATATTGAGTACGATCGTCCTCCTCTTCTCAAGGACATTACCCACAGGTTTCATGACTAGAATTTTTACAGCTGTTTAGACGGGACTTTATCCCACTATCATATCCACCTAGATTCTGCAAGCAGACATTCACTGGTTTCATGTTTGAAAACGTCACATATGTCTTCAATCGGCTCACATTTGGAATTAAGAACTCGGAAGCGGTACTAATCCGAGCTTTAGAGGAGCATCTTTCAGATGAAGACAAAGCTATCACAACTATTTTTGTTGATGACATTCTGATAGCCTCTGACAAATTACAAAAACATGTCAGGGATGTTCATTTAGTACTGCAAGAACCACAGGAATATTTTTAAAATCAATGCGCAGAAAAGCCAGTTATTTCATACTTCGGTCCAGTTTAGGACATATGAACAGTAGCAAAAGAATTCGACCTAATAGAGCCAAGACACTAAAGGATAATGAATGTAAGACAATTCTTAGGTTTTTGTCAATTTTTAGCGCAACATTGTCCAAGATACACCGAGAACGTTGCACCTCTTCAGCAACTATTATTGAAGAATAATCGGTGGAAATGGTCTGAAGAATGCGAAACAGCATTTAATGCAACGAAATATATGCTGAAGAATTACGTTCAATTAGTTTACCCTGATTTTTCTCTACCATTCTTCATTGAGTGTGATTCCAGTACTGTTGGCATAGGTGCAGTCCTATATCAGACTAAGCTCGAAAATCCTGATCATCGATTCTTTAATTTTTTCATGAGTCGAAAGTTGAGATCCACTGAGATGTCATACACTATCACCGAGCTACAAGCCTTAGCCATTATGTATTCACTTCAATACTGGAAGAAGGTTATTTATGTCTATCTCATCACGAACTTTACGGATCATAAGGCATTAACTTTTATCTTATCTTCTGACATGACCAATGAAACAGTTACAGCAAGGGCACTTTTTTCTTCAACAGTTTAAACCAACAGTTAACATCGGTCGCAAGAACAATTTAGCTGATGCACTTAGTCGAAATCCGACTGATGTAGTTCACGTCCAACACCTAGAAGTAGTTAAAGATACAGATGAAGAACTTCTACGTAAACTACGGTATGTACCACAAATGCAACGTCAAGGTAGGAAATGTCGTGAATTAATCAGGTTTTTCAAAAGGTCAATTCCCAACGACGACGATGACTATCTCCACGTTCAACACATGTCACGGAATTATTGCTTTTGCAATGGGCTCTTGATGAAACATATTGATCAAGCCAAAAGCAAATACCGTACTTATGCACCACCTCATATTAGAAATGCGATTATTTGGCATTGTCATTCGATTTCAGGACATGCAGGCACTGACAATTTTGTTCAAATTATAAAAAGAAATTCACTTCGGAGTATCTCGTAAAGAACACACGTGGAATTTCACGGTCTTGAGATCTTCGTCAACGTGTCAAACCCAATAATTACTTAATGAAGAAATTCCCGAAAGCATGAATTCCAGAGAAGCCCAAGTAGATTATGTCAATCGACCTATATGGCCCACTTCCGAGGTCGACCCGAGGGCACAGACATGATATAGTTATAGTCGACAAGTACACCATGCTGTTACCCATTCAAAAAGAGAACGCTTGGTACATTCTGAGACGGCTAAAAAGGAACATTTTTCCAGAAATGGGGAAACCTAAGTATCTCTTGACCGACCACGGGACGCAGTTGACATCCTGAAACCAATCCCGCAGAACGGGTAATGCGAGAACTAGCAAAATTCTGTCGAATCTACTGTATCAATAGCCATTGGCGATGGATAGATGTACTACCAATTAACTCCACAATTCACGAATCCACATCTTGGAATTACACATGAGCGACCATGGGATACCATTCCTTCAACTCCACTTGACATTGCTTTTCCCCAAAAGGATAAAATCCATAAAGCTCCCGCACGGTTAAGACATGCAGCCGTCATTATGGAGCGACGCCAACGGAACAGGAATTTCAGTCAGCCCTTGTATGAGGGAGACTTAGTTCTAATCAGGAGACCTACAACTTCCTATCCAGAACAAAGAATAGACGCGAAGTTCTCTCCACTGTTCATTGGACCTTATAGTATCTATGCGATCTTACGAAATGGTGCTTACCAAGTTGCTCGCCTGGACAACACAATAGAGGGAATCTATAACGCCTCTAATTTAAAGAAATAGATCAAGCAGGACGAAGAGATCAGTAAAATGGAATCCTGCGAATTTTCTTTTGTCAGCGCGGGAAGAACGTGTACCAGGAATGCCTAAGGTCATATTTATTCCTGGTATATCGGTCATTATTTTATCAAGTATTGGAAATAGCACGGCTGGGAGCAGCTGATAACAGCATGTAGGTTAGCAAGACAATGTGAAGCTCGAAGTGAGTGAGAGGGAAGAGTACACATCTTCGGCTGTGACGTAGTCACCACAAGTCACCGAATCGCCTGGAATATTCTGGAACATTCATAATATCTCAGCAACCATTAGAGATATCACACTTTAAAGCACATTACCATGAAGCTCATTAACTAGATTTCATCATATTACAATTTCATGTTAATCGGCTTACATGTTACTGAGGAATTGACGTAGGAAGGACAATTTTCTGCAAGCTAATTGCATTGGGTGGCCTTGACTCTGAACATAACAGAGAGGGAGTCAACGAAGCGAAGTTAGTTACGCATCGTAACTCAACTACGGCGGTAAGTCGAACCGACATTATATGGGTCGCGAATGTGAAACTCTATCGTCCGTAATACTGTTCGCCTGACTTGTGAAAATATCAATCGTGCATTGGTACTTGGAAACATTCAGCGTGTGCCGAAGTAACTCGAATTTATAAATTTCTCAACCTTTGTTCAGGTGAACTTTAAAGTTTAAACAGTGCTACATGTGACTTGTATAATTTCACAACAGATGGTAATGTAACTTGAGCATTTGACCAAGTGTTAGCCAGACGTAGGAATTTCGTATATGTGAGACTTACAACTTAGTAGAATTCTTGATGTCTCGAGCTTGACATATAATCGGTGATTAAATTATCGAATATGATGTATTATTGAACAGTCATTGAATATTAAGGCTATTTTCAGTAAGTTTAGAGAATACTAACATAGTTGAAAAAACTGACATTTATTATTTACTTAATATTCGGTGTAGCAAACTTTCAAGAACATTTAAACATTTTCGTGTTCGGTTAACACTTCACAATACGACGATATTTAATGTCATTCTCAAATAAATAACGTAAATATAAAGAGACTGTGATTTTATTTTCATGAACATATAATGAAATGTACTATAAATTGTGAATAGTGTAAAGAGAAAAACTGTGCTATGAACTCTGCTGCAAAGACAGAATTTCGAACCAAGGACTATACTTCGGAACACAGAACTGTGCTTTTAATTCAAGGCGTCGAATATCTTTACTCTAAACTGTGGTTTTGAGTTGAATTTAAGTGATAGACAGTGGCACGAACTGTAACACTTAGTGCTATCAAACACGTAAAGTCGTATAAATTCAACACTGTTTAAAAGTCAACGTATCAATTGAACTTTCTCGTGCCATTACGATCTAACGTGTGACAGAAAAATCTTCGCCGAACGTTGCTTTCACCATATTAAACTGAACGACATACGACGTGGGACGGCCCGGGAGATGGTACATAACGACATCGGCGAAATTCATCGATACTGTATTACACCTTATCATTTTCAGCTCAGTTACTATCTCAGGTGGTATGAGTGCATTTAATGTGATTCATTTTCTTTTTGTACAAAAATATGTTGAGATTTTGAATTTGTAAATAAGAATTCTTACGAGAAAGAAGTTACTATTAATTTGGTTCTCCCGGCGAAATAATTGGATTTTCTGTATCTCAAATTGAATAAAACTAGTAATAGAACTGAACCATCTATTATATCGCACTGCAAGTACCTTTCTCTGTACGGGCTCATAAGAACCGCTCACTCCCTAAGTTCCACCTCATGCTCCTGTTCAAACATATTTTCCTGGTTCAATATGTAGGAGTAGGAGCACAGTCATCTGCTTGTAAATGGTCTGCAATTCACATTTACATAATATTAATTATTATTGAGAGGGGCAGCAGCTTATTGAAGTCAATATTGGATCCACAGTAATAATCCAGTACTAATGATATTTATGACTTTATTGTTCGTTAATAACAATTAGCGCGATGCTGTAACAGAAATGTTGTGTACATAACTATAAATAAAAGTTATTATAATTTAGTGAGAAGTGAAGTGGTCATATTTCGATAATTCCAAGGAGTAGCGATCCTGTCAATTTGTTTGATAATGAGGAATTAATATATCTTTATGGTAGTAGAATCAGTGTAAGGCCAAGGAAAAAATTGCACTTATGTGACAATAGACTACCAGAACCACTTCTTTAACTGTTCAACGCGTAAGATTTGATGTTGAATATTTGATCATCCAATAAGAAGTATTGTCCCCTTTTTACCGGGCTTGCTCAGCCGGAGAACGAAAGTCTCATGGGTGGACCGTTCGTTGTCTGGCTTTGCTTATTTTGAGGGCAGGGAAAGAGACAAGGACTAGCGACAATAATACAAAAATATCAAACAACAGGTTTCTGACACTTATTATCAACTAGCACTTAAACAATAACAAATTAAATTTAAACAAACCTCGACTGAAAAACAAAACTTTTTATCTTCTCTGCCAGTTCATTCGAATACAGCATTTAATTCCTCCAAATAGCTTTGACATCAATAATTCTTCAAATATACAGAGGGATATTAGCCTACTTCTAACGAAACACAAAAAAACGTAAATTTTCTATGGGAGAATCTCCTCTCACAATGTCGTTAATATTCACAAGTTGAAAATAATTCAGTCTCAAAAAGCTGTCTATCTCATGCTAGTTTTAAGCGTCTAAAATATCAGATCCACTTGTGTTGATAATCATTTTCTCAAAGGAAAACTTTACTCCTTTAGAGAACTGAATTCAATGTGATATCCATTAAATTGGAAAAATAAATAAAATTTTTATTTATTGGAAACATTACTCAAATTACTGACTTAATTTCACAAAATCGTGTGTGTATAATAATTAATACTCTGAAACTTTCTTTAATATTCGATTGAACAAAACATGATGTCAATCTTTAACATCTGACGTCTTGAGGACTTTTAGCATTGTAAGATTTACAATAATAGTGAATCTCGTACACTGAAATAATTCTTTCTTATTCATTACTGTATGATGCTCTGAACTTTCCTCAACTTAATTTCAAAATAAAATTTACTAAAGGTTCAACTCTCAAAAAGTTAAATCAACTCAAACAACGATGCTGATAACCAGGAGCCTACGTAACGAACACGTGGCCGGGTCACAACCACAGTCAAAAGAAACATACCACAATTCACTGAAATTTTTACCACACACACACACACACACACACACACAACATTCACACTACGGCACATGACAATTATTTACATTATTTATAACGAATTCTAGACTTTGAATCTTATTATATTTTGACTTTTATCCTAGGCATCTGAACTCTCCCGATGTCGGTATCGGGTAAAGAAAAATCCATTCATGTCTCTCAGAAATGTGATTAAGTTTGGATGATCGCTTGGTCAAGGATGACAAATTTTACAACGTTGATCACGATGATATCGGCGGTTGATATCTGGAAAAATTGTTATCTACAGAAACGCACATTGTACAGGTCAAATATTAGCATTCGCTTTCATGGTCCATGAGTCACGACATTATTATTACTCAACTCCTAGTCCATCAATTAACACGTGCTCACACTTGAAGAAATTACGCCTTATCCCACACGTATTATTCAAATAAATTCAATTAATGAATGCACAAGTCAATAAATACAGTAAATGATCCATTCGCGAGTCAATAAATGACAGTAAATGATCCGTCAAGATTCTGCCATATTCCAGTCTCATATTCATCCTAATTGAGCACACATCAACATCTTACACACAAGATCAAGCAATATTTAAACTCATGACCATTATCCATTCATTTAACCCGAGGTGAAAATTTATTATTATTATTATTATTATTATTATTATTATTATTATTATTATTATTATTATTATTATTATTATTATTATTATTATTATTAGATGTGCTTGATCTCAAATTCGCGAAAACTATGCCAGATGACAATAACACGTCTTAAATCATACAGGAAGAAAATTTTTATATAGAAATCCGGCGTAACAAAACATGCCGTAAATCGGTCCCACACGACTTCCAAAAACATTCCAAATTATTTTATTAATAATCGTTGAGGACAATGATTTTTAAATCACACTAGATTATTAAATGGGACAGTTTGAATAATCGTAGAAGACACACGCACGTTCCAGCTATTCTAATAGAGACCAATAATCACTCACACACATGGCAACACTACCATATCCCATGTGAAAGACGGATGAAAATATTCAAGACTACTGCAAGACTGGAAGAAATATTACCACTGATGAATAAGTAAGCATTATTTCTACAAAGATGAACAGATAAACATTAGAAACATGGTACTTAAATGAAACTGGATCTTTGGATTACATGCAGTGGATTATCTGCTCCCGTCGCTATCTCCCCATGTCAGAAGTCGCCTACATTTTAACACACCATTGTAGCCGTGATGTTCAATGCAGAGTTGTGGTAGGTCTTCTCTTCAAAGTGTAGAAACATCTAGACGCACTCGAATCAACACGTGGCGATCTTCTTTCTTCTGACACAGTAGAAGCTATAACTAGCAAGTAATTTTAGAAGATATTCTGTACACACACGCGATGAGTTTTAAAAATGAATGACATGTAACTTTTCCTGTAAAATCTGCCAGACTCGTTGACTAATGTGTTAATGAAGGTAGTTGATTTGCACTGCCGAATAGAAAATTTAAGTCCAATGACGGATTGTTTGCGTCGTAAGTCAGAGCTCGGCGTGAGAAAAATCCGTAAGAGCACGAGAATTAGAGAGCGCTTCTTCTGGAAACTGGGGTATTTAAGCACTTCACAATGAGGGCGTGTCCCGACAGTCATGCATCTGATAGGGTATTGCAATTCTCGAAAGTACCTTTCATTTGAAGACTTGGACATGCGTAATTCAGATCGATGCGACTTTGACTACTCTTAGTAGGTCACGTGGGACAGCTGACAGCTCCATAGAAATCAATACTCAGCTCCTTAGGACCGGTCCTGTACAAATGAGAACGTCCCTACAACACAGGATCGGAAAGATATTAGCCTTGTACATGCAGACAAAATAAATACTTATTGAAGGCCAAATTTGAAGGGGACAGTATTATAGTAAGCATTATGCGTAATAATGCGTTGAAGGAGTTGAATTAAAAAGGAGATATTTTGATGCAAGCGAATAAGCTGAAGGTATTAGTGCAAATAATCATATGGGGGGCGACAGGCCTAGCTATATTAATGGTAACCAATGAAGAGTGCTTTCCGGAATGTTAATTTAAAATAACATCTACATACTCTTGTTATCATACAGTTAAGATCTGAATAGAGAGCATACATTTTCTATTGTGTTCTGCACTGAAAAGATGACCTTGATTTTAACGCAAACACAATGGTTACCAAAACAGAATACGAAATCGTGAGAGTCGAACTCTGTTCCCTTTCTATACAGTATTTTAAGAAATCTCTAAAACATGCATTATGGGATTCGAACACTAAACTCCCTGTTTAAAAGAGTCTGTACATGATAACAAAGGCGCTCCCTTATGTTATATATGCAATCAGCATACACGCAAAGATATAGAATTGAATGAAGCAACAAGCAAATGCTGTAACTAACCGCGTAGCCAATTCGCACGGTATAACTGTTTTGCTGAGGAAAGCAACGGGAAACTACCTCACTCCTAATTTCTCTAGTACGCCTCTTCAGTGATGCCTAGGCCATCTATGAAAACTGATGGCAGAGCTGTTGAGGATCCAACCAGCCTTAGGGCTGAAGACTGAACATACATACATACATACATACATACATACATACATACATACATACATACATACATACATACATACATACATACTGCACCCGTCATGCCGGGCTCAGCTCGGCCGGTGAGCGAAGATCTCCAGGGTGTAGACCGTTCGCTTATCGGCTGTGCGAAAATTTTAAAGTGCAGGGATAGATAATGAACTAGTGGCAAATGAGAGAAAGCTAAATAGGTTTTAGACATTTATTACAACTACTGCTCTTCATAAATTATACAATAATTAACAAAATCTAGGTATTCTGTTTATATGATTGTCTTCTTTTACGACGTAGTCACATAGATACTTCATCGGTAAACGAAACAGGAAATGCCTGTATCTGCAAATATAATATTCATATTTTAGTGAAAAATTAATTAAATAATTAATAATAATTAATTTGAGATGATCTCTCTCTTTGATAATTTAATAATTTGAAAATAAACTTCCTTCCTTCATGGATTTGATTTTAAACAAATTTGAAAATGATCATTTTCATTTCTCTTTGAAAATTAAATAAAAATTTTTCTCTTATAAAATTATAGTTAAGCCGTCTTCTTTGACCTTTAAATTAATTAATAAACTCAACTTTATAATTATTTAGCAGTTGCTTCTCACATCATAGCTCGGAACTTGACCTCATGTCAATTTACATTTATCCGTTACTCGAAACAATTAATTAAATTATTCTTACAATTTTCGACTTTGTGAGTTCAATCCACTGACATGGCCTATACTTATTCATGTGTATTCGTTAAATAAGATCCTATTCCTCCTTAAAAACGAATAAAATTTACTAAAGGTTTGAATTCATTCAAATGGTGAACCACTAAAGTTGGCGTAAATTAGGCCGAAAATTCCACAAAATAATGAAGAGCATCATCACAAATATGGATTATAAACTTACATTAAGCAAAACACAGTCAAATCACACATACTACACTCACACAAGGATACACGGAAATATTATATACGTATTTACACGAACGCTAGCCCTTGATTATTAATTTTTATGTTTAGACAAAGTTAGGAAATTTATTCTCACGATGACACTATCGTGGTGACCTCCTCTCATCAACTGGGAAATGTGACAGAGCAAGGATTATCACTTAATTATAGAACACAGTTATACGACAACGTTTAGAGAAAATTTACGAACACAAAATCATCCAAAAAATCATTGATAAACCGCTTGAACATAGGCCAGAACAAACATTCCGCGCACGCGGTTCATGAGCTACGACCTTTATTTTTACTTCTCCACTATAATTGTGATTCTCGATTAATCTGCACTCATAACGAAGACATTACATCAAGTAACATATTTATTCCATCATTGACTCATTAATGGATGCACAGCTCGACTGCTGAATTCAATAATATCCATCAATCAATCAACTAATCATCACAGCACAGCAAATATATAACAAATTGTATCGGTCAGATACTGCCATTTCCCAGGCCTAAATTACAATAATGAGCGCACACCAACCATTATCAATAATAACTAATATTATGCTCATGACCTTAGGTGTTCTTTTACGCGATAATTTAGTTAAATTATTTTTAATATTATTATTATTATTATTATTATTATTATTATTGGCCGCGCAAGATCATACGTGCGGAAGCTACTACACAATAATATTTCAGATGACTCTATTGCACACAAATTCAACCATACGTCGCATAATTGAAGAATGAACTCTGACATGATAGTATCCACGGAATTTCTGTCCCATTTGATCTCATTAAAAGTCAAAAATATTCAAATAGTTCAAGTTTAACGTTGGGGTCAATTTACACTTATTTCTCCTGCCACAACGAACTCGGGACAGTTGAAACACTTCTCGAAGACATCCACTCAAACAAACTAATAGGTTCAAATACTCACTCATTCTCAATCTACCATCACCAAGAAAGAAGAGATGGAAAAATTCTAACTAATAGAAAATGTCTAAACAAATAAGTAGAGGCTATGTCATTACAATTACTTTACAAAAGGAAAGAAAGAATAACAAAGTTTAAATATTACTTGGTGGTGACTGTCGGTTGTAGAACTCGGGCTGATGACCTAGTGCATTATCACCTTACGCACCATCGATCCTCGTCACGCCCGTCTGGACTGCCTTACATTTTACTCGTGCATTGGAGACATGCTGGCGCTCTGGAAATCACACCGTTCACGAAGAAAGAAGACTGACATGATGACTCGGACTCGAACCGGTGACCTCTTCTGTGGAAATCTTGTGAAGCTGAAACTAAAAATCACGTCTAAGACAAGGTCCAAAACTCACACCGATGTCTGATAAGATGACAAGGAAACTTAACTTTTAAAGTCTGCTGAATTATAGGTGGAATCCGCAAACATCTGAACTGCAGTTGTAACCAGTTGTAGGCTCTGAATGACGAAGTTCCCTGGCAAGCGAAGTGCGTCTTCTTCTGCCCGTAGTCGAAGCTAGAGTAATTCTTCTCAGTAAACGAAATACGTCTTCTTCCGTCCGTTGTTGAAGCTAGAGTAATCCTCCACAAGACGTGTTCAGAGGTAGAAATTTCTGTGTAAATTTTTCTTAGGAAAATCCATTATTCACTGTCTTAAGACAGGGGTGCGTCTTTTCCTCATAAGCGATTGGTTAATTTATTAACTTAGCACCAAATTAATCGCTTGATTGGCTGCCATAGTCAGACGTCATGCACCTTCACAATTATCGATCGAGCACTTGACACACATTCAGCCTGGTCACGTGTCGTTCACGGCTGATTCCAAGGTTATTTGGCTAGCTGTCTCTGCGTTCTCCCCTCGCCTGGCCTTGAGCGGAATTCCCAGCCACCTGGCGTATCTCGCTCAGTCAACTCGACGTGATAAACTCCCTTCCTGGTTCATAAAATAATATTTTAACACACAGTAGAAATAAATGCTTTCCAATAAATGATTTTGCCAATTTTGAAGGGGACATCATCTCCCTTGGCTGGTTAATGATTTAGTCGGAAGATGAAATCATTAATGCTGGAAATAGACCCTTAACATGTTCCCTGAAAAATTTGAGTGGTAAACATGTGTAACACTTCTAAGCCATATTTTCAGCTCTTGTTCCGGCACGTAGCCTCCTGTTGTCCGCTTCTAGTGCTGCGCCCAGTAGTCGAAGTTGATTCATTATAGTGTTCTGCATTGCTTGACATTCCTCACAGGTTTCTTCTTGCAGGTTGACTTGGGTCGATGCATGGTGGTACACTGCATCCTCACTTGTATCCCATGACGTTTCTTCTTCCATTATAGTGTTGACTTGGGCATTATTTACTGGTCTAGGGCAGTTGTAGCTTCGCAAATTTGAGGCATTATGAATTCCCTCATAGCTCTTATCAAGACTTTGAATTTTATAGGCATTATTCCCATATACTCGGATAATTTTATAGGGACCCACGAAAAGAGGTGCGAATTTCGCGTAGAACTTGCTGGTAGGTTCCGAAATGGCTGGTTTCTTTAAAAGAACATATTCATTCAATCTCAGGGGTCGACGGAATTTCTTTTCTCTTACCCTCCGTTGTCTGCGATCAGCTTGCTCCCTTAATGAGATAGCAGCCTTTTGAATGTTTTCCTCCAGTGTTGGCCTTAAGTTACCGGGGCATTGAACGGTGCTATCCCAAGGTCGAGTTGGTGATCGATTGAAATGGAGACTGACAGGGATTTGTGCCGTGGCCTCATGTACAGTATTGTTTAAACACTCCATCATTATAGGTAGAACGTCAACCCATAACCAATGTGTATTTCCGCAATAAATCCTACAGAATTTAGCTAGCTCTTGCATTACCCTTTCTGCCGGGTTGCTTGAAGGATGGCGGATAGAATTCAGAATATGCTTAATTCCAAGCTGTTCCATGGCTTCACGGAATTCTGTGGATGTAAATTGGGACCCATGATCAGTGAGTAATGTCTCTGGTTTGCCCATATCTGGAATCAGATTGCGAGTGATGCGCCGAATTATTGATTTCGAGTTCGCTTTCTGGATCGGGTACAAAGTTACGTATTTTGAAAATACGTCGATGGTGACGATGATATGCCGGTTGCCTCGCTTCGATGTCGGAGCAGGTCCAAATAGGTCCATTGCGTATAGTTGTTTTGGCCTAGAAGGAATGATCGGAATCGGACTATGTTGGAGCAGATGGGAGCTCGGTTTCACTCTTTGACAAACGTCACAAGTTCGGACTATGTTTCTTACAGTTGACCGGAGCTTGTCCCATGTAAACTTTTCTTGTATCGTGGCTAGTGTCTTGTCAATGCCATCATGGCCGGTGATTCTGTGAGCATGCCATATCAATGGCTCGCGTAATTTAGAAGGTACTAGTACTCTCAGCTTCGATTTCGCTGTGTCCACAAATTTAAATAAAGTACCATCTAAGTATTGATACCGGGACGCTTTCCTTCTTATCTTTCTGTACCCAGGGTCCTTAGGTTTAGTTTTGTTTTCTAGAAAATCAATAATAGGCCTCAGGTTACCATCTCGCTTTTGAGCTTGTTTTATATATCTCAATTTTCTCAAAAACTCGTGATCTTCGGGAATTAATTCCAGTTGGTTGACTTGTAAAGTTTCCTCGTTGGGATTACGGCTCAAGCAGTCAGCTAGCATGTTACTCTTCCCTGAACAGTGTTCTAATTTGATGTTAAATTGTTGTACGAACATGGTCCATCTAAAAATGCGCTCAGATGCCATTGTGGCCTTTAGCATGAATATCAGTGCTTTGTGGTCTGTCCTAATAATTATCTCGAACCCATAGATAATTTTCTGCCAGTATTTTAAGGCATAGACGATAGATAGCATCTCTAACTCTGTTACTGAGTAGTGTTTCTCGTGGCTGCGCAGTTTTCTACTGACGAAAGCTAGGTAGATCTTGTCCTCGGGATTCCTTTCGTCTTCCTGAAACAGTACGGCCCCAATTCCGACTCCTGATGCATCTGTTTGTAGAATAAAAGGTTTCTGGAAATTGGGATATCCTAGTTTGACATGATTTGACAGCATCTCATTGGTCTTTGCGAAGGCTAAATCACATTCTCTGTTCCACTTCCACCTGTTGCCTTTCTTCAATAAATCTTGCAATGGAGCGACGGTTTCTGTGAAGTTCGGACAGTGATTCGCGAAGAAGTTGGCCATGCCTAAGAACTGCCGTACTTGCTTTACGCGGATCGGCCTTGGGAACTTGCTGATGGCCTCTATTTTTACAGGATTGGGTCGTATTCCTTCCCCATCAATTATATGGCCTAAGAACAATATTTCAGCTTGGCAAAAATGGGATTTCTTTAAGTTGATGTGGAATCCAGACTTAGAAAGGTTATCTAACAATTTCTCCAATTTAATTAGGTGTTCTTCAAAGGTTTCACTGGCCACAAGCAGATCATCAATATACCTGGTGGTAAAGCTCTTAACTTCTTCTGTAAGGCATCTATCTAAGGCTCTGACGAGAACGGCTCCGGCGTTACATATGCCGAATGGTAGCTTCCTAAAAACATAGGTTTGCTGATCGAACATAAACCCAGTTAACAGCCTAGACTTCTCTTCTAACAGTATGTGATAATAGGAGGCTGTAAAATCAACTGATGAGAACAATCTCATGCCATGGAATTTCCTCAGGACGTCTTTGATTGCCGGTGCCTGGTCTCTTTCTGGTACTAACTTCTTATTTATATTACGCGCGTCGATACACAGGCGCAGAGACCCGTCTGGTTTATTTACTACTACAAGAGCACTAAGAAATGGTGTGCAAGCTTTCATAATAATTCCATCCCGTTCCATCTCCTTGATAATCTTCGCCACACGAGAGTGAAATTTCTCTGGGATCGGATAAGGTTTCTTCTTAAATGGGGTCCAATCTGTAGCTACTAGTGAGTATTTAAAATCAGGAATCTGGCCTGGTTTGTCATCGAACAGCGATTTATATTTCATCAGAAGATCTCGGAGCTGGCCTCTCTCTTTCTCTGTTCCTAATGCTTGTTCAGCCTTGGAGTTTATAAGATCGTACGGGTGTGTTGTACTATCGCCCTCTTCTATTACGTTGTCCAGGGCCTGGTGAACTTCTTCTGTGGCCTCCTGGTCTTCAGATTCCCACGGTGCATAGGCGTTACTAATTTGGAACACACTCTGATCAGCTATTTCTGATGGGTTAACCATGACTGTTTCAATTGTTTCATGTGACCGGAATAGTATCTGATTTAAATTAAGATCGATGTTGGCCTGATAAGTAGTTAAGAAATCCACCCCAAGGATGATATTGAATTTTATATTTGACATGGCCAGGAAAATATTTTGAAATTTTGAATTCCCAATTTCAACATCCAGTAAAGTTTGTTGTCTACATGCTACAGTTTTATCCGGGATAATTCCCTTTATTTTTACATGAGACACTGGAATAATCGGAATGTTATATCTTTCGCTCAAGTCATTTAGAAACGAATTGGAGATGACACTGATGGTGGACCCTGTGTCGACCAAACATTTTACTCTAACACCACACACTCGGGCTAAAATTATTGGCAATGTCCTCGTACAAATTCTACTTGAATCCATATTTTCTTCTAGTAAATCCTCCGACTTTGTCATCCAAGAATCAATCTGCACTATTATCCATTCTCGTGTCGTATTGTCAATACAAGGGCTAGAATTCCGGCTATCTCCCGTTAGTTCAGGGATTGTTTTTTTTTAATAGCGCCCTGACTCTGTTCTTCCCTTTCAGGACGTTCCCTTTCCTCCTTTTCTTTAGCTCTCTGATATTCTAGGCTCTCGGCGCCGACCATGTCAGGATTGACGTCTTGGTCGTGGATAGCACGGTGCCATTTGCGTCGTTCTTGGTTGGATTGTTGTAACTCGCGGAGATATTTTTCCCGCTCTTCTTGCCTCCAGTTCCTCTTCCGGGTTTCGAGTCTGCGGTCGTTGGGTTCTCTTCTCCAGCGATCTCTATTATTTTCATACGGCCTCCTCCGATTGTTCCGCCGGTAGTAATTCCATTCTCTTTCATTCCTATAGCCTGGTCTTGGAGAACGATCCCTGGGCGGTCTTTCTTCACTTTCGCGACTCCGGTTTCTCCCTTGGCTGGTAAGGTTCCTGTCGTCTGATCGATTGACAGTTGCATGGAACACCTGTTGCTCCGGGTTTGTACTTCGCTGAGACGGTTCCCTAGATGTCATATCTAACTGTCTGAGAATAGCCTCTGCCTGAATTGCCGTCTGGACGTTCGAGGCTATCATAATTCTTTGGATATCCGCAGGCAGTTGTCTTACGATGACCTTTATTAGTTCAGTTTCTGTAGGTGGCGCGTCAAGCTCACGCAATTTGCGTAATTGACTTGAAAAAAATTCTGAGAAGCGCGTGGGTGTAGACTGAGCATATTTCTTAGCGTACAGTTCTGTCTTAAGTTGGTCCTGAATATCTGAGTTCCAGTACTTCTCTAAAAATGCCCTTTTAAAGCCTTCAAAATCGTCAAACGAGTATCGGAAGGCTGTGAACCACGTCAACACTGAGTTTTCCAGGTATCTCTCAGTTACTCGTAGCTGACGATCCACAGGGATTTTATTGTCTCGGAAGAACTCCTGCAATTCGTTAATAAAACTCTTGGGGGTTATTCCTTTTACATTATTGAATTTCCTTGGGTGGTCCTCATGCAATCGTATTATATTTACGATTTGGGTTTGACCAGAAGTGTTCAGTTGACTTGTTTCCCCTCTAACAGGCTCTAAAAATGGGTTGGTGGTGTTTACGGGAACGTTTAGAATTACCCTTTCATCGGTCTTGGGAGTTGAAAATGGAACTTCCCCAGATACACGTTTCTCCAGTTGTCCCTGCCGTTCTAATAAAGAATTAGCTACAATATTATTACTCTCTCCTTGTAACTTGAGTAGCTTCAGCTCCTTGGTAAGCTCCTGTATTTCTCCCTGTAATTCCTGTTTGTAGACTTCCGAGCTGGCTCTAACTTCACTTATCTCCTTGTCCACGGATGTTTTTATTGTTTCAAGACTCCGCTGGGTTTCCTCGATTGTCTCATAAAAGTATTCGAGTCGTTCCGAATTAGTGACTTGGGCTACCTTAATCTCGGCTATTACGCCCTTCTCCACCTGTTTTACTGTTTCATAGATTTCGGTGAACTTCCTGCCCCATGCGGTTTTAGTTGCAGACAAGTCCTCGGCATTGTCACTAATTTTCTCTTCAATGGTCCTAAAATTTTCTTTTACTTCGTCCTTGTATTGATCTAGTCCATGCAGTATTCCCGTCTGTACTTTGGCTAGCCTTTCGCTAAACTCATTTGACATAGCTGACATGGAGCTATCGATTCCGGCCTGGATTTCCCCTTTCAGGTTAGAAAATTTTTGCTTAACGGACACCAACTCACTCTGGACCGACGCTAGTTTTCCGTTAAATAATTTAACGTCCATGTGCAGTTTCCCTAAGTTTTCATCCGTCCTAGCTTGAATTTCCTCTAGGGCACCCTTAAGATCTTGTTTGAGTTTGTCCTGTCCTGCATTTAATTTTCCTGTCAGTGTAAGTTCCAACTGAGTGTTATTTTCGGTTAATTTGCGTTCCAGTTGAGCATTATTCTCCGTTAGCTTAAGTCCTAATTGAGCATTCACATTCTCACTAATCTCACGTTTTAACAGTACACTGTTCTCACTAATCTCACGTTTTAACTCCTGTTTCAGTAAGTTATTGTTTTCATTTAATTCCTGTTTCAATAAGTTATTGTTTTCTGCTAACTCCTGTTTCAGTAAGTTATTGTTTTCATTTAATTCCTGTTTCAATAGATCACTATTTTCATTTAACTCAACTTTTAGCTCCTGCTTCAATGAATTACTGTTTTCATTTAACTCTTGTTTTAAACTGTCCTTCAAGTCCGCAGTCACTACCTCTAAGAGCCTACGAAGGTCCTCCATAGTAACAGTACCCATTCTAATTTGAGACAACTAGCAGTTCAGACATTGGACGGACCAGGTTCGATGGTCTAATACCCGAGTTCCGATCGACAGTCACGTGTGGATTGAATTCACAGTCATAAAAGAAGATTATTATCGCATAAATAATATCTTATAATTTAAGTCCAAACTATGCGGAAATCTGCCGCAAAAGATAAATTTTGAAAATATCATCCAGATTTTGTTTATAATATAGCACCAAGGCCCTTCCTAACCTTTAACATGAGCGTAGTTTGCCACAAAAATTTGGGCTAATAAATGTCACAAAATAAACCTGAAAATTTTAATTTGCCACTGCATCTTGTTTGCATCCAAATTCTGGACTACAAGATCGAGTTCTTTATTGGTACAGCCAATAAATCTGGCCTTAACACGTTGGCCGCCAAATCTATACCTGCACCCGTCATGCCGAGCTCAGCTCGGCCGGTGAGCGAAGATCTCCAGGGTGTAGACCGTTCGCTTATCGGCTGTGCGAAAATTTTAAAGTGCAGGGATAGATAATGAACTAGTGGCAAATGAGAGAAAGCTAAATAGGTTTTAGACATTTATTACAACTACTGCTCTTCATAAATTATACAATAATTAACAAAATCTAGGTATTCTGTTTATATGATTGTCTTCTTTTACGACGTAGTCACATAGGTACTTCATCGGTAAACGAAACAGGAAATGCCTGTATCTGCAAATATAATATTCATATTTTAGTGAAAAATTAATTAAATAATTAATAATAATTAATTTGAGATGATCTCTCTCTTTGATAATTTAATAATTTGAAAATAAACTTCCTTCCTTCATGGATTTGATTTTAAACAAATTTGAAAATGATCATTTTCATTTCTCTTTGAAAATTAAATAAAAATTTTTCTCTTATAAAATTATAGTTAAGCCGTCTTCTTTGACCTTTAAATTAATTAATAAACTCAACTTTATAATTATTTAGCAGTTGCTTCTCACATCATAGCTCGGAACTTGACCTCATGTCAATTTACATTTATCCGTTACTCGAAACAATTAATTAAATTATTCTTACAATTTTCGACTTTGTGAGTTCAATCCACTGACATGGCCTATACTTATTCATGTGTATTCGTTAAATAAGATCCTATTCCTCCTTAAAAACGAATAAAATTTACTAAAGGTTTGAATTCATTCAAATGGTGAACCACTAAAGTTGGCGTAAATTAGGCCGAAAATTCCACAAAATAATGAAGAGCATCATCACAAATATGGATTATAAACTTACATTAAGCAAAACACAGTCAAATCACACATACTACACTCACACAAGGATACACGGAAATATTATATACGTATTTACACGAACGCTAGCCCTTGATTATTAATTTTTATGTTTAGACAAAGTTAGGAAATTTATTCTCACGATGACACTATCGTGGTGACCTCCTCTCATCAACTGGGAAATGTGACAGAGCAAGGATTATCACTTAATTATAGAACACAGTTATACGACAACGTTTAGAGAAAATTTACGAACACAAAATCATCCAAAAAATCATTGATAAACCGCTTGAACATAGGCCAGAACAAACATTCCGCGCACGCGGTTCATGAGCTACGACCTTTATTTTTACTTCTCCACTATAATTGTGATTCTCGATTAATCTGCACTCATAACGAAGACATTACATCAAGTAACATATTTATTCCATCATTGACTCATTAATGGATGCACAGCTCGACTGCTGAATTCAATAATATCCATCAATCAATCAACTAATCATCACAGCACAGCAAATATATAACAAATTGTATCGGTCAGATACTGCCATTTCCCAGGCCTAAATTACAATAATGAGCGCACACCAACCATTATCAATAATAACTAATATTATGCTCATGACCTTAGGTGTTCTTTTACGCGATAATTTAGTTAAATTATTTTTAATATTATTATTATTATTATTATTATTATTATTATTGGCCGCGCAAGATCATACGTGCGGAAGCTACTACACAATAATATTTCAGATGACTCTATTGCACACAAATTCAACCATACGTCGCATAATTGAAGAATGAACTCTGACATGATAGTATCCACGGAATTTCTGTCCCATTTGATCTCATTAAAAGTCAAAAATATTCAAATAGTTCAAGTTTAACGTTGGGGTCAATTTACACTTATTTCTCCTGCCACAACGAACTCGGGACAGTTGAAACACTTCTCGAAGACATCCACTCAAACAAACTAATAGGTTCAAATACTCACTCATTCTCAATCTACCATCACCAAGAAAGAAGAGATGGAAAAATTCTAACTAATAGAAAATGTCTAAACAAATAAGTAGAGGCTATGTCATTACAATTACTTTACAAAAGGAAAGAAAGAATAACAAAGTTTAAATATTACTTGGTGGTGACTGTCGGTTGTAGAACTCGGGCTGATGACCTAGTGCATTATCACCTTACGCACCATCGATCCTCGTCACGCCCGTCTGGACTGCCTTACATTTTACTCGTGCATTGGAGACATGCTGGCGCTCTGGAAATCACACCGTTCACGAAGAAAGAAGACTGACATGATGACTCGGACTCGAACCGGTGACCTCTTCTGTGGAAATCTTGTGAAGCTGAAACTAAAAATCACGTCTAAGACAAGGTCCAAAACTCACACCGATGTCTGATAAGATGACAAGGAAACTTAACTTTTAAAGTCTGCTGAATTATAGGTGGAATCCGCAAACATCTGAACTGCAGTTGTAACCAGTTGTAGGCTCTGAATGACGAAGTTCCCTGGCAAGCGAAGTGCGTCTTCTTCTGCCCGTAGTCGAAGCTAGAGTAATTCTTCTCAGTAAACGAAATACGTCTTCTTCCGTCCGTTGTTGAAGCTAGAGTAATCCTCCACAAGACGTGTTCAGAGGTAGAAATTTCTGTGTAAATTTTTCTTAGGAAAATCCATTATTCACTGTCTTAAGACAGGGGTGCGTCTTTTCCTCATAAGCGATTGGTTAATTTATTAACTTAGCACCAAATTAATCGCTTGATTGGCTGCCATAGTCAGACGTCATGCACCTTCACAATTATCGATCGAGCACTTGACACACATTCAGCCTGGTCACGTGTCGTTCACGGCTGATTCCAAGGTTATTTGGCTAGCTGTCTCTGCGTTCTCCCCTCGCCTGGCCTTGAGCGGAATTCCCAGCCACCTGGCGTATCTCGCTCAGTCAACTCGACGTGATAAACTCCCTTCCTGGTTCATAAAATAATATTTTAACACACAGTAGAAATAAATGCTTTCCAATAAATGATTTTGCCAATTTTGAAGGGGACAATACATACATACATACATACATACATACATACATACATACATACATACATATATGAATACATACATACAGATGTGTTGCATTGGCGGTATCATATAATTTCTCTAGAACTTTACAGTACATGAATATGATTATTACTCTATAGCTGCACATCCTTAACCGCGAAGCCAATTCACTCGTTATAGGTGTGTTGGAATGGCATTAAGACATAATGCTACTAGAAATTTACATTATAAAATATCTTCATTATTACACTAATTGCAAAGCTTACAGCTTCACATCTCTTAACGCGTAGCCAAATCGCTCTGTATAGGTGTGTTAGAATATCATTAACACATAATGCTACTTGAACTTTACATTATAAAAATATGATTATTATTACTCTAACTGCCCTAAACGCGTAGCCAATTCGCTCGGTAGAGTTGTGCTGAAATAGCATTAACACATAATGCTACTTGAATTCTATATTATAAAAATAGGTTTGTTATTTTTACTATAATTTCCTTAACCGCTTAGCCAATTCGCTTCCTTATAGATGTGTTGGAGTGAAATTAACAGATATTGCTACTAGAACTTTACGTTATAAAAATTGTTTATTATTGCTCTCATTGCAAATTGTGTCATGGAAATGTGAAATTAACTGAAAGAAATATATTTGGGTTGGCAAAACAGAGTTACTGAGAAGATGTCCCCTAAGGGAAATGATTCATTTAACTGTAAAGTTTGGTCCATTTGTCCCAAAACATCATGCAATGGTAATAAAATTGTTCAAATAGCAAACTGCAGTGCAGTGGCCAGTTTTAATGATGCAGCTAGCAGTAGTCTACAAGTACTGAAGGGATTGGGAATCAAAGTTGAGAAGAATACTGTGGAAGCTTTGAGCAAGTTTGACAAGGTATGTGTAGATTCTGCTGAAAAAAGTAAAAAACCCAACTTTGGAGGCTGGAAGGACTAGGTGAAGACTGAGACTGGAGGGTATAACATATGGCAGGTGAACGGTGTGTGATTTCCTGCAAACTTACTTTTCTCAAACAAGAAACGTAATATCACAAGAACCTTTTGTCTGATCTAAATGAAACTTTGCACAGTTCTTCAAATAGTAATTGTAAAGAGGTTGAACCAAAATAATGGGACTGAGACAAAATTTAGGCTTAATATAATGATATAAACAAGTCAAAAATGTAAATCTGCCAAATTTATTTGAATGCACTAAGAGATTTCATCTTAGACCATCCTCTTTAATGTTTTGTCAGTTTCAATTCAAAAGAAAGAAAACAACCTTTGAGCTCATATTTAAAAGTTTATCATGTTTTTGTCATATCACGTGGTTAATAATCTAATCAAAATTAATTAATTAATAATGTGGCTACTTTACATTAAACTTTGTACTATATCTGACAATAGGTTAGGATGTTATATATCATCATATTGATTTTCAATGTCCTACTTGAAATAATGTAGGAAATAGTCATATTTTTGTCACGTGGTAACTAAACATGGCATGACTAGTGTATGACCACCTTAAGATAGCCCTAGCATTTTCCTGGTGTAAAAATAAGAAACCACGGAAACCCATTTTCAGGGCTTCCGAAAGTGGGGTTCGACCCCACTATCGCCGAATGCCTGCTGATAGCTACGTGACCGCTGCTTAGTCCAGCGCCCCGACAATATTAATTATACACTTGAATCGTATTTTTTATACATACCGTATACCTGCATATCCATGTTTTAAATGTAATCTCTAATACGTGATAGATGGACTGCATTCAGCAAAAGAATGTGAACATTTTGCCTGCATGTCGCTACCATAACCGGATGTACCCACGTTTCGATCAAAGTTCAATATCTGTCCGCATTTCTACTACACTGCAAGATTCTGCGTACCCGTCCGGATGCGACTTAGCATACGAACCACTTTTACAGTTACTATACAGTTCTATGCAGTGTAGCAAAGTATTCCTCTTTTTACTGAATGCAGTCCATCACTCGCGTTTTAGAGATTACATTTAAAACATGGATATGTAAGTATACGCATTCATAAAAATAATTCAATCCAACACAGATAAATCTCATACCGGCGATGGGACAGGAAAGGCCCAGGAAGGAAGCGGCCGTACCCTTGATTAGGGTAAAGTCCCAGCATTTGCCTGTTCAGAGTTCGATTTGTAACTATCATGTCGCTAGGGATTTAAACTCGGAGATCCGCTGTTCAGTAATCGGGCAGTCCACAATCATCGGTTCTTAACAGCACGAGAACGGTAGGGCCAGGAAAGTTCTAGGAATAGGCTACTAATAGTCGCCATATTGCGTATTACTCCCTAGGCCGTCAAAGTAGAAAAATGCAGTTTGAATAAGCCAGGATTGAATATGCAAGGTTGTAGACGGATAACGTTGAGGTAACCGATTTTTTCCTGCAGACCTACTAGGTAATAATCTCAACTCGGTAGAACATTATTTTTCGGGTTAAATTTTTAAAAGATACATCATTCTAAGGAATGTATGTTAGCGAGACGGTGAACGGTACAGTGGGACGAGTGCATAAGTAGAAAATGGACACCCGTTTTCCTGTGGCGGGACACACATGTGCTCGCTCGCAGAACACTCTCTTTACGTATCCAAACAAGATTACTTCCCTTTATATGTAAGTATTTATATTCTCAGATAAGCTAATACATGTGTATCCAAGTTTTCCTGTGCAGAGTAATAGTGGTGATTACGTGATCCGTGTAAAAAATTCCAACGCTTCAAATTCTTCGAGAATCGTGGAGGAATGTAAAGCCGATATTCTAAACGTGCTTTCAAGTAGAAATAGTAAGTATAAACCACGGAGGACTATGGCTCAGACTACGAAGGCCTGCAGATTACGGTCGTCATCAGCACTCGCTACAGGTGTGTAACAAAAATCTCTAATAATGTTTTCAAGAAGAAGGGATCAATTTTGTTAGAGTGTTAATCTGTCTTAGCATCTGCTTTGTATTTTCCCTGCCTCGTCATACATATGTGTTTCCTTCAAAGAGTGGTTAAGGTTTTGTGATTGTTATTTTAGCTTAGTAGCTTTGTAATTCGGTTCACGTAGCTATGAGAATGCATTCGGTTATAGCGGGGTCAAGCCCCTGTCGGCAACCCTGAAGATGGATTTCCGTGTTTTCTCATTTTCACACCAGGCAAACTCTGCGGCTGTACATTAGCGTAGCTTTAGTGTAATAATAATCAGAATTTTTACATCTGCTGTAAAGGTCTAGTAGCATTATGTCTTAACGCCATTCCAACACAACTATACCGAGCGAATTGACTACGCGGTTATGGCAATTAGAGTAATAATAATAATAATAATAATAATAATAATAATAATAATAATAATAATAACAATAATAATAATGATAATCCTAATCATATCTTTATAATGTAAAAATCTAGTAGCATTTTGTATTAATGTCATTCCAACACACCTATACCGAGCGAATTGGCTACGCGGTTAGAGATGTGAAGCTGTGAGCTTTGCTATTAGAGTAATAATAAACACATTTTTATGATGTAATGTTCTAGTGGCATTATGTGTCAATGCCAATCCAACACACCTATACCGAGCGAATTGGCTAAGCGGTTAGGGATGCGTACCTGTAGAGCAATAATCATATTTTTATACTGAAACGTTCTAGTAGCATTATGTGATATCGCCAAAGCAACACTACTAACCGAGCGAATTGGTTACGCGGTTAGGTACATTTGCTTGTCCTTCATTCAATTCTATTTTTTGCGTGTGTCCTGATTGCATATATAACTTCAAGAAGTGCGTTCGTTATCATGTATGGCCTGTTTTGAACAAAGATATTAGTGTTCGAGCCCATAATGGATATATTAGGGATTTTTAAGGCTGAGTAGAAAGGAAACAGAGTTCGAATACCACGATTTTTATAGTTACGGTAACTATTGTGTTTGAGTAGTATAATAGGGGGATTCGGCCGCCTCCTCCTCCGCCCGCGGCGCGGGAAATTTGAATTCTGGCGGGAAATTTGAATTTTTGGCGGGAGATTTGAATTTTGGCGCGAGATTTGAATTTGTAAACAAGGCCACGTGCTTTTTGACAGCTGTCATCGACAACAACGCATCGCTAACCTCACTGCTGCCATCTTAACGGGCCTAAACCTCAGTGGTACCAAATTAACCTAACTAGCATGAGGTAAACAAAGCCACGTGTTTTTGACAGCCACGTGCTTTTTGACAGACAACAACGCATCGCTAACCTCAGTACTGCCATCTTGACGGGCCTAAACCTCAGTAGTGCTAATTTAACCTAACTAAGGCGAGATAAACAAATCCACGTGCTTTTTGACAGCCACGTGATTTTTGACAGATTTGTAAACAAAGCCACGTGCTTTTTGACAGCTGTCATCGACAAAAACGCATCGCTAACTTCAGTACTGCCATCTTGACGGGTCTAAACCTCAGTAGTGCCAACTTAACCTAACTAGCGTGAGGTAAAAAAAGCCACGTGTTTTTTGACAGCCACGAGCTTTTTGACAGACAACAACGCACCGCTAACCTCAGTACTGCATCTTGACGGGCCTAAACCTTAGTGGTACCAACTTAACCTAACTAGCGTCTGGTAAACAAAGCCACGTGCTTTTTGACAGCCACGTGCTTTTTTGACAGCTGTCATCCGCCATCTTTAAACCACAGAGCACTGTGCTGCCCTCTTTATCGTAGTAGATGGAAAATTCGTCACCTGTCATCGGCAGTGCTGCCACCTTGGCGAGCCTAAACCTTAGTGCTACCAACTTAACCTCAAGATACCTTTGAAATGTGGTGGTGGCAAATTCCACGTTCTCTTGTTTAGAAACAAAGCCATGTGCTATTTGATAGCTGTCATCCGCCATCTTTAATCAACAGAGCACCGTGCTGCGGGCAATTTCGTCAGCTGTCATCCGCCATCTTTAATCCGCAGAACACCGTGCTGCCCTCTTTATGGCTACTACCTTAAGCACGTAGTAGCGGGCAATTTGAAAAGTTCTGTTAGCTTTCATCCGCCATCTTTGAGCACCGTGCTGCCATCTTTAGCTAGATACCTTTGAAATGTCGCGGCGGAAAATTGAAAAATTCCGCGTGCTCTTGTTTGGAAACAAACTCACGCGCTTTTCTGACAGCCGTCATCCGCCATCTTTAATCAACAGAGCACAGTGCTGCCCTCTTTAGCTACTTACCTTTGAAATGTGGTGGCGGCAAATTCCACGTGCTCTTGATTGGAAACAAAGCTATGTGCTTTTTTGACAGCTGACATCCGCCATCTTTAATCTATAGAGCACAGTGCTACCCTCTTTATCGTAGTAGATGGAAAATTCGTCACCTGTCATCGGCAGTGCTGCCATCTTAACGGGCCTAAACCTTAGTGCTACCAACTTAACCTTACTAGCGCGAGATTTGAATCGGTAAACAAATCCACGTGCTTTTTGACAGCTGTCATCCACCATCTTTAATCCATAGAGCACAGTGGTGCCCTCTTTAGCTACTTACCTTTGAAATGTGGTGGTGGATAATTTGAAAAATGCTTTTGATCGCGGCCATCTTTCATCCAGAGTGCACCGTGCTGCCCTCTTTAGCTAGATACCTTTGAAATGTGGTGGCAGACAATTCTACGTGACAGCAGCCATCTTTGAGCACAGTGCTGCCCTCATTGTGGTGGCGGCAAATTCCACGTTCTTTACAAACTCACGTGCTTTATTCTGACAGCTGTCATCCGCCATCTTGCATCACAAACATCAGTGCTGCGCTCTTTAGCTAGTTACCTTTGAAATGTTGTGGCGGCAAATTCCACGTGCTGTTGTTTGGAAACAAAGCCACGTGCTTTTTGACAGCTGTCACCCACCATCTTTAATCAATAGAGCACTGTGCTGCTATCATGCGGGCAATTTCGTCAGCTGTCATCCGCCATCTTTAATCTACAGAGCACTGTGCTGCCTCTATGTAGTAGCGGGCAATTTGAAAAGTTCTGTTAGCTGTCATCCGCCATCCTTGAGCACCGTGCTGCCATCTTTAGCTAGATACCTTTGAAATGTGGTGGCGGCAATTTGAGAAATTCTATGTGCTCTTGTTTAGTAAACAAAGGCACGTGCTTTTTTTGACAGCTGTCATCCACCATCTTTAATCAATAGAGCACTGTGCTGCTATCATGCGGGCAATTTCGTCAGCTGTCATCCGCCATCTTTAATCCACAGAGCACCATGCTGCTCTCTGTAGTAGCGGGCAATTTGAAAAGTTCTGTTAGCTGTCATCCGCCATCTTTAATCAAGAGAGCAGCGTGCTGCCATCTATGTGGTGGCGGCAAATTCCACGTGCTCTTGTTTACTAAACAAACTCACGCGTTTTTTGTCAGCTGTCATCCGCCATCTTCAATCTATAGAGCTCAGTGCTA
The DNA here is from genome assembly GCF_040414725.1 of Anabrus simplex. Lineage (NCBI taxonomy): Eukaryota > Metazoa > Arthropoda > Insecta > Orthoptera > Tettigoniidae > Anabrus > Anabrus simplex. The sequence goes on from NC_090266.1 coordinate 7,257,888, forward strand.
TACTCTTTAGTTGAAATATGGTGGCGGATAATTTAAAAAGAAAAATTCTATATCAGTCATCTCTCGACGCTAATTGCACAAGATGGTGGTTATACATGACTCCTTAAAGGTGCTTATGCAAGATGTCCGCTATACATAGACGCCCTTGGGATGCTTGCGCAAGATGGCTGTTATACAAGGCTCCTTATGAGACACCCTAGAGATGCTTGCGCAAGATGGCGGTTGCTCTTACGAGGCGGCTTAAGGGTCCTTGCACAAGATGGCTAGAGATGCCCTAAGGATGCTTGCGCAAGATGGCGGACGCAAGATGGCGGCTATACACGACTCCTCATGAGACACCTTAAAGGTGCTTGCGCAAGATGGCTGCTGCTCTTATGAAGAAAGCTAGCTTAGAGGCTAACGTGTCGTGCTAGTTCGATTCATTAAATTTGGGGCTTAAATGCATAATGTTAAATATCTCGAAAGCGGTGCATCGTAGAGCAAAACGGAGAAAAAATTTTCTACCTCGGTTCGCAGTATGGGGAACAAGTAAAACATAGTCTAATGATGAGATCAACGGTTCGGTTCTAACTTAGGCCCTTTGGCATTAGCTCTGTTTCAGCTTGTAATGAAGCAAGTCTTCGTAACATGATCATGTCTAGCTATGGTAGAGAGTATAACGTACCGTGCAGGTTCGATTCATTACATTTGGGGCTTAAATGCAAAATGTTAAATATCTCGAAAACGGACAAAATTTCTCCACCTGATACCTAGGTTTGCAGTATCAGGAACATGATAGCATAAGAAAAACATAGTCTAATGATGAGATCGACGGTTCGATTCCTTTTTAGGCCCTTTGGCATTGGCAGCTATCTATTTCTACAAGATGGTGGCTATACATAGCTTCTTATGAGACAGCTTAAGAGCGCTTGCACAAGATGGCTGCTGCTCTTATGAGACGCCCTAGGGGTGCTTGCGGAGGTAGCAGCGACAAGACGATGACTATACACAGCTGCTTATGATACGGCCTAGAGGTGCTTACACAAGATGGTGGCTGCTCTGATGAAGAAAGCTAGCTTTGCATCGTGCAGGTTTTTTTTACAGCACTAAACCTCATACCTTTGAAATGTGGCGGCGGGTAATTTGAAAAATTCGACGTGCTTTTCATAAGCTGTTAAGGCCTCCTCTTATGTCAAGGCATAGCTCTATCGAACAAGTTTAAACCTGCATCGGAATAGCTAGAGTAAGCACGTGCTGCAGTGATGACGTCATTAAGCATGTTTAGACTTGCAAATCACTAAAAGAAACATAACAAGGCTGGAATCGAACACCGCACTCTTTGCCGTTAACTTTATCATGTGATCGGAACATTGATTGAAGTGTTTACTAAATTAGAACCGAACACTGTACTCGATACAACATGTGTTTAGAACATGTCCGGGGATACCTTTTTTCTAAGAAGATTAGTTTACCGCACATTCCTTGTAGCGCTAATAGGCTAAGGGGCTAATGGGCAAAAGGGCTAATGGGCAAAAGGGCTAATGGGCTAAAGGGCTAATGGGCTAAAGGGCTAACGGGCTAAAGGAGCAACAACCTCATCGATCGCTATCAGCAAGAACGCTTGTACTTTGTTAAGTGTAGAAAATTAATCTTTATTTGTAAATGGTTTCATGTTCCGAACAAGGAATGGAACCTAGGGGTTAAGTCTTACGTAATAAAATCCCCGAGGTGCGATGAGTTATGTTTTTCGAACTAGTGTTTGGAACACTGAACTTTTCAAGATGATAGCAGAGAGTTTAGCAATGTTCTGTTGTTGGATTATAAATTCCGCGCTACAACATGCATAAGGTGGCAGCCTTGAGGTTTACTGCCGTAAGGATGACAAGAGTGAGGTTAACAATGTTCCGTTGTTGGATTTTAAATTCCGCGCTATAACATGCATAAGGTAGCAGCCTTGAGGTTTACCGCCGTAAAGATTTCAGCAGTGAGGTTAGCGACGCTCTATTGTCCTTCAAAGTGAGGTTAGGGTTCGTCAAGAAGGCAGCTGTCAAAAAAGCACGTGGCTATGTTTACCAAACAAGAGCACGTGGTCGTGATGTCACGGTCACGTAATCAATCCTTAGCTCGACGTCGTTAAGAGCAGCATTAGGATTAGCTATGCTTAAAAGTCTTGGGAACAGAGCAGCAGTATGAATTGCCATGTTTCAAAGCGTGTACACATCACCTATCGATTTTACATGCATCGACCATCGAACTAAACTTCATCCGCTAGATCGCGCTGCTATCTTAGCATAACCTATACCCATAAAATTAAAGTACAATGAATAGTCATGTTTCAAAGCGTGTACACATCAACTATCGAATTTGCATGTATCGACTCTCGTACTAAATTTCTGCAGGTAGATTGTGCTGCTACCTTAGCTAACTAAGACGCATGAACTTAAAGTACAAAGAATAGCTATGTCTCAAAGTGTGTACACATTACCTATCGATTTTGCATGCAACAAATATCGTACTAAACTTCTTCCGCTAGGTTGTGCTGCTATCTTAGCATAACTTATACGCATGAACTTAAACTACAAAGAATAGCTGAGTTCACAGCGTGTACACATCACCTATCGATTTTGCATACATCAACTATCACACTAAACTTCTTCTACTAGATTGTGCTGCTATCTTAGCATAACCTATACGCACGAACTTAAAGTACATAGAATAGCCTTGTTTCAAAGCGTTTACACATTACCTAATGCTTTTGCACGAAACGACTATCATACTAAACTTTTTCGACTAGATTGTGCTAAAATCGTGTGGAGTGTGCTGCTATCTTAGCATAACCTATCGATTTTTCATGCATCGACTATCGTACTAGACTTCTTCCGCTAGAGCATGTAGCAATCGCTTTTGTGTATCCCTAACCCATGTGAACGAACTTAAAGCACAAAGAAGAGCTATGTTCCAAAGCGTGTACACATCACCTATCGATAATATATGTATCGAATATCGTACTAAACTTCTCATGCCTGAGCGTAACACTATCGCGTGTGTGTGCACGAACTTAAAGAATAAAGAATAGCAATGTATAAAAATCTTGTAAACAAAGCAGCAGCATTAAGTATAGCCATGTTTAAATGCGTGTTCACATCATGTATCCATGATGCACGCAGTACAAAACTTATTCCATTAGAATGTACAAAGTTCGCATGTGTTTGTGCTCTATCTTAGCATAGCCCATGTGCATGAACTTAAGGAATAAAGAATAGTTATGTGTAAAAAATCTTGTGAACATAGCAGAATGTTTACTACGTAGGTGTAGACATTGATCTTTGCATGCTGAGGCAGCATACTACGTGACCGTGACGTCACGACCACGTGCTCTTGTTTGATAAACATAGCCACGTGCTTTTTTGACAGCTGTCCTCTTGACGAACCCTAACCTCACTTTGAAGGACAATAGAGCGTCGCTAACCTCACTGCTGCCATCTTTACGGCGGTAAACCTCAAGGCTGCCACCTTATGCATGTTGTAGCGCGGAATTTATAATCCAACAACAGAACATTGCTAAACTCTCTGCTATCATCTTGAAAAGTTCAGTGTTCCAAACACTAGTTCGAAAAACGTAACTCATCGCACCTCGGGGATTTTATTACGTAAGACGTAACCCCTAGGTTCCATTCCTTGTTCTGAACATGAAACCATTTACAAATAAAGATTAATTTTCTACACTTAACAAAGTAGAAGCGTTCTTGCTGATAGCGACCGATGAGGTTGTTGCTCCTTTAGCCCTTTAGCCCTTTAGCCAATTAGCCCTTTAGCCCATTAGCCCTTTTGCCCATTAGCCCTTTTGCCCATTAGCCCCTTAGCCTATTAGCGCTACAAGGAATGTGCGGTAAACTAATCTTCTTAGAACAAAGGTATCCCCTGACATGTTCTAAACACATGTTGTATCGAGTACAGTGTTCGGTTCTAATTTAGTGTTCTAAACACTTCAATCAATGTTCCGATCACATGATAAAGTTAACGGCAAAGAGTGCGGTGTTCGATTCCAGCCCTGTTATGTTTCTTTTAGTGATTTGCAAGTCTAAACATGCTTAATGACGTCATCACTGCAGCACGTGCTTACTCTAGCTATTCCGATGCAGGTTTAAACTTGTTCGATAGAGCTATTCCTTGACATAAGAGGAGGCCTTAACAGCTTATGAAAAGCACGTCGAATTTTTCAAATTACCCGCCACCACATTTCAAAGGTATGAGGTTTAGTGCTGTAAAAAATACCTGCACGATGCAAAGCTAGCTTTCTTCATCAGAGCAGCCACCATCTTGTGTAAGCACCTCTAGGCCGTATCATAAGCAGCTGTGTATAGTCATCGTCTAGTCGCTGCTACCTCCCGCAAGCACCCCTAGGGCGCCTCATAAGAGCAGCAGCCATCTTGTGCAAGCGCTCTTAAGCTGCCTCATAAGAAGCTATGTATAGCCACCATCTTGTAGAAATAGATAGCTGCCAATGCCAAAGGGCCTAAGTAGGAATCGAACCGTCGATCTCATCATTAGACTATGTTTTTCTTACGCTATCATGTTCCTGATACTGCAAACCTAGGTATCGGTTGGAGAAATTTTGTCCGTTTTCGAGATATTTAACATTTTGCATTTAAGCCCCAAATGTAATGAATCGAACCTGCACGGTACGTTATACTCTCTACCATAGCTAGACATGATCATGTTACGAAGACTTGCTTCATTACAAGCTGAAACAGAGCTAGTGCCAAAGGGCCTAAGTTAGAACCGAACCGTTGATCTCATCATTAGACTATGTTTTACTTGTTCCCCATACTGCGAACCGAGGTAGAAAATTTTTTCTCCGTTTTGCTCTACGATGCACCGCTTTCGAGATATTTAACATTATGCATTTAAGCCCCAAATTTAATGAATCGAACTAGCACGACACGTTAGCCTCTAAGCTAGCTTTCTTCATAAGAGCAGCAGCCATCTTGCGCAAGCACCTTTAAGGTGTCTCATAAGGAATCGTGTATAGCCGCCATCTTGCGTCCGCCGTCTTGCGCAAGCATCCTTAGGGCATCTCTAGCCATCTTGTGCAAGGACCCTTAAGCCGCCTCATAAGAGCAACCGCCATCTTGCGCAAGCATCTCTAGGGCGTCTCATAAGGAGCCTTGTATAACCGCCATCTTGCGCAAGCATCCCAAGGGCGCCTATGTATAGCGGACATCTTGCATAAGCACCTTTAAGGAGTCATGTATAGCCACCATCTTGTGCAATTAGCGTCGAGAGATGACTGATATAGAATTTTTCTTTTTAAATTATCCGCCACCATATTTCAACTAAAGAGTATAGCACTGAGCTCTATAGATTGAAGATGGCGGATGACAGCTGACAAAAAACGCGTAAGTTTGTTTAGTAAACAAGAGCACGTGGAATTTGCCGCCACCACATAGATGGCAGCACGCTGCTCTCTTGATTAAAGATGGCGGATGACAACTAACAGAACTTTTCAAATTGCCCGCTACTACAGAGAGCAGCATGGTGCTCTGTGGATTAAAGATGGCGGATGACAGCTGACGAAATTGCCCGCATGATAGCAGCACAGTGCTCTATTGATTAAAGATGGTGGATGACAGCTGTCAAAAAAAAAGCACGTGCCTTTGTTTACTAAACAAGAGCACATAGAATTTTTCAAATTGCCGCCACCACATTTCAAAGGTATCTAGCTAAAGATGGCAGCACGGTGCTCAAAGATGGCGGATGACATCTAACAGAACTTTTCAAATTGCTCGCTACTACATAGATGGCGGATGACAGCTGACGAAATTGCCCGCATGATAGCAGCACAGTGCTCTATTGATTAAAGATGGTGGGTGACAGCTGACAAAAAGCACGTGGCTTTGTTTCCAAACAAGAGCACGTGGAATTTGCCGCCACCACATTTCAAAGGTAACTAGCTAAAGAGCGCAGCACTGATGTTTGTGATGCAAGATGGCGGATGACAGCTGTCAGAAAAAAGTACGTGAGTTTGTAAAGAACGTGGAATTTGCCGCCACCACAAAGAGGGCAGCACTGTGCTCAAAGATGGCTGCTGTCACGTAGAATTATCTGCCACCACATTTCAAAGGTATCTAGCTAAAGAGGGCAGCACTTTGCTCTCTGGATTAAAGATGGCCGCGATCAAAATCATTTTTCAAATTATCCGCCACCACATTTCAAAGGTAAGTAGCTAAAGAGGGCACCACTGTGCTCTATGGATTAAAGATGGTGGACGACAGCTGTCTAAAAGCACGTGGATTTGTTTACCGATTCAAATCTCGCGCTAGTAAGGTTAAGTTGGTAGCACTAAGGTTTAGGCCTGTTAAGATGGCAGCACTGCCGATGACAGGTGACGAATTTTCCATCTACTACGATAACGAGGGCAGCACTGTGCTCTGATTAAAGATGGCGGATGTCAGCTGTCAAAAAAGCACATAGCTTTGTTTCCAAACAAGAGCACGTGGAATTTGCCGCCACCACATTTCAAAGGTAAGTAGCTAAAGAGGGCAGCACTCAGCTCTGTTGATTAAAGATGGCGGATGACGGCTGTCAGAAAAGCGCGTGAGTTTGTTTCCAAACAAGAGCACGCGGGATTTTTCAATTTTTCGCCACCACATTTCAAAGGTATCTAGCTAAAGATGGCAGCACGGTGCTCAAAGATGGCGGATGATAGCTAACAGAATTTTTCAAATTGCCCGCTACTACGTGCTTAAGGTAGTAGCCATAAAGAGGGCAGCACGGTGTTCTGCGGATTAAAGATGGCGGATGACAGCTGACGAAATTGCCCGCAGCACGGTGCTCTGTTGATTAAAGATGGCGGATGACAGCTGTCAAAAAAGCACGTGGCTGTCAAAAAGCACGTGGCTTTGTTTACCACACCCTAGTTAGGTTAAGTTGGTACCACTAAGGTTTAGGCCCGTCAAGATGGCAGTACTGAGGTTAGCGGTGCGTTGTTGTCTGTCAAAAAGCACGTGGCTGTCAAAAAACACGTGGCTTTGTTTACCTCACGCTAGGTAGGTTAAGTTGGCACTACTGAGGTTTAGGCCCGTCAAGATGGCAGTACTGAAGTTAGCGGTGCGTTGTTGTCGATGACAGCTGCCAAAAAGCACGTGGCTTTGTTTACAAATTCAAATCTCGCGCCGAAATTCAAATCTCCCGCCAAAAATTCAAATTTCCCGCCAGAATTCAAATTTCCCGCGCCGCGGGCGGAGGAGGAGGCGGCCGAATCCCCCTATTATACTACTTGTTTGCGTCATAATCAGGTAACTTTTTCTGTTCAAAACGCAATAGAAATGTATGCTGTATATTCAAATATTTACTGTATGATAACAAGAGTATGTTCTATGTCTTCTCTAACAGGATTGAATCTTTACAGATAGTCATCATGTTTTGTCTTCTCAGATGGAGATATACAGCATTAGCTTGTCCTTCTTTGAATTCTATATTTTTGCGTGTGTACTGATTGCAAATATTACTTAATGAAGTGCGTTTGTTCTCATGTATGGCCTGTTTTAAGCAATGAGAGTAGTGTTCGTATACCATATTGCATGTATTAGAAAAATTATTTTAATGCTGAGTACAAAGGGAACAAAGTTCGAATCATATTCTTTACTGTAATATAGAACCAGTATATTCTATTTTTTCTGTAACAGGATTGAACCTTTACAGATAGTCATCATGTTTTGTCTTGTCGGATGGGGACATACGGCACTTGCTTATCCTACATTCAATTCTATACTCTTGCGCGTGTGCTGATTCCATACATCAAATAAAGAAGTCCGTTTTTTATCATGTATAGCCTGTTCTAAACTAGGAGGTTAGTGTTCGAATCAAATGATCCCTGCATTAGAGATTTTTCTAATAGAAAGGGAACAGAGGTCAACACCCACGAATTTATTTAATTCGTTACGGTAACTATTGTGTTTGTGTTATAATCAAGTTAAGTTTATTTGTTCATAATACGATCAAAGGTGATGTCGTGAAGGGACGATGTCGAGAAGGGCAGCTTGCTTTAAAATTATAATCCTCCCACGGCGTGTTTATCAATCGAAAAGGAAAATATGAATATTGAAAAAGGAAAATAAAATATTACCTTCTCCTTACGGAATCCTCCTCCTATCGCTCCCTCGTCTTCTTTTGTCAATTGAGTACAAAACATATGAATATTGAAAAAGGGAAAAAAGTAACACCTCCTCCTACCACTCCATCCACCTGTTTCATTATGTGAAAAGTGAAAAAAGAAAAGTGTAAGAAAAAACTTATGCCACACACAAGAACAAGACAATAACGATACACTATGCTTTTCTATGTCGGCAAGGGTGTTGTCGAGAAGGGCAGTTTGCATTAAAACTATGACCGGTAGGAACATGTCGAGAAGGCCAGCTTGCCTTAATCCACTCTGGTTAGGTTCACTGGCTTTAGGATCATTCAATTTTTTCAAATAATCCACTCCTGCACGCAGCTAAATCGTAATAAGATATAGCAGGGAAGTTATAGTTTAATCCTCTCTTCAAAGCAGTGTCGGGGAAGGCACCATGTCGGGAAGGTTAGCTTGCTTTAAAACTGTAAGCCTCTCTCCAAAATGATGTTTGGAATTGCCTATGTCGAGAAGGGGGAACTTGCCTTAGATTTCTAAGGTTAGGGCCCCTGGTCATGTCCCGTTCAATTTTTTAAAAATTCCGCGGAGTGGTTAATTCCCGTCAAGATAATTTAAATTCCGTGCTTCCATGTGGTTAAGGAGGCATCAGTGAGGTTAGGCGGCGTTAAGATGGCAGCACTAAGGTTAGCCATGTTTACTTGTTTAAATTTCCGCGCCCACGTGGTTTGGACCTGTCATCTTGACATCTGTCAAAAGCACGTTGATTTTTAATTGTGCGCCACCACGTGCTTAAGGTGGCAACGAGAGGTTAGGCCTTGCAAAGATGACAGCTGTGAGTTTATCGATGCTCACTTGTCCGAAAGTGTGAGGTTAGTGTCCCTCAAGATGACAGCACGTGGCTTTGTTTACAAACAATTTAACGTAACGGTTAATGACGTCATGGAGTCAATGACCTTCGACGGGATCAATGACTTCGGGTGCTGACACGGTGTTTTACAACTGTCACTGCTCTCCTACTAAGGACACGTGCTTTCGTTCACCAATATAAGCTCGTTTAAATCGCGGGATTTTTAATAACAGAGCAAGATTAACCTCGTAGTCGCCGTAAATTCACTCCACCTGCTCTTCTTTACCATTAAAATAACGTGCTCTTGTCTACTAGCATAAACACGTGTGAGGCGCGGATTTCGAATAAGAGAGCAAGCTTAACGGCACAGTCGCCATCTTGGACGTGTTAGATTAGAGAACTTAGGTTTTTTGCTTTGTTCTTTTTGGGATTGGAGAGTTTGTCCTCTCCTCACAGCTCCCTACCAAAATTAGGGGACGGGTGTGTGAGAGATTTGCTCTCACTCTCTCTCTAGAAGTCCACCGCCTTGGAGATGAGTCCTCTACCAAACAAATTTGCCCGGCTAAGAAGCCAGGCATGGTCACATCTCTCTTGTGAGAGGGCGCAAAAGTTTCCTCTCCTTGTGCATCGCATTTTAATGCATCATTAAGCGGTTGGAGGAGCGCCGTGGAGTAGGAGATCTGCGAGCAGTGGAGAGGGTTGTTCCTCGCTCATCTGCGTCTGCGGTATTAGCGGAGCCATGCGGGTGAGATTTAATGTCATCTCGAAATATGCGATTGTCGTGTTGAAATGTAAAATATCGATCAAGGGAGGTGCATGCTCATCCATGCCGGCGATTAAAAGCGCCGCTATGCTGGTGAGGTGTGACGTCACCTCGAATTGCGATAGTCATTTTGAATGCAGAAATTATGGATCAGGGGTGCTGCGCGGGAATCCGTGTTTCCGAAAACAGCGCAGCTATGCGGGAGAGATACGAAAACCATCTCGAATTGCGATAACCATAGTAGTATAATTGGATGGTTCTGCCGCCGCCTCCTCCTCCGGACTCCCAGGGGCCCCTCCGCCTCCCGAGGGAAATTTGAATTTTGGCGGGAAATTTGAGTATTGGCGGGACATTTGAATTTTGGCGCGAGATTTGAATTTGTGAACAAAGCCACGTGCTTTTTGACGGCTGTCATCGAAAACAACGCATCGCTAACCTCACTGCTGCCATCTTGCCGGGCCTAAACCTCAGTGGTACCAACTTAACCTAACTAGCGCGAGGTAAACAAAGCCACGTGTTTTTTGACAGCCACGTGCTTTTTGACAGACAACAACGCATCGCTAACCTCACTGCTGCCATCTTGACCGGCCTAAACCTCAGTACTACCAACTTAAGCTAACTAGCGCGAGATAAACAAAGCCACGTGCTTTCTGACAGCTGTCATCCGCCATCTTTAAACTACAGAGCACCGTGCTGCCCTCTTTATCGCAGTAGCTGCAAATTCGTCACCTGTCATCGGCAGTGCTGCCATCTTGGCGGGCCTAAACCTTAGTGCTACCAACATAACCTCATTAGCGCGAGATAAACAAATCCATGTGCAGCTGTCATCCACCATCTTTAGTCTATAGAACACAGTGCTGCCCTCTTTAGCTAGATACCTGTGGTGGCAGGCAATTCTACGTGACAACAGCCATCTTTGAGCACCGTGCTGCCCTCTTTGTGGTGGCGGCAAATTCTACATAGTCTTGTTTGGAAACAAACCCACGCGCTTTTTTTGACAGCCATCATCCGCCATCTTTAATCAACAGAGTACAGTGCTGCTCTCTATGTGGTGGTGACATATTCCACGTGCACTTGTTTGAAAACAAATCCACGCGCGTTGTTTTGACAGCTGTCACCCGCCATCTTTAACCAACAGAGCACTAAGCTGCCCTTATGCGGGGCAATTTCGTTAGCTGTCATCCGCCATCTTTAATGAACAGAGCACCGTGCTGCCCTCATGCGGGGTAATTTCGTTAGCTGTCATCCGCCATCTTTAATGAACAGAGCACCGTGCTGCCCTCATGCGGGGCACTTTCGTTAGCTGACATCCGCTCGCATACCCGCAGTGATGCATGTTTAGACTAGAACACACATACTACTGTTCAAAACTTATTACAACTTAAACTGCATACTAGAGTTCGATGTTGTTGAACACTGCATTGTATGACTAGAATCGAGCACTGTTTAGAAAGAAAAATTATCTTTTCAACATACTTACTAAGCTGCTCTTCTTCCCCTATCAGGCTACATCTGTATAGAACATGCATTGCAAAAGCAAGAGTATTGCAAGTTAAGACTTGAACACATACTACCGTATATAGTTCGATGTTGTCGAAAACTGCATTTCAATCAAACACTGTTTAGAAAAAGAAAAAAATTCTCTTCTCAACATGAGCTAGACAATAACATACTTACGAATCTGCTCATCACCTTCTTTCGTGCTTTTCTTCTTTGAGTAATAAACGAAACTCTATCTTGCAAATAAGGAGCGGGAGGAAGGTAATACCTAATCTAAAATAAAAGAATATGCCAATTCTACATTATTTATTTACATCTTGTATGTACAAGTTTTATCTCGAATCATTTTACCGTAGTGATGTTTGCGTACTTCTCCTATTCTCAACGCAATTCTTGTATGTACAAGTTTAAACTTGCCGTACTACGCTCTCAGCGTACCTCTCCCTATCTTTATACAATATGTACAGTGAATTGTGATGTAAGACAGCGTAACGTATATATTACAAAGTACACACCTCTAGCATGATGTTTACACACATCTGCTTTATGTAAAGTAGTACCTATCAATACTACTATGCCCCCAGGCTAGAGTGTTGGTAGAATTTGGAATGACAAACCGTTTGCAATCATCACTATTAAGGGCTACCTTACTAATTAAATGAGTGTACAACTGGTGCTTCATGCTTCTAATGACAGACATTTGCTTATGCAAAACAGGAGGATTACTTTAATGCAATTGTTATAGTTTTCAAAACTTTGCTGATTCTGAACGACATTCTTTTTAACCCCCTTCAATCTCTTTATTTGTAATTCATTTAAGAGTTTTATGCAATATGACTTGGATTTAGTACCTACAAATGAATCGATAATATTCCCAGCACATTCATCTTTCATTTTACCTAGAATCTTTCTGTTCACTAGCGGTAGATGATATTGATTATTTGCAGGATAGTTACTTGTATCAAACCTACCCAAGTCTGGCTTTATATCATTGTAATAGTCATCAGTTTTGATTTGATAAATAAACGAATCGGTATCTGTGTAGAGCAATTGCGCATTATGCGCGTACTTCTTCATCATATAATAGTAATGGAATTCATACATGAGTGTTTTAGCCAATTCAAGTACTGCAAAGCCGACGTAGGTAGGTTTGTCATACTTAACCTTAACACGATTCATCTGTATAATAACTAAATTCTCATGTATGATGGTGCAGCTGTGGAAATTTGGTTTACTTATTAAATAGTTAGCACCATACCTTTTCTTAATATTTTCCCAGTTTGTAATCAATTTTACATCAACGCGTTTGTCAACATTTTCCATAGTATTACCAAACACACTGTTATTCATGAGCTTGTAGAAATCTTTTTCAAACTCGTTAACCGCATTCGTCATTAAATTATTGTTCAGATCGATATATGGCTTTAGCCACGGTGACTGATTAAATTCTAGTACGCGATGAATTTTGGATAACTTCAAACCATGCTGCAAACACTGTTTTCAATTTCGGTAATGAATGATATACTTAGATTTATCACACAAATTAGCAACTAGCATTTTCGTCGTTGATGCGATGTACGGGGACTTCGCTTTTTCAGGGCAGAACGGTAAGTCATTATGAGAAGTGTGTAACTCTTTAGGATACTGTAAGTCAACTTCGAGGAAATAGCCTTTATCAGCTTCACCGCCTAGGGCGTGCAGCTGTAAAGCATCAATTTCGCACTGCATTAGCCAGCGGAAACCACTCACCGGTAGATGCTGACTCATCGCCCACCCATACTGATTATTAGCATCGAGATAAACAACATACTGAGATTCCTGGCTAGAATCGAAACTCGGCATGTACTTATTATTTGCTTTAGAATACCGCCCGCTGCACTGACTTAGACCGCCTCGAATAGACGATTTTATAAAGTGCACCATATCAATATCAGTTAGCAGTTCCAAATTCACCTGCGTGTATTTTAACATGGCATCCCAACTTAACCCAGGCGCAGTAAAATACTGACATGGGTCAAGGCTGTAGGTTTTCTTGCAAACACAGCGAAAATTTTCGAAAACATCAGCTAACAAAAGTACATCCGTCTTTAAATATAAGTCGGAGTATTCACCTAGCGTTTGAATGTGGAACTGCTCCCAGATATGTTGTGCATGTAAATAGACATCATCACTAATATCTGCTGAATTCAGCGAGCGGTAAAAGAATTGTTTCGATGGTAAGACACGTTCTTCGAGGCGTTCTACGCAGTCAATATATTCATAACAAAAACACCCTTACTCCGAAGTAAATTAAACAGCGCTTCTTCAGGAAAAACGCGTCGAATTTCCGTAAATTGTTCTGGCTGTAAATGACTAGAAAGTTTATCGAGGCTACTCGCCATAAAGCGAAACGAGTCAAGGAATCTCAGTTTTATAGAATGCTCCGCATCTAATTTTACAGACTTTGCAAACGCAATGTACCGCTCTTTATTCTGAGGGATTATATATACTTTTTCATTTGAAGCTCCAAATTGTGAAATGATGAAATGTGAGTCGTAACCAGATACGTTATGAAAAATTACAGGGATAAATTTAGGAACTCTGTACTTAAGATTACAGCTATAATGAGCGGCACATCCGTAGAAACCAGTTAAATGATCATGATCAAAAACTTTAGGGTCATTTTCGGAAAATTCCCCATCACAAATGCTACACTTTGTAGCACGTTCATGATCATTTAACTGAATTTCGGTGAGTGGCTTCATAGGAATATTACTATTTAGAATACGACCAAGACGAACTGCATCACTTTCAACTCTTTTTAACATACTTTAGCAGCATCAGGTCCTCGATATAGCTCTAACTTGTTAAGCGTACTATCATAACTACACTTGATGTAATACGCGAAGCTATACGGGACATGCATGTGCATAGTATTAGTGAAAGAGTTGCCAGGATTAAGTGAGCATGTGTTGCATGGCGTGAGGATGGCTTCAAAGTCTGCATAAATCACGAAAGGTACCCACATCTGCTTGTGAAATTTTGTAAATTTTAAAACATCATTGCCTGTAGTAGGTATCTCTGTACGTACATGATTGCAGTCATTCTTGGAATGCTTCGTTAACTGATCCTCAGTTCTAAAATACTGCAAGCATCCATCACATAGCCACTTTTTGTTACACCTGTTTGACAACTGACTACCAACAAGTCTACTCAGATTTTTAATCCAGCAAAAGTGGCTATTCTCACTGTTTTCGATATAGAGTAAGTTAACATGAGTACTCTTCTTATGACATGTATAATACAGAGGGCCTACTACAGACTTTTTCTCTACACCATACACTTTAATGCTAATGTTATTTAGTTCTTCAAAGCGCTTAATATCTTTTAACTGCACAGGAAATTCTACACTATCGAAATTTAGTTGCGTTGAATAGTGTGGATACGATGATATTCTATTCGCTACATTCGATTTAGCAGGATTTAAAGCCGACATCACCGCCCATGCAAAACAAGCTTCGTCATTGTTTTGGATGTTTACAACAGCTTTTCTTTGCTGAATCCATGTCGGCAGCTCGATGTGCGAAGATCCTCGCATAGGATTGTACTTATTGATGTTAACTTCTAGATATATTATTTCAACTAAAGCCCACCCTGATTCCTTTTCCTGAAATTCCTCGCTCTTAGTTGAAATAATGTTAGAGACATCCCTAAGTACATCACAAAAATTAGTCGACTCACTTATGACAAAATTCTTCGTATTATATGGTTTAATGTCCGTTATATCGCATTCATCCGTGCTTTTAATATACAAGGCAAAAAGTTCAAAATTAACTTTAAATAAATTATGATTGGACAAAGATTTAGCAAGAAGCTGTTGTACATCCGGTTGAACACAATTTAAAAAGTTTGAAGTGCTCTGAAACATTTAACTGGTGCGAATTCTGTAACTAGAAATCCTACTTTTAAATGCTGTATTAATTTCCTCGATGTTTGCGTTACTACCACTTCTACACGCATTATTTTTATGTGCATTACTCCGTAAGTGTCCCTGAAAGTATGAAGATGGTACATCAGTGTTACAGTGCTCGCAGTGAATAGTTTGAAGTTCATGATTTTTTCTAGGCTTTTTACTACTAGTACTTTCTACAGCTACATCCGTTTTTTACGCTTATCTCCTATTACCTGAGGGCAAGTAGATACCTGATGCGCTTCTACTAAGTGAACCTCGTGTCGCTCTACGTTAGCGAAATACACACTACAAACTTTACATAAAGCAGATGTTATGCTAGGGTGTTTTGATTTTATATGGCGCATGAAGTTATCTCGCCTTGTAAACGTTACATTGCATTCCTCACAGCAGGGGAACATCTGAAAAGAGAACAACCAATAGAGATTAGGCGAAAGTTGCTATGTTCGAAAGAAACCAAGTTTCAACCTATAGAAGTCAGACATTGCTGAAAGTTTTAAATTATAAGATGAACCTCTTCTACAGCATGCTGACTGAAGAGAATAACTATTTATCATTATACTAAAGTTGTGATGTTCCTAAGAAACCATGTTTCAACCTATAGAGGTCGGACATGGCTTTGAGTTTGAAATTATAAGATTAACCTCTTCTACAGCATGAGGATTGAAGGAACAACTATTTATCATTAGACTAAAGTTGTGATGTTCGGAAGAAACCAAGTTTCAACCTATAGAGGAGGGACATGGCTGTGAGTTTGAAATTATAAGATTAAACTCTTCTACAGCATGTGGATTAAAGAGAACAACTATTTATCAATAGACTAAAGTTACGATGTTCAGAAGAAAACATGTTTCAACCTATAGAGGTCGGACATGGCTGTGAGTTTGAAATTATAAGATTAACCTCTTCTAGAGCATGAGGATTGAAGAGAACAACTATTTATCAATAGACTAATGTTACGATGTTCAGATGAAGCCAAGTTTCAACCTATAGAGGTCGGACATGGCTGTGAGTTCGAAATTATAAGATTAATCTCTTCTACAGCATGAAAGATTGAAGAGAACAACTATTTATCAATAGACTAAAGTTGTTATGTTCGGAAGAAACCAAGTTTTAACCTGTACAGCTCAGACATTGCTGTGAGTTTGAAATTATAAGATTAACCTCTTCTACAGCATAAAACATTGAAGAGAACAACTATTTATCAATAGACTAAAGTTGCTATGTTCGGAAGAAACCGAGTTTGAACCTGTACAGGTCAGACATTGCTGTGAGTTTGAAATTATAAGATTAACCTCTTCTACAGCATAAAACATTGAAGAGAACAACTATTTATCATTAGACTAATGTTACGATGTTCGGAAGAAACCAAGTTTCAACGTATAGAGGTTAGACATTGCTGTAAGTTTGAAATTATAAGATTAACCTCGTCTGTAGCATGAGGATTGGAGAGAACAACTATTTATCAATAGACTAAAGTTACGATGTACGGAAGAAACCAAGTTTGAACCTGTACAGGTCAGACATTGCTGTGAGTTTGAAATTATAAAATTAACCTCTTCTACAGCATAAAACATTGAATAGAACAACTATTTATCATTAGACTAATGTTACGATGTTCGGAAGAAACCAAGTTTCAAGGTATAGAGGTCAGACATACCTTAAAATCTTCGCGCTGCAAACTGTTACTCGGATGAATAAAATGCGTGCGTTCAAGCCTAAAACTCGAATGATAATATTCTCGTCGTACCTAAGAAAGAAGAAACATATACGAATGTAGTGTAGGGTACATCAGCTAGCCTAGCTATCTTTACAACTCAAAGTTCGAAAACATACCTTAAAAATGCACGTGCTGCAGACTGTTACTCGGATGAATAAAATGCGTACTTTCAAGCCTGTAACTCGAATGATAATATTCTAGTTGTACCTAAAAAGAAAAGAACAAACATATATGAATGTAGATGTTTATTACCTAGCGTAGAAGTTACTTAGCAAAGAGTAACTAACAGTTCAGGCTTACCTTAAGTTGAAGGCTGAAGAATAATATTCACAAAAGACAGTACTTAGACGGGAGATGTGCACGTAATAGACACACGCAAAGAACTGTGAGCGCTTCACGCAGACTGCAGCGAGTAAGTATGCTCCTTGTTACCAAGCGGATATCAAGAATTGCAGACGTTTGCAGTACAGTCGGAACGAAATGTTTATGCAACAAGAGCTCTCCTGAGAGTCTTACGCTGAGTTCAGCAGGCTGACGTATTTAAGCCGGGATCGAACCTGCTGTTGATGCCGAGGTGTCAGAATTGAAGAGTTCTGCAGCGGATCGAGCCTTGGAAAATTAGCGCTCGATCCTCGACCTCTGGACTTACACGGGAGTGTACTAAGCTACATCCGCGATATTTCTTACCTGTAGGCACTTAAAGGTATTGAGCTAAAACCGCATCTAGCTAGATCATGCAATTACACGTTATGACGATCGCGCAGGTCCCTCGCCTAGCATTTGCTTTTTTACGGATTCCGACAGTAGGGGTTCGAACCCGCTATCTCTCGAAGTAGCGAGAATGATTGCGGGCACACGGGTGTTGAGGGTGATTCATTTGTCGGATGGAGGCGATCCTGCTGTTGCATATTACATTCTCAGGTAGTTTCGAGGGCGTGCAAAAAGCCAGCATTAAGTAAGGGCTGTTGATGGGGACGTTAAACCTTGTGCAGACTCCTTCGAAAATGATTGTGAGTACAAGATGTTGATGGTGGTTCATCAGTCGGATGTAGGCGATAAGCCTTGTGCAGGCTCTTTCGGCTGGAGTAGGCTATGTGCCGGCACCGGGTTTTACCCCCTCCCTACTGTAGTATATTACATTCTTAGGTAGTTTCGAGGGCGTGCAAAAAGCCAGCATTAAGTAAGGGCTGTTGATGGGGACGTTAAACCTTGTGCAGACTCCTTCGAAAATGATTGTGAGTATAAGATGTTGATGGCGATTCATCTGTCGGATGGAGGCGATAAGCTGTGTGCAGGCTTCATCGGTAGGAGTAGGCCATGTGCCGGCACTGGGTTTTACCCTCTCCCTACTGTAGTATATTACATTCTTAGGTAGTTTCGAGGGCGTGCAAAAAGCCAGCATTAAGTAAGGATTGTTGATGGGGGCGTTAAACCTTGTGCAGACTCCTTCGAAAATGATTGTGAGTATAAGATGTTGATGGTGATTCATCTGTCGGATGGAGGCAATAAGCTGTGTGCAGGCTTCTTCGGTTGGAGTAGGCTATGTGCCGGCACTGGGTTTTACCCTCTCCATACTGTAGTATATTACATTCTTAGGTAGTTTCGAGGGCGTGCAAAAAGCCAGCATTAAGTAAGGGCTGTTGATGGGGGCGTTAAACCTTGTGCAGACTCCTTCAACAGGAGTAGCCTATATGCCGGCACCGTGCAGGCTCATTCGATAGGGGTAGACTATGTGCCGGCACTGTGTTTTACCCTCTCCGTACAATCATAATATTTTATGTTAGGAACTTACACGAGCTAAATACTACACGGCTAAGAAAACGTTCCGTGAGTTACAAGTGGCTTACCAGCACGCAGTGTCCTCGTTCAAGGTTAGTACAGCCGGAAGCCGAGTGTACAATTTCAGTCAACGCATGCATTCCGTACCTCGCTCTGACTGACTGCGCCGATACAACTTCAAAGATAGTGTTCTATGCGGTAGAACAAAAAATGTAACCCATAGCCTGTTCCTAAAGCTTAACACTGTAAATGTTTGGAGCTCCTTTTTTACAGCTAGATGTGGTTCCTAACGTGGCAGATCCGGGGTTAAAAATATGTTTTACAGCCGAGTGCCCCTTCTTAACATGAGATTTTAAATCGCAAGAATCTGTTTTACGGCCGGTTGCCCTTCCTGACGCTGAAAGACCAGGATTTAGCCAGTTACCCTTCCTGATGTAACAAGACTAGGATTTATTTTTAGACTGCACTTAGCTAGAAATAGCTACACGAAATTATTATATAGAAAGAGAATTGCCGGCTCCTACAATTTGGTTTAGTGTGCTTGCCTCTCACCCGGCAGTCTCGGGTTCGATTCTCTTAGGATTAAAATATGTTTTACAGCCGAGTGCCACCTCCTGACGCAGGAGTTTAAAACGCAAGAATCTGTTTTACAGCCGATTGCCCTTCCTGACGCTGAAAGACCAGGATTTAGCTAGTTACCCTTCCTGATGCAACAAGACTAGGATTCATTTTTAGACTGCACTTGACTAGAAATAGCCACACGAAATTATTATATAGAAAGAGAATTGCCGGCTCCTACGGTTTGGTTTAGTGTGCTTGCCTCTCACCCAGCAGTCTCGGGTTCGATTCTCTTAGAACGAAGGTGCACCCCAAAAACATCATTCAATGTTCTGATCATATGTTGTATCGATTACATTCTTAATCACTTATTTTGTATTATAATCTTCAAGTATTCGATAAAGCTATGCCTTAACAGAGCAGGGAAAAGGAGGTTATAAGAATCGCAATCTTACGCAAGACGTTCAGAACCGTAGTCTTGTTTTCTTTTAGAACAAAGGTATTCCTTGACATGTTCTTTTTAAATCGTCCGCCACAACGAAGAAAACGTCACGGTGCTCTCAGATTGTGGATGTGGAATTTGCCGCTACCACATGTCAAAGAATAAAGATGCCAACACAAAGATGGCAGCACGGTGCTCTGTTCAGTAAAGGTGGCGGATGACAGCTAACGAAATTGCCCCGCATGAGGGCAGCACGGTGCTCTGTTCATTAAAGATGGCGGATGACAGCTAACGAAATTGCTCCGTATGAGGGCAGCATGGTGCTCTGTTGGTTAAAGATGGCGGGTCACAGCTGTCAAAACAAAGCACGTGGATTTGTTTTCAAACAAGAGCACGTGGAATTTGCCGCCACCACATGGAGAGCATCTGTGTACTCTGTTGCTTAAGGATGGCGGATGATGGCTGTCAAAAAAAGCGCGTGGGTTTGTTTCCAAACAATAGCATGTAGAATTTGCCGCCACCACATAGAGGGCGGCACGGTGCTCAAAGATGGCTGTTGTCACGTAGAATTGCCTGCCACCACAGGTATCTAGCTAAAGAGGGCAGCACTGTGTTCTATAGATTAAAGATTGTGGATGACAGCTGCACGTGGATTTGTTTATCTCGCGCTAGTGAGGTTATGTTGGTAGCACTAAGGTTTAGGCCCGCCAAGATGGCAGCACTGCCGATGACAGGTGACGAATTTTTAAAGCTACTGCGATAAAGAGGGCAGCACGGTGCTCTGTAGTTTAAAGATGGCGGATGACATCTGTCAAAAAAGCTCGTGGCTTTGTTTATCTCGCGCTACTTAGCTTAAGTTGGTAGCACTAAGATTTAGGCCCGCCAAGATTGCAGCACTGCCGATGACAGGTGACGAATTTGCAGCTACTGCGATAAAGAGGGCAGCACGGTGCTCTGTAGTTTAAAGATGGCGGATGACATCTGTCAAAAAAGCTCGTGGCTTTGTTTATCTCGCGCTACTTAGCTTAAGTTGGTAGCACTAAGATTTAGGCCCGCCAAGATGGCAGCACTGCCGATGACAGGTGACGAATTTGCAGCTACTGCGATAAAGAGGGCAGCACGGTGCTCTGTAGTTTAAAGATGGCGGATGACAGCTGTCAAAAAGCACGTGGCTCTGTTTATCTCGCGCTTGTGATGTTAAGTTGGTACTACTGAGGTTTAGGCCCGTCAAGATGGCAGCAGCGAGGTTAGCGATGCGTTGTTGTCTGTTAAAAAGCACGTGGCTGTCAAAAAACACGTGGCTTTGTTTACCTCGCGCTAGTTAGGTAAAGTTGGTACCACTGAGGTTTAGGCCCGTCAAGATGGCAGCAGTGAGGTTAGCGATGCGTTGTTGTCGATGACAGCTGTCAAAAAGCTTTGTTTACAAATTCAAATCTCGCGCAAAATTCAAATTTCCCGCCAAAATTCAAATTTCCCGCGGAGGCGGAGGGGCCCCTGGGAGCCCGGAGGAGGAGGCGGCGGCAGAACCATCCAATTATACTACTAACCATGTTGAATGCAAAGTACATCGAACAGGGATTTTGCGCGAGCAGCATTTGAAGTTATCAGCACCGTCTATTTTTTTAGACATGCTGAATCATCTCGAAATTTGCGATACTCGCAAAATGCTCGATCAGTGTATGTAACAGCGCTGTCACGCGCGGGCGCAACCGTGTTGCGGATAACAGCGCAGTTATGTAGGAGAGTTAAGAAGTAACTATTCCCTGCACTGGGTGAGGTGTGTGCTCAACCGGTAACGTACTAGCCGCCATCTTGACATCTCTCTCTTTCATTTTCTTCTCCTTTTTATCTTCCCTTTGAGCTATTGAGATGTGGTTCTCCTAATTTGTGTTGCTGTGAGAACATCCATCCATCCATCCATCCATCCATCCATCCATCCATCCATCCATCCATCCATCCATCCATCCATCCATCCATCCATCCATCCATCCATCCATCCATCCATCCATCCATCCATCCATCCATCCGTAAAACAGAGACAAATCTGCACATCTTCTCAGATGTGACAATAATAATAATAATAATAATAATAATAATAATAATAATAATAATAATAATAATAATAATAATAATAATAATAATAATAATAATAATGATAATAATAACAATAATAATAA
Organism: Anabrus simplex; assembly: GCF_040414725.1. Taxonomy (NCBI): domain Eukaryota; kingdom Metazoa; phylum Arthropoda; class Insecta; order Orthoptera; family Tettigoniidae; genus Anabrus; species Anabrus simplex. The sequence continues at coordinate 7,279,736 of NC_090266.1, forward strand.
TAATAATAATAATAATAATAATAATAATAATAATAATAATAATAATAATAATAATAATAAGGGTTTTCTTCAGGGTGACGGCATCCTTCCTCCAACCCTCTACACAGATGCGATTTTGGAGGGGCCTAAACTTACAGGATGCAACAAAACTTTTTTCTGGTTGATCACACCGCATACGCAGCACTGTGATCGAAACGAACGGACCCCTTTTTAAACCATACTTTTATTAATTTACAATACAGTTGAAGAGCTATCTGATATCGAAATCGATTAAGATTTCAAGTAATAACGGCTGAGAGTATCTGACATGCTAACCACACGTCACTAAGTAATCTGCAAGCCTTCAGGCTAAATTGTTTAATAAATAACATTCCATGATATCCATACTTCCATGACACCTATCACCCCGTTTTGCCTGCAGCAGAACTAGCTGATGAGTGTAAAGACAAGGAAAAAGCAATTACCTATTTTTTCCTGACTTACGGTGTAGACATGTCCTCTTGTCCTTTTCACCTCCTGTGCCATGTGTTCAGCAATTTTTATTTACCTTTCTATATTTTGTACCCTTTTTGTCAGGTGAAAGCAGGGGAGGAAGCGGAGTGGAGGAGGATAAGTATAAGCTTTGCCAAGACTCAGCTAGTAGTACCGTGGTTGCCAACCCACGCACCAAAGTTCAGAGCCCCTCGATCCCTTTTAGTCTCCCATTACGACAGGTTTTTTGATTGAAACATTTCGATCTTGACATCACTTAGAGAACTTCAGTGCCATAATCGTTAAGGCGTTGAATCTGTATTGTTTTCGTTGGTACAAAAAACCTACAGAATGTATTTTATAGATAAAAGGAGATAGTGGATTCGAACCCACTGTCATGAAAAGCCAAGCAAATGCTGAGGTCTGTGTCACTCAGCTCATGAATTTATTATTAGCCCCTTAAGGCCTAGGAGTCGAAAGGAAGCGGCTGTAGCCTTAATTAACCCCTTCAGACCTCATTTTTCAATGAAAACTAACTCCATGGATCATAAATAACACTTCAATGTGAATATAAGTAACTTTCAAAAATTATTTATACAAAATTCAGTATGTACATTACAATGTACATTCATATCCGGGCATAGGAAAATTGTTATCTTCCAGAAATATGTCAAACTGAACAATAATTGTTACTTACAGAGAAATGATAAGTAGTTAGTTCACAATGTCCTGAATATGAATAAAATCATCAATTACTGTCTAGCTTTCTGCACAACAAAAGAGTTCCTCTTACTGGTCAAACAGAGGTGTACATTACACTTGTAGCAGTAAATGTGTGATCTCGCGTGACAGTTACGTTCTTTTCATCTTGTGGCTTATTTCTTATCATCAAATTGCGGCATGTGGTCTGTGTTGTCGTACTGGACATCTTTCCCCTGGTCATGTCGTGATCGTGTTGGTGGTGACGATGGGTTTGGTGAAGAACTTGGTCTTCCACGCCGTTCCAAATTAACATTTAATCCAAATTTTAAGATACCATCACTTACTCTCATTATAAAATGGAATAAGTCAGGTAGTTCCTTCTTAGGAATAGCTAAAGTATCACAGTCTTTTTGATACTCAAGCCAGCTATTGGTTAGGGCAAAATAAATGCAGTGGGCAATTATTTTTAGTGTCCATTTCTTGGATCGTAAGAAAATTCTATATAAACTTATCAATTGATCCAGAAGATCAACTCCTCCCTTACACTGTTTGTATAGTTTTATTGTCTATGGCAGGGGTATCTCGATGTAGGCTGACTGGCCTCTGTCCCATCGTAAACTTTGTCTTCTTTTCCCTTCCCTACAGAATTTGAAGCAACACTGACAGTTCTATTATCGAGACACTTGACAATGACAACATCACCATCACGACATGACACTTCATCTGCATACCCTCTTGGTTTCCTTTTCATCTTTACCTCTGAAAGCAATGGAGCATTTGAAAATTGATTAGCTCGAATGGTGCCTCCTGAATAAATACCTTCTTGTACTCTTCTATACTTAATTTGCGATTAATCGGTCAGGATATGGATGTAATTTTTATAACATTACTTTGTGTTTCTTCAATAACCTCCTCAACACTTAGTACCTCGGCATCGTCATTTAGGCCTACATCTTCTTGTTCTGCTTCAGTCGCGGCTACTTTATCGTTGCCATTAGTTCTCTGATTCATCTTCATTGGTACAGGGGTGTCTAAAAGGTCCTCTTCATCACGATATTGAAGTCTGTAATATCAGATACCTCGCCATTCTCCAGTATGTCTAAAATTATAGATGCATAATTTAGATCACTGGGATTGAGTCGTTCGAGAGCCATGTTTTTCTTCAGTTGGGACAACGAAGGGCCTAAACACTGAAAATGTGAACAACCATCTTATTTACATTTTCAGAACTGTTTCAAAGACACTGTATAAATTAGTAAATTACTATTAGAACACATAATTAGACGTAGCCGAACATTGAAGTTACGAACTGCTAGGCATAACTTGGGTCAAAATGTACATTACAATGTACATTGAATTTGCCCCATAAAACAGCACATCATGCTCATGTGATTTAAGTTGCATTATTATGATATAATTCTTTCATGATATCTGATTCATAAACACACAAAACAAGACCACAATTGTAACCTAATACATACGTATACCCAAAAGCAATAGCACTTAACTTCATCAGCATGGTTTGTATTCGCCATCTTCCTTGTTTACATTTGAAGTTCGTATTTCCAATCACAGAGGGTAGTAAAATCTGAAGTAGTGCACAGATGGGATGTACAGTCTTCAGCATCAAAAGAGCTACTGGGGCATGAAAAGTTATGTACACCAGGTCTGAAGGGGTTATGGAACTGTCCCAGCATTTGTCAGGAAAACCAACATCAGGATTGACAGGCTGTGATATTATGGGAAATATTCTACTACAACTACGAAGGTATCGTTAAGAAAGACAGCTGACGGTAAAGCTGTACATAGAGAGGAAAGCTACACAACCACCATACATTGCAGTATGCCTGAGCTCTCTGAAATGAGGAGGAAAACAACGGGAAACTACATCACTCCTTATTTCCTTGTACGTGTTTTCTGTGTCGCCTAAACCATAAAACGTAACTGAATGTGATTTACTATATTTAAGAAGAATGAAGCAACGGGACACTACATCGCTTCTTATTTCCCTTGTATACATATTTTGAGTTGACTAGTTAATATACACTTTTAAATTCTAAACGAAACACGCACTCTCTACTGCGTTATCCTAAAATCGAACACTAGACACAAAATACGGAATTGAACCTCACATCGTTAAAAAGTATTTGATCACACAAACAGCGACTCAGTACATACCTTAGTAGATAAAGACATGGGTTCGGCCGCCTCCACCTCCACAGGACCTCCGCAGAGGCCTCCTCCTCCTGCGGGAAATTTGAAATTTGGCGGGAGATTACATTTGTGAACAAAGCCACGTGCTTTTTGACCGTTGTAATCCGACGACAACGAATCGCTAACCTCAGTGCTGCCCTCTTGACGGGCCTAAACCTCAGTGCTGCCAACTAAACCTCACTAGCGCGAGATTTGAGTTGGTAAACAATGCCACGTGCTTTTTTGACAAGCACGTGTTTTTGACAGCCACGTGCTTTTTGACAGCTGTCATGCGGCTATCTTTAAAGAACAACGCATCGCTAACCTCAGTGCTGCCATCTTGATGGGGCTAAACCTCAGTGCTGCCGACTAAACCTCACTAGCGCGAGATTTGAAAGATAGGTCTGATCAGGAAGGGAGGGCATCAAATGAGGTGGGTAGGGTTGAGGCTCTGTTCGTGACGGATTCCATCGTTAGACACGTGGGAAAGTGTGTGGAGGAAAGGGAACCACGGTAGAGTGCTATCCAGGAATTAGGTGGAGGCAGACATTGAGAAAAGTAGAAAGAAGTAGGAGGGAAAGGAGAAGGTGGTAGTGTTTCACGTTGGTACCAACAACGTAAGGCAAACTAATATAAGTACCAACATAGTTGGGGATGTGTGGGATCGGGTAAATGCAGCACGGGTGAAGTTTAAGAAAGCGGAGATTGTTATCAGTGGAATACTGTGTAAAAGGCATACTGACTGGAGGGTGACTGGGGATTTAAATGGGACTATGGAGTGGGTATGTGGGAACTGGGAGTGAAATTTCTAGACCCTAATGGATGGGTAGTTGATAGGGATCTGCGCTCAGATGGCCTTCACATAAACCGCAGTGGTACGTATAAGTTAGGAAATTTGTTTAGAAGGGATAAGGGAGGTACATTCAGGGAAACGGGATTGTCTAGGAAGCGGTGATGAGGGTACAGAGATCTGCAAGTCAAGTAGGGATGACGTAAAAATGTTGGTGTTGAATTGTAGAAGTATTGTAAAGAAAGGAATGTAATTAAGTAATTTAATAGATATGCAGTATATTTACCAGATATTTTAAAAGGAATTGAATCACGATATAATGGATGCAGAAATTTTCTCACGGAACAGGAGTGTGTATCGTAAAGGTAGGATATGAATGGTGGGAGGGAGAGTATTTATTCGTATGAAAGAAGAATTTGTAAGCTACGAAAATGTTAAAGATGAGAAACAAATAAATTCTAGGTGTAAGGCTCATTTCTAAAGATAATAGGCAACTTGATGTCTTTGGAGTGTACAGACCGCGAAAGGGTAACGCTGACACGGATTCAGAATTATTTGATGAGATAATTAGCTATGTGGGAAACGACATTGAAAGGAATGTGATTGTAGCGGGAGATCTTAATCTAAGAAATATCAATTGGGAGGGAAATGCAAACGACGGAGAGGACGACCAACAAATGGCAAATAAGCTAATATGGGAAAGACAGCTGATTCAGAAAGTAATGGAACCAACTAGAGGTAAAATTATCCTGGACGTGGTGCTGATAAAACAAGATGAGCTCTATAGAGAAACCGAAGTAATAGATGGTATTAGTGATCATGAAGCTGTTTTTGACGTAGTAAAACATAAATGTGAAAGAAAGGAGAAGATTAAAATTAGGACTATTAGGCAGTACTATATGGCTGATATGCAGGCATGAGGCAGTTTTTAAAAAGTAATTATGATCGGTAGAAAAGGGTAAATAAGCATGTAAACAGACCCTTGGATGGGTTTTTAAGAAATTTTTGAGGAATGTGAAAACAGGCTTGTACCTTTAAAGGTGGTAAAGAATGATAAAGACCCGCCTTATTATAATAGAGAGATAAAGGGACTTAGAAGGAGGTGCAGATTGGAAAGAAATAGAGTTAGAAATGGCTGTGGAAGTAAGGAAAAATTGAAGGAACTTACTAGAAAATTGAATCTAGCAAAGAAGACAACTAAGGATAACATGATGGCAAACATAATTGGGAGTCATACAAATTTTAGTGAAAAACGGAATGGTATGTATTGGTACTTCAAGGCAGAAACAGGTTCCAAGAAGGAGATTCCAGGAATAATTAATGAACAAGGAGAGTGTGTATGTAAGGATCTCCAAAAGGCAGAAGAATTCAGTCAGCAGTATGTAAAGATCGTTGGTTAGAAGGAAAATGTCCAGATAGAGGAAGTGACTAATGCAAAAGAAGTATTATAATTTACATACGATAACAATGATATTTACAATAAGATACAAAATTTGAAAACTAGAATTGTGTCTGGAATTGAAAAGATTTCTGGGGATATACTAAAGACAATGGGTTGGGATATATTACCATATCTGAAATACTCTTTTGATTATTTTTTGCTTGAAGGAGCTATACCTAACGAATGGAGAGTTGCTACAGTAGCCCCTGTGTATAAAGGAAGGGGTGATAGAGATAACGCTGAAAATTACAGGCCAGTAAGTTTGACATGCGTTGCATGTAAGCTTTGGGAAAGCATTCTTTCTGATTACATTAGACAGGTTTGCGAAATTAATAACTGGTTCGATAGAAGGCAATTCGGTTTTAGGGAATTTATTCCAATGAAGCTCAGCATGTAGGATTCCAGCAAGATATAGCAGATATTTTGGATTCTGGAGGTCAAATGGACTGTATCGTGATTGACCTGTCCAAAGCATTCGGTAGGGTGGATCATCGGAGGCTACAGACAAAAATGAGTGCCATTGGACTAGACAAAGGAGTTACTGAATGGGTTGCTATATTTCTGGAAAATAGATTTTAGAGAATTGTGTAGGCCAAGCTTCATCTGATCCTGTACTTATTAAGAGGAGAATTCCTCAAGGCAGTATTTTTGGACCTTTATGTTTTCCTATATATATAAATGATTTGAGTAAAAGAGTGGAATCTGAGGTAAGGCTTTTTGCGGATGATGCTATTCTCTATAGAGTAATAAATATGTTACGAGATTGTGAGCAACTGCAATATGATCTCGATAATGTTGTGAGATGGACAGCAGGCAATGGTATGTTGATAAACGGGGTTAAAAGTCAGGGTGTGAGTTTCACAAATAGGAGAAGTCGTGTGAGTATTGATTACTGCGTAGATGGGATGAAAGTTCCTTTTGGGGATCATTGTAAGTATCTGGGTGTTAATATAAGGAAATATCTTCATTGAAGTAATCACATAAATGGGATTGTAAACAGACGATACAGAAAGATGTACATGGTTATGTGGGTGTTTAGGGTTTGTAGCAAGGATGTATAGGAGAGGGCTTATAATCCTCTGGTAAGGCTCCAACTAGAGTATGGTTCCAGTGCATGGGACCCTCACCAGAATTACTTGATTCAAGCACTGAAAAAAAAGCAGAGAAAAGCAGCTCGATCTGTTCTGGGTGATTTCCGACAAAAGAGTAGCGTTACAAGAAAGTTGCAAATTTTGGGCTGGGAAGAACTGGGAGAAAGGAGACGAGCTGCTTGACTGAGTGGTATGTTCCGAGCTGTCAGCGGAGAAGTGGCGTGGAATGACATTAGTAGACGAATACGTTTGAGTGGCGTCTTTAAAAAGAAGAAAGATCACAATATGAAGATGAATTTGGAATACAAGGGGACAAATATGGCAAATATTTACTTATAGCAAGGGGGTTAGGGATTGGAATAACTTACCAAGGGAGATGTTCAATAAATTTCCGATGTTATTGAAATCATTTAAGAAAATGCTAGGAAAACAACAGATTGGGAGTCTGCCACTTGAGCGACTGCCCTAAATGCAGATCGGTATTGATTCATTTGATTGATGGAGTGCACCACATTATCCTTGGAAACGGAAGTTCAAACCTGTACTATCAAGCACAAATTATTGAAACATGGATATAGGCGTAGCCTAGGTGTATGCTACCCATGGAGCCAGTGTTATTAAGAAATTGACGAAAGGAGAATCCACACAACCTTTTGACACTGTACATTTGCATCCATTGCCATGTAGCCACGCTCAATTCAATGTGCAAGCTGTCACTAAAATGTGCGTAGCCCTAAAACCGTGAGGAATATTTACATAAGACTTTGTATCTATATTTAGAAAGCCACACATTTCGTCTCAGATATATTTTATAACGACACTTTTAGCATGGTCTACTGTATCATACCTTTAAGATATTTATTCAAAACAGCTTCGGAACATTCTTTGCTCCTTATGTCGAGCAGCACTTAAAAGAACACACTGACAACTACCTCCGTTATTCACTATGATGTTGACTGTTTTCGAATAGTTATTGCAAATGTTAAGAATAATGTCAACGGTCTCATCGCAAAATCGTTACATAGAAACCTACTAAAGGTGTCTTCGAAACCCCTTTAATCGGATATCCGAGAGGGATTTAATTTCACAAGATAATTTTAAAAATATGAAGCAATACCGTTTTATACTGACGCTACACGATTAAATAACAAGACGACAGAATCTGTAAAATCATCGAAGAGTCGCAAGTACAGAGAGATTTTTTGTAAGATGTTTCCTTCACGTCGACTCTCTACAAGTGGTCTTAATTTCATCTACAAGCCTTAGGTGCCGTATGTAGACCTAAGATACTGGAATGAATCGAACTCAATCGTAGAAAGTTTGAAACTGCCAAAAGCTGCTGGTCATAAATTTTAGAAGTAGAGAGAGAATTACATCAGGGGTGTATTATTGTGTAATGGCTCGTTAAGGTAAGACCTCACCTGAAAAGGTAACCATCGCACATGTGTTATATAAACCAGCTCGTCGCCCCTACTATCGCAGACGCTTTTTCACACCTGACTTAGTAATGATTCCTTACGCCTCTAGCAATAAGGGGTATATTTATCTACATACTGGCATCGGTGTGTACTCTAAGTTAACTTTTACACAACCTGTGCGTTCTAAGACAGCAGCTCAAGTCAAAGAAGTCTTTAAACATTTTGTTGAAATGAAATGTCGTATGGTTCTTAGTGCCGGGATATCCCAGGACGGGTTTGGCTCGGCAGGTATAGGTCTTTCTATTTGACTCCCGTAGGCGACATGCGCGTCGTCATGAGGATGGAATGATGATGAAGATAACACATACACCCAACCCCAGTGCCGTAGGAATTAACCAATTAAGGATAAAATCCCCGACCCGGCCGGGAATAGAGCCCGGGACCCTCTGAACCGTAGGCCAATACGCTGACCGTTCAGCCAAGGAGTCGGACAACATATTGTTGAACAATCAATACCCTGCCCAAGGCTCCTTCAAACAAATCATGGTAAAATGTTTACAAGAAACTTTTCTGTTCTTACCTCAAGTCACTTGGCATTCATCACTATTGCACCTACAACGATCTCAAGCTAGTGTTATAGAACGATTTAATAGTACACTCAAAACGATGATGTGGCGAAAAATTACAGCAAGAGTTTCTTATCGCCGGTTTGATCTGCTACCTAGATTTGAGTCTACCTACAACCATACGTCTCATCGCACCATCGCCACAAAGCCACATCTTGTTACCAAGAATACACCACGCTTCGATGCTATTCATCTTGTAATCAAAACAGCTACACCACGATGCCATCGATTTAAAAAATGTGATGGTGTTCGCATCAGCAAACACTCGTCTGTCTTTGTAAATGGATGCAAACTTAACTGGACCGCAGAGAAAATTAAAATCAGCAGTGTTAAGTTTACTAATCCAGTTACGTGTATAGTAGACGATCTCTCAGGAAAGCCTATCAAAGAAGGATACTACATTGGAGAGCTGCAGAATACACTATTTAATCGAGCGTGTTATTCGTCGTAAACTGTTTGTCAAATCGCTTAATTTTAATAACTACTTCAATTCATGAATTAAATAAGAGGGTCTATTTTAGAATAACAATGCGTTTTATTCTATAACCTCTACTTTTTCTCTCGTCTATTGCTTAAAACAATTTTAAACTTGTTAGTGAACATCATTACTAGAAGTTAATGGATGTGTATGAATGCCTGGCATTTTTGCAGCCGTGGCAAGTGTTCATAAGTATGTTCAGTTAGTAGTAAAATTGGATGGTTCGGGCGCCGCCTCCGCCTCAGGGCTCCCAGGGGCCCCTCCGCCTCCGCCTCACGGGGGGCCCTCCCAGAGGCCTCCTCCGCCTCCGCCTCCGCCTCCCGAGGGGCCTTCCCAGAGGCCTCCTCCGCCTCCAGCGGGAAATTTGAATTTGTAAACAAAGCCACGTGCTTTTTGACAGCTGTCATCGACAACAACGCATCGCTAACCTCACTGCTGCCATCTTGACGGGCCTAAACCTCAGTGGTACCAACTTAACCTAACTAGCGCGAGATTTGAATTGGTAAACAAATCCACGTGTTTTTTGACAGCCACGTGCTTTTTGACAGACAACAACGCATCGCTAACCTCACTGCTGCCATCTTGACGGGCCTAAACCTCAGTAGTACCAACTTAACCACACAAGCGCGAGAGAAATAAAGCCACGTGCTTTTTGACAGCCACGTGCTTTTCTGACAGCTGTCATCCGCCATCTTTAAACTATAGAGCACCGTGCTGCCCTCTTTCTCGCAGTAGCCGCAAATTCGTTACCTGTCATCGGCAGTGCTGCCATCTTGGCGGGCCTAAACCTTAGTGCTACCAAACTTAACCCCACTAGCGTGAGATAAACAAAGCCACGTGAATTTTTTGACAGCTGTCACCAGCCATCTTTAATCTATAGAGCGCAGTGCTGCCCTCTTTAGCTACTTACCTTTGAAATGTGGTGACGGATAATTTGAAAAATGCTTTTTTGACAGCAGCCATCTTTAAGCACCGTGCTGCCCTCTTTAGCTACTTACCTTTGAAAAGTGGTGGCGGTAAATTCCACGTGCTTTACAAACCTATATGCTTTTCTGACAGCTGTCATCCGCCATCTTTAATCCAGAGAGAACAGTGCTGCAATCTTTAGCTGAAACGTGGTGGCGGCAAATTCCAAGTGCTCTTGTTTGGAAACAAATCAACATGCTTTTTTGACAGCTGTCATCCGCCATCTTTAATCAACAGAGCACCGTGCTGCCCTCTTTAGCTACTTACCTTTGAAATGTGGTGGTGGTAAATTCTACGCGCTCTTGTTTGGAAACAAACCCATGTGCTTTTCTGACAGCTGTCAACCGACAGAGAGCACCGTGCTGCCCTCTTTGTGCCGGTGGCAAATTCCACGTGCTTTACAAACTCACGTGCTTTTTGACAGCTGTCATCCGCCATTTTGCATTACAAACCTCAGTGCTGTACTCTTTAGCTAGATACCTTTGAAATGTGGTGGCGGCAAATTCCACGTGCTCTTGTTTGGAAACAAAGCCACGTGCTTTTTTGACAGCTGTCATCCGCCATCCTTAATCAATAGAGCACTGTGCTGCTATCATGCTGGTAATTTCATCAGCTGTCATCCTCCATCTTTAATCCACAGAGCACCGTGCTGCTCCCTGTAGTAGCGGGCAATTTGAAAAGTTCTGTTAGCTGTCATCCGCCATCTTTAATCGAGAGAGCACCGTGCTGCCATCTTTAGCTAGATACCTTTGAAATGTGGTGGCAGCAAATTGAAAAATTCCACGTGCTCTTGTTTAGTAAACAAACTCACGCGCTTTCTGTCAGCTGTCATCTCCCATCTTACATCGCAAACCTCAGTGCTACACTCTTTAGGTACATACCTTTGAAATATGGTGGCGGATAATTTAAAAAGAAAAATTCTACAGCAGCCATCTCTCGACGCTAATTGCACATGATGGTGGCTATACATGACTCCTTAAAGGTGCTTATGCAAGATGATCGCTATAAATAGGTTATTATGAGACGCCCTTGGGATGCTAGCGCAAGATGGCGGTTATACAATGCTCCTTATGAGACACCCTAGGGATGCTTGCGCAAGATGGTGGTTGCTCTTATGAGGCTTCTTAAGGATCCTTGCACAAGATGGCTAGAGACGCCCCCTAAGGATGCTTGCGCAAGAAGGCGGACGCAAGGTGGCGGCTATACAAAGCTCCTTATGAGACAGCCCAGGGGGTGCTCGCACAAGATGGCGGCTACTCTTATGAAGAAAGCTAGCTTAGAGGCTACTGCGCAAGATAACGGTTGCTGTTATGCATGCGGTGGAGAGCAAATTGAAATTCTATGTGCTTAATCAACAGAGCACCCTGCTACCCTCTTTAGCTGAAATGTGGTGGTGGATAATTTGAAAAATTCTTTTGACATGTGTCATCTTTAAAAAATGACGACTATACATAGGCAGTTATGACTTCATCATTCTCCTCCTCCTCCTCCTCCGCCTCTTATACCAAGGCATAGCTTTATATCGAACAAGTTTAAACCTGCATCACGAAGGCAAGCGTGTGCAGCGATAACATTATTGTACATGTTTAGACTTGCGAAACATAAGAAGAGTAGAATCAAAAGCTGTACTCGATACAACATGTGATCAGAACATTGATTGATGTGTTCAGAACACAAAATAAGTAGAACCGAACACTGTACTCGATACAACATGTCAGGGGATACCTTTGTTCTAGGAAGATCAGATTGAAACATAACAAGACTTGAATCGAACACTGTACTCGATGCCGTTAACTTCAACATGTGATTAAAACATTGTTTGGTGTGTTCAGAACACTGCATAAGTAGAATCGAACGCTGTACTTAATAAAACAGGTTAGGGGACACCTTTGTTCTAAGAAGATCAGATTGAAATATAACAAGACTAGAATCGAACACTGCACTCGATGTCGTTAACCTGAACATGTAATCAGAATATTGATTGATGTATTCAGATCACTAAACAAGTAGAACCGAACACTGTACTCGATACAACATGTCAGGGGATAACTTTGTTCTAAGAAAATTAGATTGAAACATAACAAGACTAGAACCGAACACTGTACTCGATACAACATGTTAGGGGATACCTTTGTTCTAAGAAAATTAGACTGAAACATAACAAGACTAGAGTCGAACACTACACTCGATGTCGTTAACCTTAACATGTGTTCCGACACAACATGTTAGGGGATACCTTTGTTCTAAGAACATTAGATTGAAACATAGCAAGACTAGAATCGAACACTGTACTCGATGTCGTTAACTTCAACATGTGATTAAAACATTGTTTTAAGTGGTCAGAACACTACATAAGTAGAATCGAACGCTGTACTTAATACAACATATTAGGGGATACCTTTGTTCTAAGAAGATCAGATTGAAACATAACAAGACTAGAATTGAACACTGCACTCGATTTCGTTAACCTTAACATGTGATCAGAACATTGATTGATGTGTTCAGATCACTACATAAGTAGAATCGAACGCTGTACTTAATACAACATGTTAGGGGATTCCTTTGTTCTAAGAAGATCAGAATGAAACATAACAAGACTAGAATTGAACACTGCACTCGATGTCGTTAACCTTAACATGTGATCAGAATATTGATTGATGTGTTCAGATCACTAAACAAGTAGAACCGAACACTGTACTCGATACAACATGTCAGGGGATAACTTTGTTCTAAGAAAATTAGATTGAAACATAACAAGACTAGAATCGAACACTTCACTCGATGTCCTTAACCTTAACATGTGATCAGAACATTGATTGATGTGTTCAGATCACTAAACAAGTAGAACCGAACACTGTACTCGACACAACATTTCAGGGGATACCTTTGTTCTAAGAAAATTAGATTGAAACATAAAAAGACTAGAATCGAACACTACACTCGATGTCGTTAACCTTAACATGTGTTCCGATACAACATGTTAGGGGATACCTTTGTTCTAAGAACATTAGATTGAAACATAGCAAGACTAGAATCGATCACTGTACTCGATACAACATGTGATCAGAACATTGTTTGATGTGTTCAGAGCAAAAGTACAACTTCAATGATTTACCTAGTGTAAAAGTCAAAAACACACTGTGCACATATCGCATAGCTAACTCGGCAACACTTCAAATGATTTGCTTAGTACGAAAATAAAGAAAATTAGAATCTATACCGCGTAGCTAACTCGTTCACCGCACTGCTAAGACGCTTAGTAATTGCAAACACACTGATATATGTCATGCGAAAATCAAGAAAGCACACTGCGTAGCCAACTCGCTAGGTCACTCGCTTAGTAATTGCAACACGACTAGAACACTGATACACGTTACTCTTTATTTCTTGAAACAGACACACACACGGATAAGAATGTTGCGAGGTACTACATACTTACATGTTTTTTTAAAAAAATAGGGGGGTGAAAGATCATAAATTATATGTACACATGTTGTCTCCTCCAAGTTGTAAGACGAAATAGATGCAGTACTGCGAGTTTCCGCTATAGCTGGTGAACGGAAGTAGCATGATATCTCAGCAAAAAAATACGCGTGAGCTTGCATACACGCAAGTCAGACACAATAATGGATACCGCGATTCAAATCCTGGCAACTTATGCCGTCAGGAGGGGCATCCGGATAGATCATGTAATTACACGTTATGACGATCGCGCAGGTCCCTCACCTAGCATTTGCTATTTTTTACGGCTTCCGACAGTAGGAGTTCGAACCCGCTATCTCCTGAAGTAGCGAGAATGATTGCGGGTACAAGAGTGTTGAGGGTGATTCATTTGTCGGATGGAGGTGATAAGACTTGTGCAGGCTTCTTCGGTAGGAATAGGCTATGTGCCGGTACCGGGATATCTAGTTATAAAACCCGCTACAACAGATTTGTCGCGTATACTGCAATTTAAAATCCTAGTCCTTTAACGTCAGGAAGGGTAACCGGCCGTAAAAGTATGGTGTATGATGTAAGAGGCTAGATACTGTAATTTAAAATCTTATTTCTTGCATCTCGAAGGGTAACTAGTTTTAAAACAAATTCTTGCGATTTAAAATCTTAGTTCCTGCACGAAGAAGAGCATCTAGCTGTAAAACCCCGATTCTCGTGTTAGAAAGGGCAACTAGTTGTAAAACAGATTCTTAATCCCAGTTCTTTGACGTCAGGAAGGGCAACCGGTCGAAAACAATAGTGAATGATGTAAGAGGCTAGATACTGCTATTTAAAATCCTAGAAGGGCATCCAGTTGTAAAACAGATTCTTGTGATTTAAAATCTCGCGTCAGGAAGGGCAACCGGCCGTACCGTAAAACAATAGTGTATGATGTAAGATGCTAGATACTGCTTTTTAAAATCCTAGAAGAGCATCCTGTTGTAAAACGGATTCTTGTAATTTAAAATCTCGCGTCAGGAAGGGCAACCGGCCGTAAAACAGATTCTTGCTATTTAAACTCTTGTGTCAGGAGGAGGCACTCGGCTGTAAAATATATTTTTAATCCAGGCCCTGTTAAGTTAGGAACCACATCTAGCTGTAAAAACAGGAGCTCCAAACATTTACAGCGTTAAGCTTTAGGAACGGGCTATGGGTTACATTTTTGGTTCCACTGCTTTCTTGTTCCACAGTCTTTGAAGTTGTATCGGCGCAGTTAGTCAGAGCGACGTGAGGAATGAATGCGTTGACTGAAATTGTACACTCGGCTTCCGGCTGTACTAACCTTGAACGAGGACACTGCGTGCTGATAAGCCACTTGTAACTCACGGAACGTTTTCTTAGCCGTGTTGCATTTAGCTCGTGTATGTTCCTAACATAAAATATTTTGATTGTACGGAGAGGTTAAGACACAGTGCCAGAACATAGCCTATCCCTATCGAAAGAGCCTGCGCGGCGACGGCATATAGGCTACTCCTGTTGAAGGAGCCTGTACAAGGTTTAACACCCCCATCAACAGCCCTTACTTCATGCTGGCTTTTTGCACGCTTAGAACAAAGGTATCCCCTAACATGTTGTATTAAGTACAGCGTTCGATTCTACTTATGTAGTGTTCTGAACACACCACACAACGTTTTAATCACATGTTGAAGTTAACGACATCGAGTACAGTGTTCGACTCAAGTCTTGTTATGTTTCAATCTGATCTTCTTAGAACAAGGGTATCCCCTGATATGTTGTATCGAGTGCAGTGTTCGGTTCTACTTATTTTGTGTTCTGAACACATCAATCAATGTTCTGATCACATGTTGTATCGAGTACAGGGTTTGATACTACTCTTCTTATGTTTCGCAAGTCTAAACATGTACAATAATGTTATCGCTGCACACGCTTGCCTTCGCGATGCAGGTTTAAATTTGTTCGATATAAAGCTATGCCTTGACATAAGAGGCGGAGGAGGAGGAGGAGGAGGAGGAGGAGGAGAATGATGAAGTCTTAACAGCCTATGTATAGTCGTCATTGTTTAAAGATGACACCTGTCAAAAGAATTTTTCATATTATCCACCACCACATTTCAGCTAAAGAGGGCAGCAGGGTGCTCTGTTGATTAAGCACATAGAATTTCAATTTGCTCTCCACCGCATGCATAACAGCAACCGTTATCTTGCGCAGTAGCTCTAAGCTAGCTTTCTTCATAAGAGTAGCCGCCATCTTGTGCGAGCACCCCTAGGCTGTCTCATAAGGAGCTATGTATAGCCGCCATCATGCGTCCGCCATCTTGCGCAAGCATCCTTAGGGGGCGACTCTAGCCATCTTGTGCAAGGATCCTTAAGCCGCCTCATAAGAGCAACCACCATCTTGACCGAGCGAGTTGGCTACGCAGTGTGCTTTCTTGATTTTCGCATGACATATATCAGTGTATTTGCAATTACTAAGCGTCTTAGCAGTGCGGTGAACGAGTTAGCTACGCGGTATAGATTTTAATTTTTTTATTTTCGTACTAAGCAAATCATTTGAAGTGTTGCCGAGTTAGCTATGCGATATGTGCACAGTGTGTTTTTGATTTTCATACTATTCAAGTGATAAGCGAGATAGCTTCGCGATATGTGCACAGTGTGTTTATGATTTTTACACTAGGTAAATCATTGAAGTTGTACTTTTGCTCTGAACACATCAAACAATGTTCTGATCACATGTTGTATCGAGTGCAGTGATCGATTCTAGTCTTGCTATGTTTCAACCTAATGTTCTTAGAACAAAGGTATCCCCTAACATGTTGTATCGGATCACATGTTAAGGATAACGACATCGAGTGTAGTGTTCGATTCTAGTCTTTTTATGTTTCAATCTAATTTTCTTAGAACAAAGGTATCCCCTGATATGTTGTTTCGAGTACAGTGTCCGATTCTACTTGTTTAGTGATCTGAACACATCAACCAATGTTCTGATCACATGTTAAGTTTAACGACAACGAGTGCAGTGTTCGATTCTAGTCCTGTTATGTTTCAATCTAATTTTCTTAGAACAAAGGTATCCCCTAACATGTTGTATCGAGTAGAGTGTTCGGTTCTACTTGTTTAGTGATCTGAACACATCATTCAATGTTCTGATCACATGTTAAGGTTAACGACATCGAGTGCAGTGTTGAGTTCTTGTCTTGTTATGTTTCAATCTGATCTTCTTAGAACAAAGGTATCCGCCAACCTGTTGTATTAAGTACAGCGTTCGATTCTACTTATGTAGTGTTCTGAACACACCAAACAATGTTTTAATCACATGTTGAAGTTAACGACATCGAGTACAGTGTTCGATTCAAGTCTTGTTATGTTTCAATCTGATCTTCTTAGAACAAGGGTATCCCCTGACATGTTGTATGGAGTACAGTGTTCGGTTCTACTTATTTTGTGTTCTGAACACATCAATCAATGTTGTGATCACATGTTGTATCGAGTACAGCGTTTGATTCTACTCTTCTTATGTTTCGCATGTCTAAACATGTACAATAATGTTATCGCTGCACACGCTTGCCTTCGCGATGCAGGTTTAAACTTGTTCGATATAAAGCTATGCCTTGACATAAGAGGTGGAGGAGGAGGAGGAGGAGGAGGAGAATGATGAAGTCATAACAGCCTATGTATAGTCGTCATTGTTTAAAGCTGACACCTGTCAAAAGAATTTTCAAATTATCCACCACCACATTTCAGCTAAAGAGGGCAGCAGGTTGCTCTGTTGATTAAGCACATAGAATTTCAATTTGCTCTCCACCGCATGCATAACAGCAACCGTTGTCTTGCGCAGTAGCCTCTAAGCTAGCTTTCTTCATAAGAGTAGCCAACATCTTGTGCGAGCACCCCCTAGGCTGTCTCATAAGGAGCTATGTATAGCCGCCATCTTGCGTCGAGTGTAGTGTTCGATTCTAGTCTTGTTATGTTTCAATCTAATTTTCTTAGAACAAAGGTATCCCCTGATATGTTCCATCGAGTACAGTGTTCGGTTCTACTTGTTTAGTGATCAGAACACATCAACCAATGTTCTGATCACATGTTAAGTTTAACGACATCGAGTGCAGTGTTCGATTCTTGTCTTGCTATGTTTCAATCTAATTTTCTTAGAACAAAGGTATCCCCTAACATGTTGTATCTAGTACAGTGTTCGGTTCTAGTCTTGTTATGTTTCAATCTAATTTTCTTAGAACAAAGTTATCCCCTGACATGTTGTATCGAGTACAGTGTTCGGTTCTACTTGTTTAGTGATCTGAACACATCAATCAATGTTCTGATCACATGTTAAGGTTAACGACATCGAGTGCAGTGTTCGATTCTAGTCTTGTTATGTTTCAATCTAACTTTCTTAGAACAAAGGTATCCCCTAACATGTTGTATCGAGTACAGTGTTCGGTTCTACTTGTTTAGTGATCTGAACACATCAATCAATATTCTGATCACATGTTAAGGTTAACGACATCGACTGCAGTGTTGAGTTCTAGTCTTGTTATGTTTCAACCTGATCTTCTTAGAACAAAGGTATCCCCTAACCTGTTGTATTAAGTACAGCGTTCGATTCTACTTATGTAGTGTTCTGAACACACCAAACAATGTTTTAATCACATGTTGAAGTTAACGACATCGAGTACAGTGTTCGATTCAAGTCTTGTTATGTTTCAATCTGATCTTCTTAGAACAAGGGTATCCCCTGACATGTTGTATGGAGTGCAGTGTTCAGTTCTACTTATTTTGTGTTCTGAACACATCAATCAATGTTCTGATCACATGTTGTATCGAGTACAGCGTTTGATTCTATTCTCCTTATGTTTCGCATGTCTAAACATGTACAATAATGTTATCGCTGCACACGCTTGCCTTCGCGATGCAGGTTTAAACTTGTTCGATATAAAGCTATGCCTTGATATAAGAGGCGGAGGACGAGGAAGAGGAGGAGGAGGAGGAGGAGGAGGAGGATAATGATAAAGTGTTAACAGCCTATTTATAGTCGTCATTGTTTAAAGCTGACACCTGTCAAAAGAATTTTTCAAATTATCCACCACCACATTTCAGCTAAAGAGGGCAGCAGGGTGCTCTGTTGATTAAGCACATAGAATTTCAATTTGCTCTCCACCGCATCCATAACAGCAACCGTTATCTTGCGCAGTAGCCTCTAAGCTAGCGTTCTTCATAAGAGTAGCCGCCATCTTGTGCGAGCACCCCCTAGGCTGTCTCATAAGGAGCTATGGATAGCCGCCATCTTGCGTCCGCCATCTTGCGCAAGCATCCTTAGGGGGCGTCTCTAGCCATCTTATGCAATGATCCTTAAGCCGCCTCATAAGAGCAACCACCATCTTGCGCAAGCATCCCAAGGGCGTCTCATAAGAACCTATGTATAGCGATCATCTTGCATAAGCACCTTTAAGGTGTCATGTATAGCCACCATCTTGTGCAATTAGCGTCGAGAGATGGCTGCTGTAGAATTTTTCTTTTTAAATTATCCGCCACCGTATTTCAAAGGTATGTACCTAAAGAGTGTAGCACTGAGGTTTGCGATGTAAGATGGCGGATGATAGCTGACAAAAAGCGCGTGTGTTTGTTTACTAAACAAGAGCACGTGGAATATTTCAATTTGCCGCCACCACATTTCAAAGGTACTTAGCTAAAGATGGCAGCACGGTGCTCTCTTGATTAAAGATGGCGGATGACAGATAACAGAAATTTTCAAATTGCTCGCTACTACAGAGAGCAGCACGGTGCTCTGTGGATTAAAGATGGCGGATGACAGCTGACGAAATTACCCGCATGGTAGCATCACAGTGCTCTATTGATTAAAGATGGCGGCTGACAGCTGTCAAAACGCACGTGGCTTTGTTTCCAAACAAGAGCACGTGGAATTTGCCGCCACCACATTTCAAAGGTATCTAGCTAAAGAGTACAGCACTGAGGTTTGTAATGCAAAATGGCGGATGACAGCTGTCAAAAAGCACGTGAGTTTGTAAAGCACGTGGAATTTGCCACCGGCACAAAGAGGGCAGCACGGTGCTCTCTGGCGGTTGACAGCTGTCAGAAAAGCACATGGGTTTGTTTCCAAACAAGAGCGCGTAGAATTTACCACCACCACATTTCAAAGGTAAGTAGCTAAAGAGGGCAGCACGGTGCTCTGTTGAATAAGGATGGCGGATGACAGCCGTCAAAAAGCATGTTGATTTATTTCCAAACAAGAGCACGTGGACTTTGCCGCCACCACATTTTAACTAAAGATTGCAGCACTGTTCTCTCTGGATTAAAGGTGGCGGATGACAGCTGTCAGAAAAGCATATAGGTTTGTAAAGCACGTGGAATTTACCGCCACCACATTTCAAAGGTAAGTAGCTAAAGAGGGCAGCACGGTGCTTAAAGATGGCTGCTGTCAAAAAAGCATTTTTCAAATTATCCGCCACCACATTTCAAAAGTAAGTAGCTAAAGAGGTCAGCACTGCGCTCTATAGATTAAAGATGGCTGGTGACAGCTGTCAAAAAATTCACGTGGCTTTGTTTATCTCACGCTAGTGAGGTTAAGTTGGTAGCACTAAGGTTTAGGCCCGCCAAGATGGCAGCAATGCCGATGACAGGTGACGAATTTGCAGCTACTGCGATAAGGAGGGCAGCACGGTGCTCTATAGTTTAAAGATGGCGGATGACAGCTGTCAAAAGAGCACGTGGCTGTCAGAAAGCACGTGGCTTTGTTTATCTCGCGCTTGTGAGGTTCAGTTGGTACTACTGAGGTTTAGGCCCGTCAAGATGGCAGCAGTGAGGTTAGCGATGCGTTGTTGTCTGTCAAAAAGCACGTGGCTGTCAAAAACACGTGGATTTGTTTACAATTCAAATCTCGCGCTAGTTAGGTTAAGTTGGTACCACTGAGATTTAGGCCCGTCAAGATGGCAGCAGTGAGGTTGTCGATGCGTTGTTGTCGATGACAGCTGTCAAAAAGCACGTGGCTTTGTTTACAAATTCAAATTTCCCGCGGGAGGCGGAGGAGGCCTCTGGGAAGGCCCCTCGGGAGGCAGAGGCGGAGGAGGCTTCTGGGAGGGCCCCCCGTGAGGCGGAGGCGGAGGCGGAGGGGCCGGCGCCCGAACCATCCAATTATACTACTTCAGTTCGTTAGTATTAAGTCCATGATAGAGTTTAATCAGTTGACACGTGCAACACTGTGTCACTGAAGGTCGCTTTGATAATTCTACTGATTGTTGATGTATAGAAACATCATCGTGCCTCTATTCAAGAAACACTTTCTATCAAATCTTCTTTACAGCATTTGAAGCTACGTTCACTAGAAATGCTTTTTGGTAATGCCTTTAACTGTCTTCAGCAGAAGTGTTTTAGTTTTTATTGAAAGCATGAACTTTACAATAGCCTTTTCAACTGGGTTATGCACGAATCCCAAGCATTTCAGTTAGGCATAGAGTTATTTGACGAGTCGGAATTTGTTCAACATGACAGATACCTCGAGGAATTCGAGAAACTGAACTCCAAGGAGCAGTCAACATAACAGTTACAAGAAATGAAGTTTATTTACTTGCCCCTCTGTAAATTATTCCTGGGGTTAAAGAAATATTAGTCTTCCAAAAATAAACCCCCCAACTTCGATGGTAATTTAACTGTTACGGAGTATTGTGGATGTGCAGAGGTGAAAGAAGGTGCTGGGGTGAACAGGTCTCAAAATACGAAATTAAAGTTTATTTAACAAGGTTATATTTTCTTTGCAAAATCAAGAAATAACAAGAGTGGGAGGTACAGAGTAGCAAAGCAACCAAGCAAAAATGTACAATTACAGTGTTACAGGATTTGGGCTCCGAGAGCCAGACACGTAATTCTTGAGCAATAAGCTCAACCTTACGCTATACAAGATTCAACCAAGGGGCAGAAGACCCCAATCATGCCCAGGAGCTCTTGCTCCCAATTACACAGTAATGCCTCCTAGAGGCACGCAGAAACAAATTTTAAGAAAGAGCGACCCGCTCTTAAGTTCAAGCCTATCAAAGGCCACACCAAACTCCACATTCAAGCTGTCCTCCAAGGACACACACACAGGGGTAAAAATACCCAACCTACCGAGGCCTATTCAGAGAAGAAACAGAAACATTACATGGCCTCTAAAGTACCAACTTGAGAGGAGGCGTTCTTGCACTCCTACTACACTTTATTTAAAACCTACTTGGCGCTAGGCCTCTAATGCAAGGGCTAATCCCATACTAAAGAGGTGACTTATAGAAGGAGACAATTTACATTACGTTAAGGAAGAAACGGTTGTGAAAATAAGTTCACCTAAACGCAATATGAATGGGAGCTCGAGAGGGTTAAGCACTCTCTATTCCAATATGTAGTTTAAAAAGATAGAATTGGTACCAAGTGTCTTTACATTTTAGGGAAAGTTACATGGTAAAAAGGCTTCGGACCTGCCCCGAGAGTTAAACTGCTGAGCTAGCAAGAAAAGAAGTTATTAAACAGCCATTACCTGGTGGTTGAACTGCTGCCCGAAGAAAGAGGCGCTTCCCGCCCCCTGCTACGTACTTTACACACTGATAGATGTTACTGAAGTGGCGCGGAGACCCGAAAATCAGCAGTTAATATACCCTCGTTGAAAGGTCGAGGCGTTTCAGGAATGAGAACACCCTCCCACAAGAATTTTATTGGCTAACAACGAAAACCCCTACACAAGATGAAGAAGAAACACATTATTGGTGGAAAATTAATTACAGAAATTCCTTATAGGTCAAATTCCAAACTGGCGGAAAGAAAGGGTTAATATTGCCAACTTAAACAATAACTGAAAGAAAATTAACAAAGAACAAACTTATGAATTCAAAATTTCTCCAGAAAACACAGTTCTTTCACTTCGCACTAGGGTGCATAATTGTAGTTCTTCAGTAGTGCCATCTGGAGGAGAATGTCCACACTTCTTACTACAGGCAAAACAAAAATACATCGAAAACGACCCAGTTCAGAAACTTCAAAATTTACAAGTAGTGACATCTTCTGAGAAACTTGAAAATTAACACAGTAGATAAAGTTCAGACTTCCTCCAGTAGAGAAGTTTCAACTGGCGCAAAGTTTGAATTAGCGGCGTGGAGGTGTACCACCCGGTACATTAACCATTATAAGGACAACTTTGAAGATGTTGTAATAGCTAATGAGAATTCCACTACTAGTTCTCAACACTTAAATGTGAAGCTAAGATGCTCCAACTTTACAAATGCCTACAATCTAACAAAAGGCAGATACCATTGTCCAAAAATCATTGATTCTGAATAGGTCAATCATCTGTTAGGACATCCAAGTAAACCAAGTCCTACGGAACCAGAATTCCGTCTTTTTCTAAACACATTTGAAGGTGGCTTAGACGCACTTGCAGCTTTGAATGCCCAACCCAGCATTCAAGCTTCAATTCTGATTGAATTACTGTTATCGCATGCTTATAGAAAGGTATGGTTAGAGTATGAAGACATATTTGTTAATCAGTATGTCATTCGCTTCAATGATCTTGTCAATTTGTTGGTAAAACAATGCCAAACTTAGCGGTTGTGTTAGTAAACATTAGTGACAGATAGCATCGATGAAAGATAACAATGCGTGCAGCATCTTATTTTTTCTCACAAATGGAAGTCCTGGGCATTTAAGGTGACTTGAATAATGTAATAAATACCACCACACATTGCGACATGATGAAACAAGGACTCTGTCATAGACATCACAAACAGCAAACATATCAGAAAACCAAACCCAACAAGGAACAGGAACCACCAGTACTCCAGCTATCACTCCCTAAAACCCAAAAGTTCAATTCAAGTGTTGCTGTGTACAGTCCTCTTAATAATCAAGGACTTTTGTGGAAGGTTTAATATAATTTTTAGTGGTTTTCAGTGTAATTTAATTTCAGAGAAGGTTGTTCAACAACTTCGTCTGAAAAGATATAAAACCCACACGATGCTACAATCTTTTGGAGACCTCTTTTCCCATTCCTACGCAACAGGAAGCATAGAGGTACAATCCAACGTGAATGACTACAGACTAGAAATTGATTGTGTAGTTCTTCCTAAAATCACAGGAAGCGTGCCAGATTCATATATAAATCGTGAAAACTGAAATATACCAAAAAAGACATCCCATTGGCAGATCCAGGATTTTATAAACCTCAGGTTACAGACCTTGTCATCGGAACCCAAGTATTCATTCACCTTCTGAAGAAAAGTCCAGGTAACTCAGTGGCAGTCGTCATAGCTTACCGGTATATAATTACGCAATTTTCAGTCGTAATTCCTTTATAATGACCTCAAGTGTGAAACATAACTCCGGAAGTTTTGGAGCATCGAAGAAGTAAACCACGTTGTTTATTCACTCCAAGAAAAAGAATGCGAGGGGCATTTTCAGGAGAATACCAAACGAAGCAGACATGTAAGTTATACAGTAAGCTTTCCCCCTAATGAATGACAGTGGGAAGCTCGGTAATTCGAACGAAATGCCCCTCCAGCGCTTTCGCTTAATAGAAAGAAAACTTCAAAGGGTCGTGCACTTACGGCAAGAATACACCGATTTCATTACAGAATATGAAGAACTTAGCCACATGCAATAGATTTGGTTGATGACAGCAGGAGCAGAATAATTACTACTTACCACATCATCCTGTTATTAAACGACCTAGGAGCGTGTCGTATTCGATGCCTCGGAAAATGGTTTATGTTTAAAAGACATCCTTATTGTACGTTCTAAAATCCAAGGCGACCTCTGCTATATAATGCTGAGGTTTTGCACCAAATCTAATTCATTCACTGCAGACATCGAGAAAATGCACCGTCAGGTGAATATCAGTGCACATGTCTTGCAACTAGATTCTTACTGAAACGCGCCATTGATGAAGAAGAGCGCCTCCCAGCGCATCCGTCATGCTCAAGCGAGATTTCTATAATGACGATTGTATGTCTGCCGCCAACTCAATCAAGGAAGCCCAAATTGTCCAATCTGAACTTCAGGTTCTTACAAAATGTGGAGAATTTTTTTTTTCATAAATGGTGTAAGAACAGTAGAGTGTTGCTGATATCTATTCATACACTCTAACCAATGACATTGTCAAAACATTAGGTCTCATGGGGCATCAATCCCATTTCTCATCATCAATCGATCAATAATACTGAGATTATAAATAGACTAATCGTTTCCAGAATAACAACGGTCTTCCGCCCATTGGGTTTGCTGGCTGCTGTGGTAATTCTGTTCAAAATATTTATGCAAAATATTTGGCAAGACGACCTATTGACTTCCAATCCACTTGTCGATATTTTTCTACCCTATAATGCCAGACATCAGATTATCCTACCTCCTCATCATCACTTGACGAAACTGATAATAACGAATGAACACAAACGTCTAGTGCATGCCGACAATCACTTCATCACTGCGACAAAAACCTTGGTTTCCACATTAAGAGAAATTGTTAGAAAATACCTTCAATCGTGTTTAATATGTAAAGCATCTCAAGTTTAATTTACACCCTCTCGTCCTTTCACGAATGCGGGGTTAGGTTATGTTGGCCCATTCCTAATAAAATCTGGCGGCAACAGAAACAAGTCACATATAGCATTGTTTGTTTAGCAACGATAGTAGTATAATTGGATGCTTCTGCAGTCTCCTCCTCCTCCGGCTCCCGGGGGCCCGCTCCTCCTCTTCCTCCCTAGGGGCCTTCCCAGGGGATCGCTCCTACTCCTCCTCCAGATGGGGGGGCCTTCCCAGGGGCCCGCTCCTACTCCTCCTCCAGATGGGGGCCTTCCCGAGGGGTCTTCCCAGGGGCCCGCTCTTCGTCCCGCGGCAAATTAGAATTGGTAAAGAAAGCCACATGCTTTTTGACAGCTATCATCGACAACAACGCATCGTTAACCTCAGTACTGCCATCATGACGGGCCTAAACCACAATGCTGCCAACGTAACTACACTAGCGCCAGATTTGAAACGGTAAACAAATCCACGTGCTTTTTGACAGCTATCATCGAAAACAACGTATCGCTAACCACAGTGCTGCCATCTGAACGGGCCTAAACCTCAATGCTGCCAACTTAACCTTATTAGAGCGAGAATTGAATCGGTAAATAAAGCCACGTGCTTTTTTGGACAGCTGTCATCCGCCATATTCAATCAAGAGATCACCGTGCTACCCTCTTTATCGTAGTAGCAAGCAATTTCGTCAGCTGTTATCCGCCATCTTTAATCAACGGAACACCGTGCTGCCCTCTTTATGGCTACTACCTTAAGCACGTAGTAGCAGGCAATTTGAAAAGTTCCGTTAGCTGTCATCAACCATCTTTAATCAAGAGAGCACAGTGCTGCACTCTTTAGCTACTTACCTTTGAAATGTGGTGGTGGCAAATTCCACGTGCTCTTGTTTGGAAACAAACCCACATGCTTTTTTGACATCTGTCATCCGCCATCTTTAATCAAGAGAGCACCGTGCTGCACTCTTTAGTTGAAATGTGGTGGCGGAGATTTGAAAAATCCACGTGCTCTCCTTTGGAAACAAATCCACGTGCTTTTTTTACAGCTGTTACCCGCCATCTTTAATCAAGAGTGCACAGTGCTGCACTGTTTAGTTGAAATGTGGTGGTGGCAATTTGAAAAATTCCACATTCTCTTGTTTGGAAAAAAACTCAAGTGCTTTTTGGACAGCTGTCATCCACCATCTTTAATCAAGAGAGCACCGTGCTGCACTCTTTAGTTGAAATGTGGTGGCGGCAATTTGAAACATTCCACATACTCTTGTTTTTAAACAAACTCGCGTGCTTTTTTATGACAGCTGTCATCCACCAACTTTAATCAAGAGAGCACCGTGCTGCACTCCTTAGCTACATACCTTTGAAATGTGGTGGCGGCAAATTGAAAAATTCCACATTCTCATGTTTTGAAACAAACTCACGTGCTTTTTTGACAGCAGCCATCTTTAATCAAGAGAGCACCGTGCTGCAATCTTTAGCTACATACCTTTGAAATGTGGTGGCGGAAAATTTGAAAAAAATTCTTTTTGACAGTAGCCATTTTAATCTACAGAGCACCGTGCTGCTATCTTGCGGTCAATTCCGTCAGCTGTCATCCACCTACTTGCATCGCAAACCTCAGTGCTGCACTCTTAAGTTGAAATATGGTGGCGGATAACTTAAAAAAATTACAGCAGCTATCTCTCAACGCTAATTGCACAAGATGGCGGCTATACATGACTCCTTGTGGGTGCTTACGCAAGATGACTGCTATACATAGGTTCTTATGAGACTCCCTTGGGATACTTGCGCAAGATGGCGGCTATGCATAGCTCCTTATGAGACGGCCTAGGGATGCTTGCTTAAGATGGAGGCCGCTGTTATGAGACGGCTTGAGACGCCCAAACGATGCTTGTAACCCATGCTAACAGATTGACTGATATTTTATGTTTATACGATAACTTGTTCGAGTTTGTTTCCAAACAAGGAAATGTGGAATTTTTCAAATTGCCGCCACCACATTTCAAAGGTATGTAGCTAAAGAGTGCAGCACGGTGCTCTCTTGATTAAAGATTGTGGATGACAGCTGTCATAAAAAAGCACGCGAGTTTGTGTCCAAACAAGAGTATGTGAAATTTTTCAAATTGCCGCCACCACATTTCAACTAAAGAGTGCAGCACTTTGCTCTCTTGATTAAAGGTGGTGGATGACAGCTGTCCAAAAAGCACGTGAGTTGTTTCCAAACAAGAGAATGTGAAATTTTTCAAATTGCCACCACCACATTCCAACTAAACAGTGCAGCACTGTGCTCTCTTGATTAAAGATGGCGGATAACAGCTGTCAAAAAAGCACGTGGATTTGTTTCCAAACGAGAGCACCACATTTCAAAGGTAAGTAGCTAAGGAGTGCAGCACTGTGCTCTCTTGATTAAAGATGGGAGATGACAGCTAACGGAACTTTTCGAATTGCCCGCTACTGCGTGCTTAATGTAGTAGCCATAAAGAGGGCAGCACGGTGTTCCGTTGATTAGAGATGGCGGATAACGGCTGATGAAATTGCCTGCTACTACGATAATATTAATCTGTATACGTGTTTAACTTTGTTGGTAATCATTGAGTACCGTGCCTACCGGTAGTTCTGGCGAATATCTAAATTTAGGCCTAATTGGAATTTTCATTTCTATTTGTGCTTAGTAAGAAGCTAGGATACGTACGAACATAGTTTTAACATTATTGTAGTGCAGTATAGTAACTTATTAGAAATTAGACTGCCTATTCTACAATTTTGAGTAGTTTTGCGAATTTCGAACTTTAATGGTAACTTTCTTTTATGTTTTTTCTTGTTAATAACCTGTTGTAATTAGAATACGTCTGATCGTAGTGTATTATAGCATCTTATTAGAAAGTAGTGTGTTTATTCTATTACTGTGAAATATTTGTATAACATAGTACCGATTCTGTGGTATCAGTAGTAACCTCTTACTAAAATTCTGTGGTTGTAATTAGGGTAGACTTAACTGCAGTTAAGAATTGTGTAATTCTTGTGTATTATTCTCTGTTTCCAGTAATTAACAGCAATTTTCATCGTGTTAGCGCGTTGTAGGAATAAAAATAGTACAATTAAGTAGTATTGTAGTGTAGTAGTAGTCTATATTAAATAACTTACTGTTGTGTGTTCTTTGTGAACTAACCTAGACAATATTTCTATCCTTTCATTTTTATTTTGCACAGAATAAGTTATCTTATTTTGCCTTTTATTTTCATTATTTAGTAAAAAATGGCTAAGCAGTGCGAATGTAATAACTGTAGGTGTGGCCAGACATTAAGGAGTATGAGGGAGGAGTTGGAGAGCTTAAGGGAGATAATTAGGATACCCTCAGAGGACAGGAAGGAAAGCAGGCCTCCAAACAATGTACAGGATACAGTAGGTGTTATAGAGGGATTGGAAGGAAATGGGGGAATTGTGGAAGACAGGTGATCTAATGTTTTAATGGGAAGAATATTATAGGCTAAGGGCTACATTCAGGATCAAAATTCAGGGTAGGTGTCGGCGAGAGTCACTGCAGGCAGAACAACCGAGGGAAGATGAGGAACAGGGAACTGTCGCCGAGAAGTTTGGAAGTAGGAGAAAGGGAAGAGGTAGGAAAGGGTAATGTGGAGTAGTGGATAGGAAAAGAGAGGTGGAACAGGGTCATAGGATGGAGAAAAGGGAGGAGGAAGTAGCTTCAGCAGCTGTCAGGAAAGATAGGACTGACCAGGAGGGGAGGGGATCAAATGAGTTGGGTATGGTTGAGGCTCTGGTCATGGGGGATTCTATCGTTAGACATGTCGGGAAAGTGTGTGGAGGAAAGGGTACCAGGGTAGAGTGTTATCCAGGAATTAGGTTAAGGCAGATGTTGAAGAAAGTGGAAGAGAAGGAGGACGGAAAGGAGAAGGTGGTAGTGTTTCACGTTTGTACTAACAACGTAAGACAAGCAGGTATAAGTACCAACATAGTTGGGGATGTGTGGGATCTGGTAAATGCAGCACGGATGTAGTTTAAGGAAGCGGAGATTGCTATCAGTGGAATACTCTGTAGGAGGAATACTGACTAGAAGGTAATTGGGGATTTAAATGAGACTATGGAGTGGGTATGTGGGAAAATGGGAGTGAGATTGCTAGTTACAAATAGGTGGGTAGGAGATAGGGATCTGTGCTCAGATGGCCTTCGCTTAAACCGCAGTGGTACATATAAGTTAGGAAATTTATTTAGAAGGGTTATAGGGAGGTACATTCAGGGAAACAGGGTGCGCTAGACAGCGGTGTTAAGGGAACAGGGAACTGGAAATCAAGTAGGGATGACATAAAACAGTTAATGCTCAACTGTAGAAGTATTGTAAAGAAAGGAATAGAATTAAGTAATTTCACAGATATATACTTACCAGATATTATAATAGGAGTTGAATCATGGCTGAGAAATGATATAATGGATGCTGAATTTTTCTAACGAAACTGGAGGGTGTATCGTAGAGATAGGATAGGAAAGGTATGAGGGGGAGTATTCATTCTCGTGAAAGAAGAATTTGTAAGCTACGAAGAAGTTAAAGATGACAAGCACGAAATTCTAGGGGTAAGGCTCATTTCTAAAGATAATATGCAACTAGATGTCTTTGGACTGTACAGACCAGGAAAGGGTAGCGCAGATGCTGATTCAGAATTATTTGATAAGATAATCAGCTATGTGGGAAACAACGGAACGTGATCGTAGCGGGTGATCTCAATTTACCAAATGTCAATTGGGAAGGCAATGCGAACGACAGGAAGCAAGACCAACAAATGGCAAATAAGCTAATATGGGAAGGACACCTGATTCAGAAAGTGACGGAACCTACTAGAGAGAAGAATATTCTGGATGTGGTGCTGGTAAAACCAGATGAGCTCTATAGAGAAACCGAAGTAACAGATGGTATTTGTGATCACGAAGCTGTTTTTGTGGTAATTAAAAATAAATGTGAAAGAAAGGAAGAGATTAAAATTAGGACAGTTAGGCAGTACCATATGGCTGATAAAACAGGCATGAGGGAGTTTTTAATAAGCAACAATGATCGGTGGAAAGCGGTAAATACAAATGTAAACAGACTCTGGGATGGGTTTAAAGCAATTGTTGAGGAATGTGAAAATAGGTTTGTACCTTTAAAGGTGGTAAGGAATGGTAAAGATCCACTATATTATAACAGGGAAGTATAAGAAGGAGGTGCAGGTTGGAAAGGAATAGAGTTAGAAATGGCTGTACAAGTAAGGATAAATTGAAGGAACTTGCTAGGAAATTGAAACTAGCAAAGAAGTCAGCTAAGGATGACATGATGGCAAGGATAATTGGTGGCCACACTAATTTTAGTGAAAAATGGAAGAGTATGTATAGATACTTTAAGGCAGAAACAGGTTCGAAGGAGGACATTCTAGGAATAATTAATGAACAAGGGGAGTGTGTATGCGAGGATCTTCAAAAGGCAGAAGTTTTCAGTCAGCAGTATGTAAAGATTGTTGGTTACAAGCATAATGTCCAGATAGAGGAGGTCACTAAAACTGAGGAAGTATTAAAATTTACGTATGACTGCAATGACATTTACAGTAAGATACAAAATTGAAAACTACAAAAGGTTTCAGGGGATATACTGTAACAGTAAATATGGTCCTTTGATGACCACGAGAAACGCAGGGCGTGTAGCGTTCTGATTGAAGTGCATACAGAAGGGGAGGATTTTTCTTTGAAGGAAATTTCTAAGTTTTTCTGAATTTATTAATAAGTTCAAAATCATATCACCTCTGTACAGAAGAAAGAGTGAGAAGTGTTTTTTCCTCGTCCTAGAGCTGGCGATGTCCCAGATTTCCGGCTGCTCCGCTCCTCTTTGCACCATTGAACCACCCGTCCTCCCTCGATGGAAGTTCTTGAAGGTTTCGAATTTCTAGAAGATCCATGCGATGTCTAGAAGATCCATGCGATGTAGAAGTAGGGGCGTTGAAATAGGCCACGCAAATGATAAACGTGAACGAACACCGTTAAGCCATGGACGTGTTAATGCGAAAAGCGTCTTCTGCACAGATGAGAAAAAGACATAGCAATGGTTTTAACAAGGTTCATAACACGTAAGAACTGTATAATTGAAGAATTATCACACGGTATAATGTCACTGAAATCTATCCCGTGTTATGTCATTAATCATCTGAAATGAATTCTATGTGGCAAAGTTTCACTAAGCTCGAATAAGCACATAAGTTTAACACTCGGAAATTAAACTCATAAAATGAATAACCACTTGAAACTAGTTGTCGAATGTCAATAAAGTAATAAATAGAAACCCACAGTTTGTGATACTTGGTATAATCTGAAGTTATTCCACACGATATACTTCTGAGTCTGAACACTGTTCAATGAAATCAATTGGATTGAAATGAAATAAGAATCTTTCACTCGTGAAGTTAACCTTGTTCACGCATGTAAAAAAAGTGAAATTGATAATTCACCAACAGTCCTTAGTTCGGATGTTCGCAGTATTGAAACTGCACAGTTCTTAGTTCGAATGTTCGTAGAATTAAAAATGCACAGTTCAAATACACAGTCCACAGCCCATCATCTACAATACATTTACACAGTTTATAGTCACTAAGTTCAAGTTAAAGCTGTACTCAATCACTTGTTAATGTTTGCCACTTGAAGAATTCTAAGTTAAAGCACAGTCATGTTAGTGAAATATCTCGAAATTTTCAATCACTCTGTAAGGATCATAGGTTATAAACTTCATGGTTCTGATCCGTATTGAATTGCAAGTACAATGTAATTATTAAATTAATGTAGTAATGGTCCACCTTTCCATACTATAATATAATTTAGAATATTACATATTATAGTATTGAAAGGTGGACCATTACTACATTAATTTAATAATTACATTGTACTCTGTAAGGAGCAAAGACTATTCCAAACCCTATCACTGTCCATAACATTAACTTTGAAAAATTATCGCAAGTCTTAGACATTCATTCAGAATAAACAATCACTTGATGATATTAAGAGTTTGATGAAGCACAATTTCTATCGCTCTCCGTTGGAGCAGAATTCTATCACTCTCGATTTAAAGAAACTTGTATAAGTCCACACTCGACGCTACGGAGTTAAAGTCCAGGACTCGAAGAAATATGACAATCACCACACGTCGTATCGCAGTCTCCGCGAGCCGACCGCTCGCTGTTAACTCCACTGAGAAACACACTGGTCTGCTAAGCGAAGCAGCTCTCCATTCATACCCGATTCACGCCCTAAAACATGCCTTCACATCTCGCTCCACAACTTCGTCGTCTCGTGTCGGATTTTAATCAAACCTTGCAGAAATGCAGATAAGATTCCGAGCTACACGATGGTGTGGTTCGTTTTGTCTAGTCGTTATCGCAGGGAAAGTTATTATCCGAAGAAACTCAAGGAACATTCCATACTAGTCTAGGCTCACTCTGTGTTACGGTGAGGCAGGCTGTGACGTCACTCCGCTCTACGTCACACACAGCTGTTGCTCGCTGTTCCAGTCTGCCTTCCGCTGCTGGGCCGGCGTGCAACGCGAAGTTTTAAATTTAATTACGGGGACTTAGTTTCGTACCTGCTGTTCCCGGTACAATACTAAAGACAATGTGTTGGGATATAGTACCATATCTGAAGTACTTATTTGATTATTGTTTGGCCGAAGGAGCTATACCAGATGAATGGAGAGTTGCTATAGTAGCCCCTGTGTATAAAGGAAAGGGTGATAGACATAAAGCTGAAAATTACAGGCCAGTCAGTTTGACGTGCATTCTATGTAATCTTTGGGAAAACATTCTTTCTGATTATATAAGACATGTTTGCAAAATTAATAAATGGTTTGACAGAAGGCAGTTTGGGTTTAGGAAAGGTTATTCCACTGAAGACCAACTTGTAGGATTCCAGCAAGATATAGCAGATATTCTGGATTCAGGAGGTCAATTGGACTGTATTGGGACTGACTTATCTAAGGCATTTGATAGGGTAGATCATGGGAGACTACTGGCAAAAATGAGTGCAATTGGACTTGACAAAAGAGTGACTGAATGGGTGGCTATATTTCTAGAAAATAGAATTCAGAGAATTAGAGTAGGTGAAGCTTTATCTGTCCCAGTAAAAATTAAGAGGGGAATTCCTTAAGGCAGTATTTTTGGAACTTTATGTTTTCTTATATATATGAATGATATGTGTAAAGAAGGGGAATCAGAGATAAGGCTATTCCCAGATGATGTTATTCTGTACAGAGTAATAAATAGGTTACAAAATTGTGAGTAACTGAAAAACGACCTCGATAATGTTGTGAGATGGACAGTAGGCAATAGTATGATGATAAATGGGGATAAAAGTCAGATTGTGAGTTTCAAAAATAGGAAAAGTCCTCTCAGTTTTAATTACTGCGTTGATGGGGTGAAAGTTCTCTCTTGGGATGATTGTAAATACCTAGGTATAAATATAAGGAACGATCTTCATTGGGGTAATCACATAAATATGATTGTAAATAAAGGGTACAGATCTCTGCACATGGTTATGAGAGTATTTAGGGGTTGTAGTAAGTATGTAAAGGAGAGAGCATATTTCTCTCTGGTGTGACCTCAACTTGAGTATGGTTCCAGTGTATGGGACCCTTACCAGGAATACTTGATTCAGAAACTGGAAAAAATCCAAAAAAAGCAGCTCGATTTGTTCTGGGCGATTTCGGACAAAAGAGTAGCGTTACAAAAATGTTACAAAGTTTGGGCTGGGAAGACTTGGGAGAAAGGAGACGAGCTGCTCGACTAAGTGGTATGTTCCGAGCTGTCAGTGGAGGGATGGCGTGAGAGGACATCAGTAGACGAATAAGTTTGGATGGTGTCTTAAAAGTATGAAAGATCACAATATGAAGATAAAGTTGGAATTCATGAGGACGAATTGGGGCAAATATTCGTTTATAGGAAGGGGAGTTTGGGATTGGAATAACTTACCAAGGGAGATGTTCAATAAATTTCCAATTTCTTAGCAATTATTTAAGAAAAGGCTAGGAAAACAACAAATGGGGAATCTGCCACCTGGGCGACTGCCCTAAATGCAGATCAGTAGCAGTGATTGATTTAAAGAGGGCAGCACGGTGCTCTCTTGATTAAAGATGGCTGATGACAGCTGTCAAAAAAGCACGTGGCTTTGTTTACCGATTAAAATCTCGCGCTAGTAAGGTTAAGTTCGCAGCACAGAGGTTTAGGCCCGTCAAGATGGCGGTACTGAGGTTAACGATACGTTGTTGTCGATGTTAGCTGTGAGAAAGCACGTGGTTGTCAAAAAACCACGTGGATTTGTTCACCGATTCAAATCTCGCGCTAGTGTAGTTAGGTAGTCAGCATTGAGGTTTAGTCACGTCAAGATGGCAGTACTGAGGTTAGCGATGCGTTGTTGTCGATGATAGCTGTCAAAAAGCCCGTGGCTTTGTTTACCAATTCAAATTTCCCGCGGGAGGAGGAAGGGGCCCCTGGGAAGGCCTCCCGGGAGGAGGAGGAGCAGCTTGCCCTGTGAGCCAGAGGAGGAGGAGGCCGCAGAACCATTCAATTATACTACTAACGATAATTGAAGAGGGGAAATGTCAAACGTTCTAAGTGCCAGTTTTTGAAAAATTATTTTTATTTCACAAATACGTTGTATGGGCCCAGGAGCATATACAGTACCTAGCCGGGTTCCAAGAGCCAATACACGGACTAAGTAGTTCAAAGAATTTGTAACAGATAGGGATGTTCTAAGAGCCATGCTGTACCGCCATCTCTTGTTCCAAGTGCCATGCCCCTTTTTAGGAGTGTTTTGTTCTGTGTGTTGAGAGCGAGAAATTGTATGTGGTTAGAAAGTACCTTAATAAATATAATAAAACGTTGTTTATAATGGAAGGAGAAAAGTTTAGATCGGGAAAGGTAAAACATAACTGCAGAAAAGAACAAACGAAGAAACGAATATCCTTTCCATGTAGCCTACTTCCAATAGAGTCAAATGGCTTCTTTGATTTTTAGAATATAGCTGATAGTCTGTTAACAGTACATAAGTGCAACATATGAAAATGCACAATGCTTAAAGTATCTCAGTCTCATCCATCTCTAATAGCCATTAGAAACACTCAGCGTAGAAGGTTATGAATATTTTAAAGAGAGGAAAATCAGTGGTTGATATACAGCAAGCTGTGCTTCATCTAAAAGATCAACCCCGTTTATCAGTTGAAAAAAAGGACCTCTCAACAATGTTGCCATTCCTTCCTCAAGAGCACAGAGAGTTTTATGAGACATTACTTTTAACCCCTGTGTAAAAACTGAAAACTGTCAGTTGTCAGGAAAGAATATGAAGATTGATAGGCATTTTTTCTTAAATGAAATACATTTTTGAACATTTCTCCTTCATAAGATGCAGTATTTTATGTATAATAAAATTATATAATGTGTTCCTGCTAATAATTTATGTTATTGCCATTATTATATCCTTCTAAACATTAAATAAAGTGTAGCAACAGGTTGAGTGGCACTTGTAACTGACTCGATCATCATGTGGCACAAAGAACGTTCTTGTCGTTAGTGCTTTGTTTCTCCTAAACCATTGTATTTTTGGGAAAGTTTTATATTACAAAAGAATTCTGTAGTAGGAACCTGCCTACATACGTATTTTTGATGGAATAAATTATATGCAAACAAGGATAGACAGTTTTTCCTTCTGTAAAATTTAGGAAATCTAGAACGTTTGACATTTCCACTCTTCACTTCGACACCTTGAAGTTATAACAGATCTTACAACAAGTGGCTTCTTGGCAGCACTACATCTTTTCACATTTTGAAGAGGAGATCCCTCCACGATATATAGCGACAATACAACTAACATTGCTGTAATTAATAGAGAAATTGAAAGACTCCTCGTGACAAATGATTACGGACAAGAATTCATGAAAGCTACCGCTTCAGTGCGATTGACATGGCACTTCATTCCACCATCTCAACCCCACTTCGGAGGCTTATGGAAGGTTGCCATAAAATCTATAAAATATCACCTCAGATGCGTAATGGGAACAAAATCACTTTCTTTTGAAGAGCTGACCACTTCAGTTACTCAAATCGAAGCATGTATAAATTCAAGACCTGTAATCAAAGGTAATGATGATTCGTTGGACCCTTCATATCTCACCCTTGTTCAGTTCTTGATCGGAGAACCCTTCACATCCCTGCCTGAATTTGATATTGAGTCAAAACCGATTAATAGAATCTCCAGTAGGCAATACGTACAACCGCAGAAGCAACATTTCTGGAAGAAATGGACGAATGTGTATCGGAAAACCTTACATCAGCGCAACAAATGGACCAGAAGCCCTGGGACTACGGTTCTCATCACAAACGACAACTTACCGAGTATGTGTACCAACTGTAGTGTGTTGAAAAGACTGATTAATAAACAGTGCATTCTTCTAGTAGAAGAATAGGTAGAGTCATTTTCAAGAGACAAACATAAAAAGTCGTCAAATTTCTTATAAATTATTCTATTTATTTCTCATTTATGTTACTTCTGTATGGACAGACAGAAACATATTTATAATATCATGTTACTTCTGTCCATAGATTTCAAATTACATTTATTTATTCTTTTATACTTCTTCTAAAGAACACGTGCTCTTTGGCGTGCTGTATGTTCATCGTTATGTCAGTACCAGTGCTTTTACGTTCATTAGGTGTAGCAATCATCGTTTTCTTCCTACATATTAACTAATGCTAATACACATGTTTATTCTAGTGGTAACAATCACATTCATTTCCATCCCATGTCATTTTTCATGCCATTTGTTTCATTACACCTCACTTACGACTTTCATTCTTGTTCGATATCAATTACTATTTAAACAGTTAATTTGATGCCCTATTTCTGCGTAATATTTGTTTCAAATTGTGTTGATCACCTTGCTAATATTGCTAGGCCAACATGTTTGTTCACAGCTACCAGCGTCAGTATGGTTGTCTGGATTCTTCAATCCTCAGTCGTTTCTCACAGCTATTATGCAGGCCACAGCACGCAAGAAATCACTTCCACTTGATAACATGTGTCTTCTGTGTGATGTTACGAAAATGTTCAAAGATGATAACACGTGAGTCTTAGTGTTTTACTTTGTTCTGGATTTAATATATTTAAATGTATTTAGAAAGGCAGAATGATGTTGTAATAATAATACATTATTTAATTTCGTAAAGGGTAATACGGCAGTTTCAATAGGGGCACAATTAGAATAATTCTTGCTGGATTGAGATGGTTTTCTTTCTCATAGGAAAAGCTTACATAAAAGCTAACTCATGAAGAACTAAGTATTTGTTTGCACGAAACAAGGGAAATCTTCCAAGATACCAGGATGGTACGTTTTAAAATAAATACCAATTCAGTTGTTTCTGGTTGTGTCAAATGATTCAGGAATCATTCCTTAACTCTCCCAAACCTATAAATATATACTTGAAGATATGATAAAGTTGTATACTGTATGTAATTTCACAGTGTTTGATTCCCATCCAAGTCGTGGATTTTTACCTGATCTGAGGACTATTCCGAGGTCCACTCAGCCTACGTGATTACATTTTACAGGAGGCACCTGACTATGAAATGGTAGCTCCGGTCCAGAGCGCCAAGATTGTTCGTCGTGCTCACCATACGACACCTCGTAACCTTCAGGCCACCGGGCTGAGCAGCGGTCGGTTGGTAGGCCCTGGCCCTTGTGGTCTGTAGTGCCATGTTGGTTGGTTTGGTACGGAAGAGAGGAAGAATATGGAAACGCTATACTTTCACCTACAAAGAGCATGAAATTCACGACTCAAAGCCTTCATTCCTGGTAATGAGTAGATTCTTGGAGCAAATCTTGGCTCGCCAAAGAACTGAAGTGTGTGGAAGGACATTCTGTTGCGTCAAAAGTGAGTAGCGAGGTCAACCCAGGACGGGGTAAGCATCGATTGACGACCGACAGAAACAGCTCACCAAACACGAAGAGGCCGCGTTGATAGGCGTTGAGAGTCAACAGGGCAGAGCTGTGGATACGGGAGAAGAAGCAATATGCCCACAGCATGGAAAGAAAGTCCTATAATGCAAGGTCATGCGAGCTACTGCTAAGAATCTGTCAGCCACTTTTCCTTTCAGCTGTATAAATTCCTGCTGCATCATGGCAGCGTAAGTAATATCGCCGGAAAGATTAAAGCGTTTTCTCTCTGGAAATATCCATAACATGCGATATCGATTACAGTGAAGTTTTAAAAAGCTTTCTCTCGACCTGGTACTTCATGTCACTTGCTTATTATCTCGCTTGTTTATACGTTTGTTTATTTACTTCCAAGGATGGAAATATCTATAAATATGCCGCATGAAGGATAGTTAAAGTACGCAATGTTTAACATTGGATGTAGAGAATGTTTTATCGACTGAAGCAAAGAATAGATTATTGTGTATTTAATCTGCGTATGCATAAATTTTCTAAAAATTTATCATTCTCAAAAACTACTATAAGGAATTACGTAAAACTTTAATTTATTCAAAATTAAATTAATAATCCCACGAAGGTATCATACCCATGATTAATATACTCTTTAAATGTAACAATTTGGTCAAACTTGTAATTTAAGTTTTCAAAAACTGCACACGTTTGAATGAAGAAAATGAAATTCTATAGTATTGCAATTGTAATCACACTTACAAATTCCCTATTCACTTGTGTACTATAGAAAAAATAGGGATTCACCTCCAAACATTTAATTAGGAGATTGTTTCTTCTTAGTGAATGCATTGTCATTTAAATTTACTTGGCATTCTTAAGCGCAACCACTGCATAACAGCCTGGCATCAAAAGTGTTATACTTGAAAGAAATGTGGGTAAAAGGAGAAAAGAAGTGAAGGTGAAGACAAGGATACAGAGGATGACATAATTATTTCCCCAAGTGAAGCGGTTATATAACTACTGTAGAAAGAACACTAATCACTCGTAACAATGCCGTGAGTATTGCTGATCCTCAGACCTAGTACGGAACATAGGATGTGTAAATATAGACGGTGTACAACAACAACAACAATCAATACTGATCTGCATTTAGGGCAGTCGCCCAGGTGGCAGATTCCCTATCTGTTGCTTTCCTAGCCTTTTCCTAAATGATTTCAAAGAAATTGGAAATTTATTGAACATCTCCCTTGGTAAGTTATTCCAATCCCTAACTCCCCTTCATATAAATGAATATTTGCCCCAGTTTGTCCTCTTGAATTCCAACTTTATCTTCATATTGTGATCTTTCCTACTTTTATAGACGCCATTCAAACCTATTCGTCTACTAATGTCATTCCACGCCATCTCTCCGCTGACAGCTCGGAACATACCACTTAGTCGAGCAGCTCTTCTTCTTTCTCTCAGTTCTTCCCAACCTAAACATTGCAACATTTTTGTAACGCTACTCTTTTGTCGGAAATCACCCAGAACAAATCGAGCTGCTCTTCTTTGGATTTTTTCCAGTTCTTGAATCAGGTAATCCTGGTGAGGGTCCCATTCACTGGAACCGTACTCTAGTTGGGGTCTTATTTATTTATTTATTTATTATGGCTTCTTTCATGTGGCGAAGTTAGGGCACACGGCCCTCTCTTACACTTAACCACAATAAAATAACTAATATTAAGGTTACCTATTACTGATTATACTAATTACACTACTTATACTATTTCCTAAATTAAGCTCAAGTTACACACCCACACAATATGCAGCTTATTAGCTCGTTACTTCAGTCCTCTTTTCTATCTCACACAGACACTTGCACACACACTTACAATGTACACACTTATCAACTACCCTTACGTTTATATTATATAAAACTAACAGAAACAATTTTTAATATTACAATTACCAATCACACGCACACAATACACACCAATACACACTTCAATCGGTAACTCTCAACAGGAAGTCTCGGCAAGATATTTTAAATTTGAGGAAGGAGTCAATGCTCCTGACACTTACTGGCAGGGAATTCCAAAGCCTGGATCCGGTTACAATGAAAGATTTATTATACACAGAAGAGTGGTGAAGAGGAATAGCTAAAGTGGAGCTTGAGCGAGTGTTACGATTATGGAAGGAAGAGAGGAAGTGAAGTTTAGATGAAATATACCGGGGGGAGTTACTATGCAGGAGTTTGTGTATTAAGACAAGTATGTGATATTCACGTCTCTTATCAGGTTTTAACCAGTGCAGTGCCTGATAATAAGGAGTAATATGCACATCATACCTTAGGTTAAAAATGAATCTAAGGCAACAATTCATAATACGCTGCAGTTTCCTAGTTTGTTCTTTAGTAGCGTCTACCAAGATAACATCACAGTAGTCAAGGATAGGAAGAATTAGGGCCTGTGTTAATCTTTGCCGCATGTTTAGTGGTATAATATCTTTGTTTAATTTCAGTGAGTGTAGAGTAGCAAACACCTTATGACTTATGTTTTTGATATGTTCTGTCCAATTTAGAGTTTCAGTCATAGTCACCCCAAGATTTCTCACTGTTTTACTGTACGGGATTGTGCTATTATTTATTTGTAAAGGAGGAATGATCGAATCATTGATCTTGTGTAGGAGCTTCTGGGAACCGACAATGATAGCTTGCGATTTTGATGGATTTATGAGAAGTCTGTTTGCGAGAGCATATTCACTGAGTTTTTCATGTCATCATTTATGCATTTTACTGCGTTTGGTAATTCGCTTAAGCTGCAATGGTAGTAAATTTGGAGATCATCAGCATATAGGTGATAATTACATGTTTTTAGAGAAGATGAAATGTCATTGATATACAATGTAAAAAGCAACGGTCCTAAAATACTACCTTGTGGCGTGCCAACTTTCCTTGTACGCCATTCTGAATTTCTTTCGCGAGTTATCACCCGCTGCCTCCGATCTTTCAAATATGACGTAAAAAACTTCAGTACTAAAGGGTCAAACAAGTAAGATTCAATTTTCTTAATTAGTAGCTGTACGTCTATTGTATCAAATGCCCCACTGAAATCCAGTAGCGTTAGTACTGTAAGTTGTCGTTGTTCCATAGCTAGTCTGATGTCTTCTGTCACTTTAAGGAGAGCCGTGGCAGTGCTGTACCCTTTCTTAAAGCCCGATTGTAATGGGTCAAGGAGAGAATAGTTATTTAAATATTTCAATACTTGCTCGTACACCAGTCTTTCCAAAGCCTTAGAAAGCGCTGGAAGAATAGAAACTGGGCGATAGTCAGAGGTCAGTTTAGGATCGTTTATCTTGGGCACTGGGATGACATTAGCTTGTTTCCAGAGTGCAGGGAAAGTTCCATTTCTGAGACAGTAATTGAATATATGTGTGATAATCGGGAGGATAGCGCCTATTATATTATGTATGAAATGTATAGGGATGTCATCTACTCCTACTGCTTTAGATTTAATAGAGTACAGTACTTTTTTAATTTGGTTGCTAGTGACCTCTTGGAACGAAAATTGAGGACGGTTAAGTGGAGGGACGGCTGGTTGATTCGTATTTAATTCTGCCTGATTGATTGGTTTAAACGCGATTCGTTCTTCACAGAAATATGTAATAAGCTCATCTAGGGGAACAGTTGGTTCACGTTGCTGTTGTTGGCCTTTTACAATACCAAGAGAGCGTAGTTCTTTCCAGGAATTCCTGGCATTCAGTTTACCTGAAAGACAGTTTAAGTACTTAAATTTCTGATTTCTGATTTCTTGCTTAATTCTGTTCCTAAGTACCCGATAGTTTTCAAAATCGGATTCGTTACGGGTACGTTTGTATCGTCGGAACCATGAATCACGGCGAGCCATCAAATTCTTAATTTCGTCATTTAGCCATGGGCAGGGGAGGGCGACTCACTTTCACTTGTCGTTTGGGAACGTGTTTGTCGTATAGACTAGTAATGAGGGAATTTAGTTTGTCTATTTTTGCGTCAATATCGTCTAGTAGTAGAATATCGTTCCATGGTAGGTTGTAGGCGTCATACTTCAGTTGATCTAAATTAATATCTCTTATATTCCTACAAGTGGTGAACTTAGGTTTGTATTTGGGTATGCGAAGAGAATAGGATAAATAAACTAGGTCGTGTGTTGAGATCGATGGAACAGGAATTTGGCCGTGATTTAAGGCTTTCTGGGGATTGTTTGTTATGATTAGATCGATTAGTGAGTGTGAAGTGTGATTATTGCTATATATATGGTTGGTAGGATTTAATGGGAGAATCGTAAGGTTACAGGAGAATAGTATATCAAGTAGTTTGTCCTTCTGAGCTGATTCTTTCAGTAAGTTTATATTTAAGTCTCCTAATAGTACGATATGTTCGTAAGTTGGTACTAGGTTGAATGAACAAGTTTCCAACTCCGTCATGTTCACTATATCTGGAGGTTTATAAACTACGGCGAAGAGGACTTTCGTCCCTTTAACGGTGATCTCCACGACCATGAACTCTGGTCCCGGTTGAGTGGCATTTTGTGATGTGCATATTACTCTACCTCTCAAGTCATTTCTGAAATATAGGGCTACACCGCCACCCTTCCTACCATCCGTTCTATCCCAGCGGACGAGTTCGTAATTATTAATCTTTACCATAGCGGAAGGGATAGTAGGCCTTAGCCAAGTTTCACTAATACAAAAAACATGTACGTCATTGTCGTTAACAATTGTACGTATTTCATCTGTGTGAGCAGGGAGAGAGAGCGCGTTCACATGGCAACATTGCGAACCACGTGGCGTGGAGGAGAGAGCCTGTCTTAACAAGACACTTGGTGCGGACCGGAGCCAGGCTCAGGTAGCGGGCGTTGAGCTAACATTACAAGGGGATTATGTTTAACTTAGATTGACAGAAACAATGGGTACTCACCGCTGCCTCCCGTTGAATGAGACCGTTGACTGTTGCACACACACATTCACACTCACATTTCAAAAAAATATACACATAACTAACAATATTTGAGGCAAATTTGAAACTCATGGTAAACAAGAGTACATATTTTAAAACTAGCCCTATTATAACACATTCACTCATTGTCACTGATTCTGTGCTCCGCTACGCTGCCTGACGAGAACGTTTAGGTCCCTAGGAGTGATCAGAGTGGTTTTCTTGCCGTCTGGTGTAATTACAGTCACACGTCCATCCTGAGTATACACATTTCGCAGTCCAAATGTGTCGCGTGCCTTATTCAAAA
This sequence comes from Anabrus simplex, assembly GCF_040414725.1. Lineage (NCBI taxonomy): Eukaryota > Metazoa > Arthropoda > Insecta > Orthoptera > Tettigoniidae > Anabrus > Anabrus simplex. The sequence goes on from NC_090266.1 coordinate 7,323,096, forward strand.
TCCCTTTTCTTGTTGCCGTGAGGGATTCCGTGACCATGATGTTTGTGCCCTTCAGTAGTCGCTTCGCCCGCCAGACTTGGTCCCGCTGATGGTATCGCAGAAACTTCACAATTATTGGCCTGTTCCCAGTGGCCACTACGTTGGCAGTCGTCCTGCGCTGGCCACCCAATCTGTGGCATCTATCGATACTGTCCATGCCAATATCTACCTTGAGTCTGTTCTTAATGACGTCTATAACAGCCCCATAGGTGTCCTCTTCAGGTGATTCCTTAACCCCATGTATCAGTAGGCAATTTCGCCTACTGTACTGGGCTGCTTCATCAGCCATCTCCTCTTGTTTATCCATCCTTTGATGGATCTCCGCAATGGCCTGCTTCATGTCAGCTATCTCAGCACCCATGGAATCTCTGAAGTTCTTAAAGTCGGAGCTTAGGCTGGTGAGCAGTTCCTGGGGGTTGGCGGCACTGCTGTCTGCACTGCGGTCGGAAGCCGTCATGGCTTCCTCCAAGCGAGCTTGAAATTCAGCCATGCGGTTCTCGTACTGTGACAACCTCTTCTAGACGTCCTTGAGAGTCATTTTGACCGTTTTAAATCAAAACGTGCACTTAGTGATGACGACTGAACACACACAAGGAATCCCAGCTGCTAGTTATCTTGATAATTAGGCAGGTAAGTGCGGAGCAAGTTTACACGTGACTGGTCGTAGTCGCCATTCCTGGACTCTCCTTTACATCCTTACTACAACCCCTAAACACCCTCATAACCATGTGCAGAGATCGGTACCCTTTATTTACAATCCCATTTATGTGATTACCCCAATGAAGATCTTTCATATTAACACCTAGATACTTACAATGATCCCCAAAAGGAACTTTCACCCCATCAACGCAGTAATAAAAACTGAGAGGACTTTTCCTATTTGTAAAACTCACAACCTGACTTTTAGCCCCGTTTATCAACATATCATTGCCTGCTGTCCATCTCACAATATTTTCGAGGTCACGTTGCAGTTGCTCACAATCTTGTAACTTATTTATAACTCTATAGAGAATAACATCATCCGCAAAAAGCCTTACCTCCGATTCCACTCCTTTACTCATATCATTTATATATATAAGAAAACATAAAGGTCCGATAACACTGCCCTGAGGAACTCCCCTCTCAACTATTACAGGGTCAGACAAAGCTTCATCTACTCTAACTCTCTGAGATCTATTTTCTAGAAATATAGCAACCCATTCAGTCACTCTTTTATCTAGTCCAATTGCACTCATTTTTGCCACTCGTCTCCCATGATCCACCCTATCAAATGCTTTAGACATGTCAATAGCGATACAGTCCATTTGACCTCCAGAATCCAAGATATCTGCTATATCTTGCTGGAATCCTACAAGTTGAGCTTCAGTGGAATAACCTTTCCTAAAACCGAATTGCCTTCTTTCGAACTAGTTATTAATTTCACAAACATGTCTAATATAATCAGAAAGAATGCCTTCCCAAAGCTTACATACAATGCCTGTCAAACTTACTGGCCTGTAATTTTCAGCTTTATGTCTATCACCCTTTCCTTTATACACAGGGGCTACTATAGCAACTCTCCATTCATCTGGTATAGCTCGTTCGGTAAAACAATAATCAAATAAGTACTTCAGATATGGTACTATATCCCAACCCATTGTCTTTATTATATCCCCAGAAATCTGATCAATTCCAGCCGCTTTTCTAGTTTTCAACTTTTGTATCTTATTGTAAATGTCATTGTTATCATACGTAAATTTTATTACTTCTTTGGCCTTAGTCTCTTCCTCTATCTCGACATTATCCTTGTAATCAACAATCTTTACATACTGCTGACTGAATACTTCTGCCTTTTGAAGATCCTCACATACACACTCCCCTTGTTCATTAATTATTCCTGGAATGTCCTTCTTGGAACCTGTTTCTGCCTTAAAATACCTATACATACCCTTCCATTTTTCACTAAAATTTGTATGACTGCCAATTATGCTTGCCATCATGTTATCCTTAGCTGCCTTCTTTGATAGATTCAATTTTCTAGTAAGTTCCTTCAATTTCTCCTTACTTCCACAGCCATTTCTAACTCTATTTCTTTCCAGTCTGCACTTCCTTCGTATTGCATGAACTGGGAAATGATGAGGTGAGGGAGGGAATTAATAGCTGAAAATGAGATTTGTGGATGGCAGAAACTTAGATCACAACAGGAAATAAACTACGGATACCGGGTTATAACATCTGGTGTAAAATAAAATAGAAACGTGTAAGAAAGGTTTTCTTGGGGGTATAGGCCTTTCGGTTTTTGTAAAGGGTGTTCTTTCTTTGATGAAGTAGTCTGGGGTAGGATAATTAAGAGGGATCGGCTTTTGCAAAGAAAAATATCTATGTAGATCTCACCGGGGAAATAAACCATATACAATTTTGGAATTAAGAAGCAAGGAAAATTATAATGACATATTTAAATGCAACGGTGGGTGAAAAATCCTGTGTAGGGTGGAGAAGCAGACGAGATAATAATAGAGGGAAGGGGAATTCATGACGAAGAATATAACGTGAATGGAGAGAAGTTATAGAAACGTCTGCAATAGGGGAACAATACAAACTAAATATTTATTGTCCTGGAGATTAAACAGGGAGTATAACTTATAGTTTAGACTCGGTAGAGAGCACGTTTGATTTACCTGTAGCTTCTAGGGAGGCACAGAATTATACTAAGGACATTAAGGTAGAGAACCGGGCAGCAACTCATCATTTCTCTGTTGCTCTTAAGGTGCAGAGAACTGAAGGAAAATCAAAGGAAAATCATCAGTTTAATAGTTTGCAGATGCATTTGATAAGGAGTAGATGGATAGATGAAATTGGAAAGGAATTTATGGATTATATCAGAGGAAGAACGTTTGAAATATTGAAGTGAGGAACTGAAAATGTGGGAAGAACAACAGTAATAGCTCGTAGCAAAATGGGTGTAGGAAAAGACAATTCCTGGTATAAATACGAATGTAGAAACAAATCAAGCGATAAGGTCCTAAAAATGCACAAATATGAGGTATCACAAGATCAAGGGTAGAATTCTGTAATGAACGGAGGGAGTACAAAGACATACAGTTACTCAATAAATATTGTAAAGTAGATGAAAACAAAAAAAGTGGAACGGAATTTTTTTATAATGATAATAAAAATAATATCGAAGTAATTATAAGTGATGGACAAATTACTAGGGAGTCAGGAGAAATGGTTATCTAAGGGAAATGAGATTCACATTCTTGGAATTAAGGAGATAAAACCGCAATTATTAGATGATCCAATTACTACAGAGGAAGTAAGAGAGACAATGGAAAGAAGGAAAATCAGGTGCTACAAGAGGAGTGGAATGGACTAGACCACAACAGTTATATGCTGGATTGTTGTTGCCTGATTTATTCCAGCCCTCCAAGCCACCCTATCCTCTGTTAAACTGCGTGACTACTGCTTCCTATATCTGCTCTAATCTTCTTTTAATATTCAAAACGTGGCCTACCCCTACCATCTTAACCGCCTACACTAAACTCAAAAACCAACTGAACAAGTCCTGGGTGTCTTGAGATATGTCTTCTCATTGAATTTAGCGAAATCAATCTCCTCTCACCAAGTCGATTCAGTATGTCTTCAATCGTGATTCGATCTCTCCATATCATCTTCAGCATTCTTCTGTAACAAGACATTTCAAAAGCTTCTATTCTTATCGTCCATGTTTCACCTCCATACTGTGCCGCGCTCCAGATTAAAGACTTCAGGAACATCTTTCTAATTGCTATATCAATATTCAAAATGAGCAAATTTCTTTTCTTAACCGCCTCCCGAATAAATCCTACTATGTCGTAGCAAATAAAGAATCGCATTACGTCACGTACGATACTAGGCCGTACCTTTGTTTCTGGAGCTGTAATTTTAGAGTTAACTACTGGAACTCTTAGCACGGCGTATTTAGAAAATATTGCTAGGTACCACACGTTCAGTAATATTTGGATAGTAGTTTTAAATCCCATTGGAAATAGGTGAAGCATGTACCACGGGAAGGTCTCACTCGATGTAAACAGAAATGGCGGCACGGTGTGCGGTGATTTGTGTTATGGGTCAGGACATACCGTACTTGCAGAATTAATGTGTTGATTTAGGAGGTTATACCGATGAAAGAGATAGCTTCAGATGTGTTGGTAGTGATTTTGAAATATAAATCGAAGGATAGATGAGAAATGTTACATGTAGGAAGATGATGGACATATGCCGGGAAAGATATCTCAATGAACTAGGCCTACACCTGCAAAATGGTGTAATCATTTGGATTATATTGCATCCGATCGCTTCACTAAATATCAAGGTGTTTTCTACAATTTACCGGTTGGAACAAGTGTGTCGGAGGCAGGGGACAAGCTTTGCCCATCGTCGGAAGACCCACCAGCTCAAGGTAATGGCAGACATCTTTCAATTATGTGACAGTCTCGGAAAGTTAAGATGCGAGGAAGGTTAAGAGATTGTTTCTTAACTTAGAATCAATTTTACCGGACGAGTTGGCCGTGCGCGTAGAGGCGCGCGGCTGTGAGCTTGCATCCGGGAGATAGTAGGTTCGAATCCCACTATCGGCAGCCCTGAAGATGGTTTTCTGTGGTTTCCCATTTTCACACCAGGGAAATGCTGGGGCTGTACCTTAATTAAGGCCACGGCCGCTTCCTTCCAACTCCTAGGCCTTTCCCATCCCATCGTCGCCATAAGACCTATCTGTGTCGGTGCGACGTAAAGCCCCTAGCAAAAAAAAAATCAATCTTCCAATCTAAGTTTCCAAACAAGTCTAAAGACCTTAGTCTAACGTATGGAATAATGTGTACAAACCCTCTTTTATTCCCGTTGAACTTGGTATTGAAGTGACTAAGATTTGGTAAACTATAAAATGTATCTGTTCTTTTTGGAAATTAAATTAAATTTATCACCGCTTTGCCTTGGTAACTTGGGGCCGTTAGCCCACACAGTAGAATGGGCACTTATCGCTCTGATAAAATATAACTTCCTATTTGAATATAACGTAGGGTATCGAGCGAGTAAGAGAGTGAAAATTGTTTATGTATTTAATCTAATGTAAAATTTAGATTGTGCCTTGGAGAGGCTGGAATGTTGTAAATTTTGGAGCCCCGTCTCCTAACTTGTAATGGTGTAACGTTCGAGCTCTCAGACCCATCACTCTGTCTATTGTACCCGATTGTGCTTAGGTTTCAAATAACTATTATTTCTAGAGCAGCCTTTTGTCTACCCAACTGTTATTTGGTGTTGTTTATTTAGATTTGAATTGAAAAGAAAGGAAAATAAAAGAAATATATATAATTTCAAATTTTAGAATTTTAAATTAAGGTTTGATATTTTCTGTCCTGCCATTCACACCCGCAACTTCTACACCACTATGCTCCCCGAAAAGTCCGTAACAGTGAAAATACATATTTAAGAATTAAATATGCCCTTAGAAATTTTAACTAAACTGTTATATTTGAACTATGCTTTTCGTCTCTGCTGTTATTCAAATCGGCAGCTATACATTTTCCACATTATTTTAATCTGTCAATTTTAATCTGCCGAAATTTGGTTACTGTAATTTTAACTTTCCTTTGCGAGAGTGTTACATATATCCCTCTTAAAGATTGGCTTGGCTAGTTGCTTTACGTCGCACCGACACAGATAGGTCTCTTAAAGATTACAGATTTATTGGAGGAGTAGCCTTATATTCATTGGTGTTCTCCAAATCTGGGGTTGCAAAGGAATATGACGTCCGGAAAGTTGCCTCAAAGGCCAGATCGAGTGGGTTAAGAAAGTGTTCTTTGCTTGTGGTGGAGTGCATTTTCTGTCCTCTTTATCTGCCATCATTAATAATTTCACTACACATGTATATAGGAGGTGTACACCGAGGGAAGGTCAATCGCTGATTGGGTGTTTAAGGTCACGTGACTCTGACATCACAAGTGTGGGTAATTTGAATTTGGCAGCTAGCTATCACTTTGAGAGCTATGCGGGGGGTACAGCCCTACACTCTGGCCAAGAGCGCAATATTAACCTCACTCTGCCCACGCGTTAAACCAACCGACACTGTGACGTCGCGGGAAATGTGAATTTAACAGCTGTTACTTTAACAGCCAGTTCTTATATCCACAGTTACGTGTGAGCGTGTGGTGTGGTCCAGTGGAATTCTTGGGTAGTAACAGGTGTGCCAATCTGACAGAGGGATGACTAACTCCACAGGTTTGGGAGCGAGCTATCACCTACTCCTCACTATATCCTCACCTGCTCCTTGCTTGCTCCTCTCTAGATCCTTACCTGCTCCTCACAAGATACTTACTAGATCCTCAGTAGATCTTTACTGGATTCTCACTAGACCTTCACTAAATACTCATTAGATCCTTACCTGCTCCTCACAACATACTTACTAGTTCCTCAGTAGATCTTTACTTGATTCTCACTAGATCTTCACTAAATACTCATTAGATCCTTACCTGCTCCTCACAACATACTTACTAGATCCTCAGTAGATCTTTACTTGATTCTCAATAGATCTTCACTAAATACTCATTAGATCCTCACCTGCTCCTCACTAGAAGTTTACCTGCTCGTTACGAGATTCTCACTAGATCCTCAACTGCTTCTCATAAGGCCCCCACCTGCTCCTCACTAGATCCACCCCTGATCCTTACTACATCCTCACTAGATCCTTACTTGCTCCTCATATCTCCTTACTAGATCCTCACTTGCTCCCCACTAGATCCTCACTTGCTCCTCACTAGATCCTCACCCACTTCCGGAAACTTTGGCGTGGAGATTTGACTGCCAGCATGGGCAAAATCTAACATGACTAGGAGTGCAGGTGTCACCTTCACAGATTTGAAAAGTAGGATGGCTGGCTATGTATGCACGCTTGTAGAGACTCGGGTTCGACTCAAGGCTTAGGCAAACTAGGCTTCACTCTGGTAAGAAATTAGGAAGCTACAGGCGTACCGTACTGACAGAGGGGTGGATAGTTAACGAGTTGGGTTCAACCTAGGGCTTGAGCGTGGCTGTTGTTGTCTGCTGTTACGCTACATGCTTTGACGACATATTTTGAATGCTATAGGGTTTATATAATATATGCGGGCACACACAGTGTAATAACACAATTGTCGGGCATAGCTTGTAAAACCGCCTGGGCAAGATACTTGCCCTCTTGCCCAGTTTATCCTTACGCTCCAGGACACTGGTTTCCTAGCGCTAGAGGCAGGATTGTTTGCCTATTATGAAGAGGAAAAAACTAACTCACGCACACAAATCATAATAAATTTTTAGATCATAGCAGGTAAGACGACGTAGATAAGGTACAAGTCCTCCTCCCCTGTTGTATCTTTACGTTCTAGGACACTTATTTTAAGTAAGTGCCCTCTCTACGGTCATCTAAGAACTTTTAAAAACTTTCAGAAACATTTTTCTTCGACGATTAGGTGGTTCTACAATCAATTTGTTAGCGATCCCTTATGGCTAGACACAAACTAATAACTTAAGCGATTTTGTGCTTGTTATTGGTAAATAATAAATAATAGCTATGGATTTGAAAAACTGGTGGAGAAAAGAGTTCCTGTAAATATATATTCAATACGTTGTTCATGTTTCTAAATTTTTTGTTGTGGATTGGAGCTTTTGCCAGGAAGAACTGGAAGTGTGTGTAGTTTTTCTATTTCTTTTGTTTTAATGTGGATTTCTGGTCGACGAAGTGGTTAGTCAGATTGACATTTTATGTGTTTTGTTATGTGAATGTCGCTTGTTCCGTAATTTAGTGTTCCGTTCCCTCATTGAGAAAAATGAAGTCACCATGGAAGTTAGAAGATAGCGCCTGAAAGATCACATATGGTTCATGTTTATTCTTTCCTGGTTACTAACCTTTCAACTCTTTGGTCACACTTTTAATCAAACAAAATTTATCAGTAGAAATCTCATGGAAAATGTATGCTCATAGTTATATTTCTATATGAATAACGTATTTGTCAGTTAAGCCAACAATATGGCTACTAGTTATCTTCGCTTCACTAGTTCCACCTTTCAATTACAATTTTACTTTAAGGCCAACATCATGGCCGCTAGTAGGCCACAGAGATAACTTAAATTATTATAAAATAAGTGCTTTCCAGTGATAAGGAAAAAAGAGGGTCCATCTGGCTCCGAATGGTAGCACCATGTAAGGGGCTCGGCCCAGGGTTACTAGGTGAAACCTGGTCAACGGTCTCAAAGGCGGAAGAGAAATCTGATTCCCAAAGGCGGAGAGAGCGGAAGAGCCTAGTGGAGTTCATCATGAATAAAAAATCGAATCCAAATCCAAAAGCGACTGTTCCTTAATTGGGCGGCCTTTGGTCAGCATCAGTCTCCATGTAAGGTGCGGCTGTGGATATTCCTCCGGAGTTAACAACCTCGGTTGTGAGAAAAGGTTACTCTAGAAGTCACCCCCAGAACTCAAGGAATTATCAATCATGGACAAGTGTGATGTGAAACTAATTGCTACAGGTGCACATAAGTGCGCAAGCAGAAATTCGGATTCTGGGGAGTCTGCAACGTCACGCAAAGACGAATCGGAGCGTCTTGGAAACTCGAAGAAAATAAAATACAGGAAAGCAAAGTACTTAGCAACATTTAATGAGTAGAGGATCCGGAAATGACGTCAGCAATTTTTCTGCTGAGTCAGCAAGGTCATTGACCCGGCCGAGGTCATTGACCCCTAGTAGTGTACCTAGGCGGGTTATGACTGCGAGGTCATTGACCCCTGGTATAGTAGTAGGACAAGGCCGATTTGCGACTTTTTCCATAAGAGAGCGAGCATAAAAGCACGGTCACTATCTTGAGGGGCGCAACCTAATTTTAACGGATAGTTACCCGCACGCCTAAGAGAGCAAGCTATACATAGGCTCTTATGAGACTCCCTAGAGACGGTTACGCAAGATAGCGGCTATCTAATTGCACAGGACGGCGGCTATACATGGGCTCTTATGAGACGGGTATGGACGATTGCGCAAAGTGGCCGCTACACAAAGGCTCTTAAGAGACACCCTAGAAAAGCTTGCGCAATATGGCGGCTAACTAATTGCACAAGACGTTGGCTATACCTGGGCCCTTACGAGACGAGAATGAACGAAGGGCGTGTATCTGTCAAAAGTTGTCACCAGAGTGCAGTATAACCACAACAGGTCACATATGTAATACGGCTAATGGCGAATGATAAGTAAATTTTATAGTTTATGACATTTACAAGCGTGAATAATGCCAAGTACGTGCTGCTGGGTACCACTGTGTAAAAACAGAGGAGGGCATAGGTTTCCAAAGGATCCCTGTTTGAGAAAACAGTGGATTAAACAAATTTGGCGGATTAAATTGAATCCAAGTGGCAGCAGAGTTGTTTGTTTCGAACATTTCGCACCCAAGGATTATATAAGCTCTACTTGGCGAGGTCATCAGTAACGTAGTTTAGAAACTAATGGTACCTTAATTGCCTGATTGGTACTTAATTAATCTCCTCAGGAATTTCCTATTTAATTCTAACTTTTAATCCTGTACATAAAACAGGCATGTGCAGTAGGCCTACAGTTATTGCCATATTTAAAGAAGTCATAGCTACTCTAACTTATTTACATTAATTCTTAATTCCAAAATGCGATCTTCAATTCCATAACATACCACAATGTGTTCATTTTCAGGAGCCGATATACCTCTTAAGAAGACCTTGCAAAATACGGCTGTGCCTTCGGTATTTGCGTGGACAAAAGCAAAGGAGGGCAGTGAAACAGCAAAGAAACGAAAAGAGAGACATTGTCGGGATATTTGATGTTTTCATGTTGGTCATATTTTATTGTGAACTGTATTTGTTGTAACCTTAAAAACAAAAGTGTAGATCGATCAGTCCTTGTAAAATTGTGTATTCGCGAGTCTAAGTATTATATTAAATGGATTTAAGTTACCTAATTATAACACGACATATGATGTGTACAAAACATTAACATCTGGCGACCGTGACAGGATAGTTCTGGCCGTGTAATAATCCTATGAAGGTAAAATAAGAGAAAACTTGCTTCGCGGTACACCTTTCGATTTCGACAGACGTAAAGACATGGCTGCTTTAAATTTATTATTGAAAGAAAGAACACAGTTACGTCGTTTATTTACAAGAGCGTTTAACATATTCCAGAACAAGATTGCTGACGAAAATGTGACTCAGGAAGATATTTTCACCAGTTTTAAGGTACTCGAAGATAAGGCAGATCGACTGTTTACACTTGATGAGAGAATCCATGAAGCTTGGCATACCAATGAAGGCACGGACGAAGATGTAGCTGCGGAATATGAAGAAGTCGAATCATATCGAGATAAGTGGACAACAGTGAAATGTAAGTACGAGAAATTCAGTGAATGTCAAATAACTTGTGATGCTTCTTCCATAAGTTCGAGTGTTTCTCAGACTAGCAGATTGATTAGTAAATTGCCGAAATTATCGCTTGTGAAATTCTCGGGAGATATTAAACAGTGGTTATCATTTTGGGCACAGTTCAAACGAATACACGAAAGTAGCGAGCTGGATGATGCAGAAAAGATTCTCTATCTAAGAGAATCTATGACTCCTGTGAATGGTTTTCCACCTATTCCTGAAAATTATACTAAAATTGTTCAGTTGTTAAAAACACGTTATGGTCGAAAGGATTTATTAATAGAGCTTTACGTAAGATAAATTATAAATCTAGTGACTGCAAAACCTTCCCTGTCAGTGTTATATGGTCGAATTGAGGTTAATGTTAGGTCGCTAGAATCAATGGGTCTACAATGGGTCTAACTACTGACAACTATGCTGCATTATTATTTCCTCTCGTGGAGTCTTGCTTGACTGATGAATTGATCCGTGTGTGGCAGAGGAGAGGAGATAATATGCAAGAAGCTGGGTCATAAGAAAAGCTCAAAGGGCTGTTAGAATTTCTGAAATCTGAAATAGAAAGTGAAGAATACTTGCAGCTGACTAGGACGATCAGTGATATTAGTGTGGGTAAAGCTCAAACATCAAATCCTTTGAGAAAATCTGATGTTCCAACTGCTCAATGTTTAGTTTACACTAGTGGTGTAGGTAATGCATGTGCTTTCTGTAAAGTAGAGACTCATGCTTCATCGCAATGCCAGCAGGTAAAAAATATGACTCTCGAAGAAAAGAAAGCTAGACTCTCCCAGTACGGTGCATGCTTCAAGTGCTTCAAGGTTGGGCATGTTGCATGAAAATGTTATGCTCGCCTCTCCTGCAATGTGTATAAGCGGCAACATTATCCGCTCATGTGTGATCTTTCAGAAAAGAAAGTCGAGAAAGAATCGCAGGCTTCACCTCAGTCTAGGTCAGTAACTAATTTCTGCATTAATTCCTCGTGTGTCTATCCTCAAACTGTCTTGGTTAAAATAGTGCATGGATATAATCAGGAACTTGTGCATGTCCTTCTGGACTCTGCTTCGCAGCGTTCTTACGTGAAAGAAGAACTGGCAGAGAGGTTAGGTTTTCAGGTGATTAAAAAAGTGACTATGAGCCATGCTGTGTTTGGTGGTATTACTGGGTCTCCTGTAGAACATCGTGTATTTGAACTTGTTCTTCAGAATCTTGATAATTCTAATCAGTTGAGACTGACTGCTCTTAGCCAGTCTGTTATTTGCAGTCATGTTCCTCGCCTTACAGCAGAACACGTGATGCAACTGGGACTGTCACACCTAGATGTGAGGAGAGATAAAGAAATAGAGATCCTTATCGGAGCAGATTTCCGAGGGTCAATTCCCTTGAATGAGCGTAGAATAATAGGAGATTTGACGGCAATGCTGACTACATTAGGGTGGACGGTATTCGGCAGAAAGTAGCGCTCAGGTTGTGATGAGAGGGAAGCCACACCTATTCTGCTGAATATAGAGAAAGTGAATGACCTGTGGGAACTGGACGTTTTGGGGATAGAAGATCCTATCTCTGGAAAGAAGAAATGTCAACTGGAAGAAGAAGCAAGACTAGATTTTCTGGAAACCGCACAGATAAAACAAGATGGTAGGTACGAAGTTCGACTTCCATGGCTGAAAAATCATCTGCCCTTAGGTCCGTCATACGAGACAGCAGAAAAGCGGCTAGAAATTACAAAGAGAAAGCTTGACAGCAATGGGCTCTTAGAAGAATATGATAAAGTTTTTCAAGGCTGGCTTGATGAAGGGATACCAGAAGAAATTCCGGGTGATCAGGTTGGAATCTGTGGGCATTACCTTCCTCATCGACCTGTCATCAAGAATTCTGCAACAACACCAGTGAGGCGAGTCTTTGATGCTCCAGCGAGAAGAGGTAACAATCCTTCCCTCAACGATTGTCGAGAAAAGGGTCCCAATCTCATCAAACGAATTCCTTCTCTCCTCTTACAATTCCGAAAGAAGTCAGTTGGGGTTATTGGTGATATCCGTAAGGCGTTTCTGCAAATTTCAATAGCACCAGAAGATAGAGATGTTTTGAGATTCCTATGGGGCAAGGAAGAAGTGAAAACCTATAGGCACAATCGAGTAGTTTTTGGAGTGGCATCGAGCCCTTTTTAAATGGCAGCGGTGATTGACCACCTTCTATACCAAGCCTTGCTAAATGCTCAAGATAAAAATAAAGTGACTGTTGATATTATTAGACAGGTTAAGGACAGTTTTTATGTTGATAATTGTGTGACAAGTGTCTCAAATGAGGAGGAGCTGGAACTATTTGTCAGTACTGCTAAAGAGGTTTTTTCCCAACACAAGTTTGAGCTCAGAGGTTGGGAGAGCACTGATCCTTTGCTTGAAGATGATTGTAAGTTGTCACCCGTCCTTGGAATAATGTGGAATCGCAAGGAGGATGTGCTTCGTTTGAATTGTGAGCCTCTGGAAATTATTTCACAAGAGAAGATAACTAAAAGGATAGTGCTGTCTACCTTCCATCGGATTTATGATCCAATAGGATTTTTGGTGCCCATTATGCTGCTGCCGAAGCTTTTACTACAGAATCTGATGCTCCAGGATTTGCGCCATTTCCTCAAAATTAATATATTAAAAATGAACCTGCCACTGTCCTCTAAGATTCCGGAAGTATAGTATCCATTATATCAGAAGAATGGTATTTCAAGTTAAAGTACTGTTGTAAATTTCCTGAACATGTTTCCTCCAGTGTAAAATGTGTATCGGCCAACACTTCTCCTTTAGCAATTTTTGGATTCATGTATGAAAAAACTCGTATTTCAATGTTTAACAGGAAATGCAACTTGTTTTTTGCTTCAAATTTGTCATGCCCTGTGATGTTTGGGGGGCAGACTTCATGTATCATTCTAGTCTTGTGACTTCTAAGGAAGTCATGCATTTTGAAAATTGATAATAAATTCCATATTCCAATTTTTCTTGTAATTCCGCATCATGTTCACGTGTTTCGCCTCCTCAGAGTGAGTTAACATTGGATCTTAGTCTTTTACGTCAGGATCAGCCACAAACTCTCGTACATTTTGCCAGTCATTTTCCGACGTATTTTCTGAAAATTTGGGTATGACTGTCAAGATCGAATACAAAATTGAGGTTAGAGATTCGATCCCTGTATGATTCACTCCTTATAGGTTGTCACCTCCTATAATGGAGGCCCATCGCTTAAACTGATACAGGCTGTACTTATGACTAAATGCTGGCAAAGGCCTGTCCTCTACTCCCAAAGGAATCTGCCAAAAATTACTTCTTAAATCAACAGATGAAAACCATTTTTTACCCTGAAAGCCCTGAATTAACTCTTCAATTGTCTGCGATTTTGACTGGTCAACACAAATACGTCTATTCATATTTCGAGCGTCAATGCAAAGTCTGACGCTCCCATCAGTCTTAAGCACAACGATTAAGGAATTTAAATACTGGCTATTTGACGCTTCAGTAATCCCATCGGCTAACATAGCTTGTATTTGATCTTCAACTGCCTTGGCATATTTGTGTGGGATAGCATACAGTGGCCCGCTGAAAGGACTGTCATCCAGCACTGAAAAAGAATGTTCATAAACATGTGTTTTACCGGGTCTCTTAGAAAAAATCTCAGCGTGTTCACATAACACTGCCAACAATTCGTCCCTCTGGACTTCCTCTAATGTACTGTTACTCGCAGCTTCAAACAAGGCATCCTTCTTATCCTCTTTCAACCACAACTGGCATAAATTAAACCCCTCACTGGGTTTCTCCTCATATCTAGAAACCTTAATAACACTCCACATAGCACAAACATTCGTTTTCCTCTGAATTTCATTTTTCAGTTCGAGTTTGACATACTCATTATCCCACTTCAGATTTACCGTTGCATAATTGTAATCTAACTGAGCCGATTTCGAAGTCAACCAGTCACATCCCAAGATGAGATCAAATACCAGGTGAGGAATAACCAAACGTACTGCACCCTTGCAGAGCTCCTTCGGTGTAGATTAGATGTCAATGTTGCCTCGGCTGCCCTAAAAAAATACTTACCGAATGTGGTGAGATCCTCTTCTCAGGCGCGATCAGTCCCTGTCGTCGAATCAGGATGCATAGGGATAGTGCATTCGGTAAACTATTCACTACAATGACTTATGACTCAGACTGATGTGAGTTTAAATATGTATATTCAATTTTATTGATAAAAATCAAAAGAAGAAAAAAATGTAGATAAATATTATAAAATGTAAAATAAGATTTGTTAATGTTACATTATTACCTTATGAGACTGTACAACTAGAATTCTCATAATGACACACATGACCACCTCGTTAATCCATAAAGAAAAATATTTATAATTTATCATAAAATTTTGTATCAAATGATATTTCCCATATTTGTTCATCCAATCATATATTGTCTGTGTAACTGTACACATTTACTAGGATAATGTTGTTTATAGACCAGGTGGATCAATTGAATAACAATATAATCATGAGAACATTTTAGTGATGATGATAATAATAATAATAATAATAATATTGATGTGAATAAATTTTTTATATGGCCAATTCAAGTTATTCATCGAAATACTACTTGCCATTAGTCAAAATAATTTTAATAGATAATTTTTTTGATATTAAAATAAATAAAATATTGATATTAATTAATTAATAAAATTATTTTTTGATATCACTGAATTGCATTGTAAACTAATTAAAAGAATACAGGAAAGTCTCCACAGTGTATCCCAAATGCATATCTGAAGTTTGGAAAACTAACCTGAAAATATAATACAATAGTAATAATAATAATAATAATGATAATAATTGAAATAATACGACGATTTTTGCGCAGATCAAAATCTAGGAATGTCATTAATAATCTCTCAAATATGTGAAATACGTTTACAAATAAACATACCAGAAGTTACCATAATATAATAATTAATTAATTTTACTAATTTAATTGCACTCAAATTTATTAATTTCATAATTAATTGCCTAACTGACCACTGGAAACCATTTTCTTGTGACTCAAATCCTCCAATATAGTGATATCAATGAATTTGCAATGCATCGAGATGATAATAATATTGTAATAACAATAATAATAATAATAATAATAATAATAATAATAATAATAATAATAATAATAATAATAATAATAATAATAATAATAATTGAAACGATAATAATAATATCACTTAATGAATATTATTTCTATGTTGGATATCATAAAAAAATCCTAAAGAATTACCATTCGCCTACCAAAATCCAATACTGTTGTTAACCAAATCGTAGACAAATTGAATAAAAAAAATATATAAAATGTTATTATTTTTATTAATTAAAAAATCCACAATTGACTGACACAAGTGATCAATATTGTATTCATCAGGACTCCCTAGTTGCCTGTGAATTGCATTGGTAAAATGTCAAATAATAAGATCCAATATTAATAATAATAATAATAATAATAATAATAATAATAATAATAATAATAATAATAATAATAATAATAATAATTATAAATAATAATAATATCTTAACCTGACCTGTAATTGCGGTACTCTTGATCCACCTTCCTGATAAACTATAATATGTTTATGTCAGTTATCTTAGAACATTCATTTACCATGAATAACACCATTGGAATAGAATCTTTCTTAACAGTGCTTATTTTCCTTTATTTATAGAACCATATTTGCCATAATTTGATGAAATACCTGATCCACTGTGTAAAGGCGTAACCATGAAATTCTCATAATAGAGTTCACCAATATTAATAATGATAATAATATTTCTCTGATCAAAACTGTTACTGAGTTCCCATAATTTCAATATCCTCCTTCCAGGTGCAATAAACAATAATTGCTTTTAACCTGAGAATTCAGTAACTTTAACTCACATAATGGACCTTGGTTGTTGTTGCACACAAATCTAAAGCTTTGCTTTCATATATATATGCGAGTGACCCTTACTTGGATATCGTAAATTAATCTGGAAAAGACAAACTCTCCTACTTTAAATAAAACATACACTAACTTATGCTAATATGTACACCAAGCGAGATAACGCAGCCAGAAATCCTAACCTAATACCTAAATTTTCACTAATATATACATAGATGAACCTTGTCATATGCTCATACCACACTTTTGGCTTATATCAGCGTCTCAACATATTATAATTCGCTGAAACATAGCCATGACCCATTGCAAATGTTACTGTGGTTTCCTCACAATAAGATACATAGACAATGCACAAACAATAAAAGAATGTACCTAAATGATGGCTAATACGAGGCAAAATAAAATAACAAATATATTTAACATTAATAATAATAATAATCATCTGTTAAAACCAACAAAAGTAGTTCCTGCTGGCAAGCATCCACACCAGCCCAGTTGGGTGATCCATGTTACCAACCTAACTTTAAAATATCACTCAAATACGTACTATAACTTTTCTCTGAATAAAACGATATTGTGTCACGGCTAAACCATTTATACGTATCATTTGGTCCTTCTAACTCGTATACCCTCTTTAACTGGTTTATTTATTTCCTTACATTTATTCATTTACGACGTCATTATCATTTCTTATTCTGCACGAATTCTATTACATCTCAGCTATCCCGCTGATACTTACATTTCCAGTTTTTATTGAGAATATGTTCACCATACTCTTTGTTCTACATACTTATCTTCAGGTAAATAACCTCATGTGTTACCATATACTCTCAACTACGGACCTTCAAACATCTCAAATAAATTACCGTTGCTCAATATCGTTCTTATTGTTCGACAACACTTTGATTTACCTGAACCAAAAAAAAAATCATTTTATTTAGCATTGTTCACCCAACTGTCTAACCGCGTTACTTGCCATAGCAACCAATATATGGATGTATCAGTGTTACTGTCGTCCAAACAGAATTCTCGACAGTAACTATTGAATATATATATATTTATTATCATTTATTGACTTCATCATTCCTCCTTCCAGGTGACTATGCTTGCGTGAAACAAATAAAATTCCGCCTAAATACAATACTGACAATGCTACTAATAATAATAATAATAGTGCGGATATATGCGAACCACTCATTAATATTTGCCTCAAAAATATAACTTGTTCAATACTGACAGATCAAATTAGTACACACACGACTAATAATAATAATAATAATATTTACACTACTCATAAACAGAATTATCCTAATTTTCTGGCTGTGTACTCGGGTTTTATAGTTAGATCATCGTCACTCGCATACCTATTTACATAAAGATACCATTATCAAAGGAAAGCTTTAGATTCTGATTCAAACATGAGATTGTGTACTCACATTGATGGCATTTCGGGATCACCAGGACTAAAGGCAGCCATGTTGTCTTACAGATTCATGACCAACATGTTAATATCATTGACCATTCTTGCTGTATCCGGCATTGGCTTATGTTACTACTTTCCACTCTTGCTGGACACTTTGCACACGTTTATTTCCTGCTCATAATATTAAACACGACAACTTGTTTTAACACTTGACATTACACTGTAATACATATATATACACATACGCAGTACTCAGATATTTTGGAACTTAGGCCGGATTTTACGTACTATGCTCTAACACACTGCTGCTTCTAACGTAGCGAAATCTTTCATGGGCTCAACGGTTCCCCTTTGTGTGGACACAGCTGCGGGAGAAAGTGTCCACCCTCACTTGACCTAAATACTTATTGAGAGTAAGAGTATTTTCTCCGCTCAACGTTTCAAACATACTAACAGCTCCGCTGTAGCAGGCTAATTATTCTCCACTATTACGGCTTACACATACATTTTAAATTGTCTGGGTTGCTCTGCGGGCTACATACTCAAACTGCGTCACCTAAGATGCAACTACTGCATAATTCAAAGTTTCGTCTTCACCCTGCATAGACTGGACACTTGTAAAATCTGTCAATCTAATAATCCACTCACTTGGGTGGTTTCAAACACCTAAACAACTCAACTTCTGTTTATAAAGCGTATTTCCATCTCCACTGTAGTAATAAATACACACAATTCTGTACATTTGTACTTGAATACGGAGCAAAGTTAAGACACGTCTGACCGCCACAAGAATCTTGATGATGACTGACTCGTGAGAAGCCACTGCTCGGGGGATGTTGGCGCACTAATCGGCGTAGGAACACTAATTCTTGCCATCAAAAATCCCAATTAAAGGAATGCTGGGTAGCTCCAAAACAAAGTTACTAAAAACATAAAATGCCTTGTACACACAGACTGCATAAATTCTTGTTACTGCCATGATGCACCGTGACTCTTAAATTGTTCGTAATTACTTTTACAATACAGTAGGCGTTAGTTGGACTATATCTTCTGCCGCGCTGGTGAACAACTCTCCACGCTGGCAAGGGGTTCCCACTGCCGTTGATAACAAACACCTGGATACACAATATTCCAATCCATTTGCCACAAACCAATAAGTTAGTTCAGAATTATTACAATAATTACTGACATCTCCTCTTGATATAATCTTCCTTAAATACTGCCAGGGATTAATTACAAGCCACATATCATTTGGTCGCGCTAATTTTGAAATTATTTAAATGCAGCAATCTGATTGGAGCGCATACTCCGATGTTCATCTATATGGACGGGTCCATTTCAAATATAAGGGGATTCGGGTAGCTAAGACCACGATTTTCCATCTCAGTCACTCCTGCCAGTACTTTTCCACTCCTATTACGCAGTTCCAAAAGATGACGCAATAACAGGTGTCCCAGTAATTTATTTTTAGCAGATAAAGAAGCGTGGGTTCCTATCAAGGCTTCGTTCACACGCACTGGCTACCGGAAATTTCTAATACTGCCCCTTTGTTTAAAACGCTGGCTATTACTATTAATTATCAAATACAATTATTAAAATTTTTGCCAATCAGACTCATCCGATGGGTGCAGTACCTGTACTGAAATTAAATCCTCTATACAAATCGGCACCGCGATTTGCTTGCATATTTGTTTCGACCTTTTACCAACAACTGCAATAATGAATGTAGACTTAACCGGCATCTCTTCCATCATAATACCCTGTTTAACTAAAGAGCCATACCATTCTGAAATAATACATGATTTCTAACTTCCTGTATCAATAAACGCATTAACATACGCCCACCAAATTTCTAATTGAACCACAGGATTAACCAGCCGAATCTAAATAATTATGACCTGGTTCACACATGAGATCTTCCTTAACATCTAGGTCATATGGCAATAGTTTCATAACACAATCTCTAACTACTTCTTGATAAGGCTGGAATTCTGACCCATCATTACAGCCTGCATTTAGTTTAAAGGTTGCGATCGTGTACCTACACTTGGCTCGTTAGTAACTTGTCCTCTAACTTGTTGGGCATTTCCGGTTCCATTTTCAGGTGCTCCACCCCTACCGTTATCCCTTGGCTGAAACTGATTACGATTCTCGTAGTTTGGCTCTCTCCTATTGTTCCTTGGTTCACTATGAGGAACAAAATTATGTGAGTTTCCTGTTGTATGCCCAATGTGTCCTAGTGCATCAAAACTCTCTAATAATTGCTCCATCTCCTGAATGGTTTTAATACATTGCATGCACGCTGCTTCGCGTACCATGTCCGGGAAATATCGTAACAGTAATCTGACTACATCTGAATCAGCCGTGATTCCGTCTAAATTCTGGCAAATCATAGCATGTGACAAGAAATAATCAATCATAAAAACGCCTTCATTATGTTTGAATTTCCCAAATACTACCCTTTCTCTTTCAAGGCTTTGAACGTTTTCGTTCCAGTATTTGTCTGTGAACTTCGTCTTAAATTCCTTCAGATTTTTCACGTTACTTTTATAGACTGAAACCCAGGAACGCGTCTCTCCCACGAAAGCATGATCAATAATGTCGATCGCCTCTTCCCAGTCCATAAAACCCTTCCTCAATCCGTTTTCCAAACCGTTTTTCTACTATTTTAAGGAATTCTAGTGGGTTAGTTTGTTTCCCATTGAACTTCGGTAATTCTATTTCCTTACTGTAAATCCCTCCATGACTTTGGCTCGCAGTGTTACCTCGCCATATGCGTGCGTCTGCCATCGCTATGCGGTTCTCTACATCTTTATCTCTTCTTTCAATTTAATTCACTACAGTGTTCTGTTTTCCTTTCAGTGTCTTAATTTCCACTGTATTGCCTTCTACCATCGCAAACTTTGCTCATTGTTCCCTAGTGTTCTCTTCTATTATACACGTAACCATCTCGATATTGTTTTGTACCTGTTCCTTAAATTCTCTTATTTCTTCCTTTTGGGTCTCAACTTTATTATTATTAATACTTGTCACCTGTGTCTCTAAATCCTTTCTGGTGCTGTTGCTTTCTTTTTTCATTAATCCCAACAACTCACTCTTCTGCTCTGCAGATTTCTTTTCTACCTCTTTTTTTGTTTTGCTTAGTTGTCTCTTTCTGCTTGTTAACTCTTTCATTCTGCTTGAATAATTCTTGTAACTGTTTGCTATGTTCGTCCATCCTTTTATTAGCTTCGACCTTGTGTTCATTCAATGCCTTACTTAATTCTCGTTTAGTTTGTTCTACTTCATTTTTAATTTCTGATTTAGTTTGTTCCAATTCCTTTTTTATGTCATTTTTTCTTTCAGATTTATTTTGTTCCATTTCATTCTTATTTCAGATTTGCTATCCTCTATCTTACTTAACATTAACGGCATCATTTCAAGTAACTGATTATTGTTACTCTCAATGTTAGGGCTAACCTCCGCCTCGCCCCCCATCGTACTATCATCTGAATCTAACGTAACTTCGTCATTCCTACTCTTATTCCCTTTGCTATCTTCGCTCCTACTATCTGTTTGCTCTTCAACACATTTATCTACCTCTTCCTTAGAATTACTTATAACACCACCCTTCAGCACGTGTCCACTACGCAGCGTCATGTCTTTCTCCTCTTGCTCAGCCATGCTACCCCCAAAATCAAACACACAAGAAAAATATAACGTGGATAACCAACAGTTACCCCCAAACTACTGATTTTATACTTCTATACCAGTACTTAATGATTTACGAGCCCCACAGTTGCGGCGACAATATGTCACGTACCCTCTCGGACCACAGATGTTTGACAAAATTATAACGTGTCGGGTCACTTTAATATTAAAATAAATAAATTATATCTCATTGTTTCTCCATAAACAATATCCCATGGGAGCCAGCCTTCAAGCTTATGGCTTGAAAACGGAAGTTGATAATTAATAATAATAATAAAAATACGTAATGAGACTCAAAAAACTCCCAGGGGTAGGGTGACGGGACACAAATCATTAAGTACACTAACTTGGAATTTGATGATCATTAATAATAATTTTAGAACATACAAATTAAAACAGCTATTTATTAGGATGTAAAACGTGACGCAACCGCGTATTAACGAAATCTGAACTTACGGAAGCAAAAGAAAAATTGAATGAAAAGAATCGGTTTTTTCTGAAACGACATGTGTCAAGATTTTGCCACAGTTGAGTTAAGGCAAGTAATACAGTCTTCAAGTATAGATGTATCGTTTTCTGCAGAAACTACACATGTCACTGCATTGCTTTATCTGGTAGCTCTGCCTGGTAATGATAGTTTGTTGGAGAAACAGCACTTGTCACTGACATGTGCACGTTTTAGGTGGATATCTCCAAGCTAAGATTTATTGACATGTGCTGTTTCAGAAGAAAACGAGTCAAATTAACTCTAAGAAAATGAACTGTTGCGCGAAGACTTGCAGTAACTTAAGCCTTTAGCTTACCATGTGTAGACTCTGTTATCTTGAAGCTGATGATGTGTGGATCTCTCGTACCGGCTGCCTCATCTGTTGTTGGATTCCAGCCCTGCCTTTAACACTTCCTACTTTACTCCTTACATAAAGTCGTAATGAGTCCTAATTTTAAATGCAAAACCACCATGGGTTATGTTCATGGAGAGAATACACTTGTATTCTTCCGTATTACGGAACAGTAGTGTAGCTAAATTCATAATATAAGCTCTCCTTCCCTATACTAGTCAAAAGCGGTCTCCCGTGGACTACCTCTCGTCATTGAGACAACAAGTCCCAATGAGAATAACTTTTGAGTAGTATATACTCCGATGCGAAGTGAATTAAGTTAAAATCTTCTCCGATGTGCAGACGTAGAATCGCAGTAAGAGTGCCTTCCAAGAGTATCTCAGTGTCTAAGAGTGAGAATAAGAATGTCCGAATACGAGTAACAATCTGCTTACGAATAAGAATAAGACTGTCCTCTCCAGCTCTTGTCTTCGAAGTATATCGGTTCAAAAGTCTCCTTCCATCAGCCATATCACATGGTCCAGTAAGATTCGAGGTCCCATCCCTTCTCCTATGTATTGCTGTGAATCCATCACGTTGCTTCATTACGTTCATTCACATAGGCTGAACTTTCCCGCTGAAATAAAGCGTCAGGTAGCGAAGTTCGAAAAGTGGGCGTTTATAATGTATCAACTGTCTCTTCATGACGTGGAGGGGGCAAGATTTCTCGCAACTTAGATGATGTACTTTTCCTGGATATGGGCTTAAATTAGCCTGCTGACTCTGGTCACCTCACAACGGCTATTGGAAAATTTACTGCAAGTTATTAATATGAATGATGTTGAAATATTTTACCCAATATGTGGTTCGTTCAGAATATGTTATAGCCGCGATCCAAAGAAATGAAATGATGATTGAAATTATTAATTTAAAAATGACACATCAGTGATTAAATATATACATCTTATCAATTAATTATATGGTTCAATAATTTAAAACCTGCAGTGATGTCCCAAACATCACAAGTGGACACGAGATCCTGTTTTGTCAGAGTTTTAATCGTGTAGTTTCCATTCTGAACAGGTAAATTTAGCTAGGAGATGTTCAGTGAGACAGTTTCGTACATGTCAACTCATTAAGCTGTATCACGGACCTAAAACTAACGAGTTGTCACCGCTTTAATACCTAGTAATGGCTGAGAAAGGAATAAGCAGGTTGTCGAAGAAAAAGGTGAAGAAAAGTGCTGGGAAAAGGGTGAGGAATCATGCTGGGCATGGACTCATCAATAAGGTGAATGATTTCTTCCTTTTCAGCTTCATCTTCCAAGTTACCAGAACTGCGGGACTGGAACACAACTTGACATCCTGGTATTAATATGTTAGATGCTGCCTGCAAACGGCTTTATATTACTTATCTTTAAAACAATCCTGGAACCAAAACGTGTAGCTCATAAAAATCTGGTTCGTAAATCTATGCAGCGTGTGTCCTCACCTAGTGCCTAACAGCAGCCGTGCAATGAAAAGAAAACTGCTACTGGGTAGTGGCAAAACAGCGAAGACAGTAAAGTAAGAAAGGACAGAAGAGATTTATTGTAGAAAGAAAATGTATATATTCTAAAATCAATACTAATTTCGAAACGTATTTTAGGTGTTATTTAATTGTTTAATATTAATCCTACCCTACTGCATGCCCTAAATTATCTAGTGCTAATAATGTTGACTTGCAAGTTCAATCTTGTCTTATGACGTAGAAGAAATTAGAGGTAAATGTTCGGGAATAAAAAACACAAGATTTAAAGTACATCGTCTTTATTAATCCATGAATTGAAGTTGTTATAAAAACCAAGCCATTTGACATAAGTTTATTTCCACAAAGTCGAATAACACGTTCGATTAAATAGTGATAACAATATTTTGTTTTCTGCAGTTCTTCGGTGTTAGAATCCTCTTTCAATAGGCTGTCCTCTGAGCTCGTGAAGTAAATATGTAACTGGGTTAGTAAGCTTAACACTCCTGATTTGAAAAATATCTGTGCTCCAGTTTGCGTTTGCTGATGCGGACGAAGTCGCCTTTGTAAAGTGATGGCGGCGCGGATCAGCCATTTGATTGAGAGGTGAGTAGCTTCTAAGCGTCGTGTATACTTTGTAACAAGACTTTGATAGTGCGATGAGGTGCATCGTGTTAGGTAGACACGAGTCTAGGTGGCAGATCAATCCAACGATATGAACTTCGAGCTGTAAATTCTTGCCACATCATTGTTTTGAGTGTACGATTAAAGCGTTCTGCAACGCTTGCCTTGAGATTGCTGTACGTAGAATAGTGAGGAATGCCAATAATTTGAGGTAAGAAGAGAAATCCTTGTTGTAAAACTCTTTACCATTTTTCGGTTTGAAGAAGCCTTGAGCAGCGTTTCGATTCTTCAACAATATGTTTAAATGCGTCGCTGAATTTAGCTGCTCTCTTAGAATGTACAGGTTGTGCAAACCTAGAGTGCACATGGATGACAGCAAGTATATATTTATACCCCTTGTATCTAGAGGCATTTGCAAACATTTCTATTAACTCTACTTACAAGATATCGTCTTTTCCCCGTGTAATAACGCGTATGTGCGACGTGCTGGCTTATGTAATTCGTGTGCGATACCTATCTTTACAAGCGGGGTCTTATCTTGACGGCCCATTACTGAATAATACACGCATATCGTAATTCTCTCTCTATTTCTAGAATTTCTGATTCGTGACTTTTGTGACCAGCTTCTTGCGATGCTCGTAGAAATTGTAATCGTTCAACGATTAATTTAGGGTCATTCCAATATCTTACGTCTACATACGGCAACAAAGGCTTGTTGATAACATTAAGACCACGTGAATTTGGTTGATGTGACGGAAACAGTTTTAAAATTTACACTCATTCTTATGGCTCTTATTTCCATTTACAGGTTCTGCCGTCTTGTAATTACGTCGTCGTCTTGCGTCTGTAGCAAAATTATAGCTTTATATTTTTACGATCATCTTGTACAATTGTATCCTTGTCAGGTAATCGTGAGAAAAGAAATTCCAAGAAAACTTTAGTAGTTTCTTGCAATTAACCTTAACATTTGCATTACCAGCTACAGTCATCTTCTTAGCGAATACCGTACGTTGTGTCAGTTTGTCCTGCAAAATTGTTTTCCTATATAAGGAGCAAAGAGAAATCCATATTTATTTCGAAAAATGTCTTACGCTGATTACGAAACTCTTGCGTGATCATGACCTGCACTGTTTGCTGGACTAGCAGCTCTAGGGTCTTTCTTGGGTGGTGCTAGTGTTCTAGCGAGAAGAGAAGCAACAGTTGAAAGAGAGTGAATGTGATTTCGCGGCAAGGGCATATACGTGAAGCTAGCGCTTGCATCTACATGTCTACTGAATGCACTGCCTCATCGGGCTCTGACCCACGAAGAAGGTTTTGCGTTTGCTAGTAGGAATTCATTATTTTCGAGGTGTGTATTTGCGCTGTCAACTACCAACATAGACAACGTTAAACGTAAATCCAAAGTTGGGTATTTCTATAGCTATGGAGACCTACCTCCACCATTCGAGCTCATACTATATTTCTGAACAGTACAGACATTGTTTACAACAGAAACCGCATGCAAAAGTTCAATAAACGCTTGTGCGGTCGATTATGTGTTATGTTCTCATATCAAACCCAGACGGTAGACAAAGAGCAACAGTGTGCACGTGATGACTAACCGGTGAAAGAACGTTCGCTGTACTTGGAGAAGGACCTGAAACAACAGTCTAACTTTAATCCACTGATTGAACTCGGTCAACAGCTGCGTAGTCTTGGACTTGTGCTGTTTGAAATCTACAATATAATCTATAATGTGCGTGATGGCGTAAACAAGTTATATTAGGATGCGTATGTGCTGACGCTACCACCAGGCAGTTATTCAGTAGACGATATGCATGAGTACATTGAAGGTACTTTAATTCAACAGCTTAGAGAAGAGAGTTTGAGTAATTATAATTACAAATTCTCAATTACTGTAAGCAACATCACACATACATGTGTTATTTAGTCATAATTTAGGATTGACTTCAAATCACAACCCGATCCGATTGAACCATTGCTTGGATTTTCACCAAGAGAGCTCATACCGAACGAACTTTACGAGTCTGATCAATATCTAGCATTCTTGAATGATCATCATGTAAACATTACTATTACAGACTTGAATAGTAATCAACTTTATTATTACAGAGGAAAGTGGATAGACAATTCGTGAGAAACCGTCAGTAGTCCTTTATCATCCTGTGTCTGTAAAACATCACTCTTAGGCTTGTAAATAAATACAATCAGCGTATTTATTAGATAGGCACACGTACGTAGCTTATAAATTTCATCATAAACCAGTATGAAAAAAATCTATAATACACGGTGTACAATCCGGAGACGTTACACGCTACAACAACGAAATGGAACGTTATGAACACAGTACAAACTGATGAAGTGAGCTTCATTCTTATCAATCTTTTATGTTTGGACTCAATAACAATAATGGAATTCGCTTTGTCATTAATCAGCAAGATGTATACACACTATGACACGTAAGCTACCTCTATATTGATGTACGAGTAGATAAGTCAGATGGAAGTGGACCAAGCACATCTCAACTAAGCAACCATGGTCTAGCTTTTCTACTTTCTGAAGCGCTATATGAAGTAAATAATGAGGAAATCGGTCGAAGAATGTTGGTATTTTAAGTACAATGTAACTATTCCCTTCTATTAGTGTTGAAGGATGGGAGGAAGGTGTCCGAAAGCTGGATGATCAATGAGGACGGCAATTTTACAGGCATGTTATCACTTAAATATATTTTGGCTTCGCAGAATTATTTAGACGTATTATAATCAACGCAAAACCATAGCTAATTCTGATACGTGATCGAAGACGTTACAATTCTCTGAAAGCAGCAGAAATACCAGTGGAATCGAAAATTACACTTCATCGTATATTGTGGAAGATTCCACATGTAACTTTATCTGAACGAGAAAAACATCGATTGCTCAAGATTGTAGAAAATGATACACCATTACCTATACGTTTTCGGGGTTGGGAGCTGCATGAATATCCTGTGTTACCACCTACAAACAAGCATAACTGTGCTGTTAAAACGTCACATTTTACCGAAAAGCCATTGTGTATTATTTTTGAATTTCAAACCCATCGTTATTTCAACCACGAAAAAGATAGCTCACAGTTTGATCACTGTAAATTATGAAATATAAGACTATATCTCAAAGGAATTACGCATCCACAGAAAAACATTGACATTAATTTTGAAAAATAAAAATAAATTTTGGTTGCTCTATGACTTGTTTTGTAAATTCTAATCGTCATATTATCAGAAAGAAGGTCGTCCGCTATTTCCCCCCCCCCCCACCAAGAATTTAAAAATAAAGCACCGATTGTATTTACAGACTGCTCATATCTTGACGAATATATAAAGGAATCTCCTGTCGATATCCGTTTGAAATTTGAAACATCTGGAAACACAACAGCATATAGTCTTATTATTCATACGAGTGATGTCACTTACCATAAATATTTGTGTGAGCTGCTACATCGTACACCATGGAACAGTCTACACGCCTACGGACAATCGTCTTGGAAACAAACAAAACTATGAATGTGCATCCTACCAGCGTAACTAATACGGAACATCTTCAATCAATCAATCAATCAATCAATCAATCAATCAATCAATCAATCAATCAATCAATCAATCAATCAATCAATCAATCAATCAATCAATCAATCAATCAATCACTACTGACCTGCATTTAGGGCAGTCGCCAGCAGGTGGCAGATTCCCTATCTGTTATTCTCCTAGCCTTATATTAAATGATCGCAAAGAAATTTGGAAATTTATTGAACATCTCCCTTGGTAAGTTCTTCCAACCCCTAACTCCCTTTCCTATAAACGAATATGTGAACAAATTGTCCTTCTGAATTCCAACTTTATCTTCATATTGTGATCTATCCTACTTTTAAAGACACCACTCAAAATTATTCGTCTAATGATGTCCTCCCACGCCATTTCTCCACTGACATCTCGGAACATACCACTTAATCGAGCAGCTCGCCTCCTTTCTACGAGGTCTTCCCAGCCGAAACTTTGCAAAATATTTGTAACGGTATTCTTTTGTCGGAAATCACCCAGAACAAATCGAGCTGCTTTCTTTGAATATTTTTCCTTTCTTGAATCAAGTAATCCTGGTGAGCGTCCCATACACTAGAACCATACTCTACTTAAGGTCTTACCAGAGACGTATATTCCCTCTCCTTTTCATCCTTACTACAAATCCTAAATACTCTCATAACTGTGTACAGAGATCTGTACCAATTATTAACAATCGTTATTTATGCGATTATCCGAATGACTATCTTTTCTTATATTAACACCCATGTACTTACAATGATCCCCAAAAGGAACATTCTCCCCATCAGCGAAGTAATTAAAATTCAGAGGACTTTTCCTATTTGTGAAACTCACAACTTGACGTTTATGCCCGTTTATCATCATACTATTGCCCACCGTCCATCTCACAACACTATGGAGTTCACCATGCAGCCGCTCACAATCTTGTAAACTATTTATTACTCTGTACAGAATAGCATCATCTGCGAAAAGCCCTATCTCTGATTCCACTTCTTTACACATATCATTCATATATATATATATATATATAAGAAATCATAAAGGTCCAATAATACTGCCCTGAGGAATTTCCCTCTTAATTATTAAAGGATCAGATAAAGCATCGCCTACTCTAATTCTCTGACTTTTATTTTCTAGAAATATAGTCACCCATTCAGTCATTCTTTTTTCTGGTCTAATGGCACACATTTTGGCCAGTAGTCTTCCATGATCTGAACTATCGAATGCCTTAGATAGGTGAATCGCAATGCAGTCCATTTGGCCTCCTGAATCCACGATATCTGCTATATCTTGCTGAAATCCTACAAGCTGAACTTCAGTTTAATAACCTTTCCTAAACCCTAACTGCCTTCTGTCAAGCCAGTTATTAATTTTGCAAACATGTCTAATATAATCAGAAAGAATGCTTTCCCAAAGCTTACATGCAATGCATGACAAACTGACTGGCCTGTAATTTTCAGCTTTATGCTTATCACCCTTTCTTTACACGCAGGGGCTACTATAGCAACTCTCCATTCATTTGGTATAGCTCCTTCAACCAAGAAATCATCAAATAAATATTTCAACTATGGTACTATATCCCAACCCATTGCCTTTAGTATATCCGCAGAAATTTTATCAATTCCAGCTGCTTTTCTAGTTTTCAACTTTGTATCTTACTGTAAACGTCATTATTGTCATAGGTAAATTTTAATACTTCTTTAGTATAACTCACCTACCCTATCTGGACATTATCCTTGTAATCAGCAACCTTTACATACTGCTGACTGAATACATCTGCCTTTTGATAATCCTCGGATACACACTCCCCTTGTTCATTAATGATTCATGGAGTGTCCTTCTTTGAACCAGTTTCTTCCTTAGAGTACCGATACATTCCATTCCATTTTTCACTAAAATTTGTATGACCACCAATTATGCTTGCCATCATGTTATCCTTAGGTGACTTCTTTGCTAGATTCAATTTCCTAGTAAGTTCCTTCTATTTCTCCTTTCTTCCATAACCATTTCAATCTCTATTTCATTCCAACTACCACCTCCTTCTTAGTCTCTTTACTTCTGTGCTATAATATAGTGGATATTTACCATTCCTTACCACCTTTGAAGGTAAAATCCTATTTTCACATTCCTCAACAATTGCTTTAAACCCATCCCAGAGTCTGTTTACCTTTTGCCGGAGATCATATTTACTTTTTTTAAACTCCCTCATGCCTGTTTCCTCAGCCATATGGTACTGCTTAATAGTCTTAATTTGAATACCTTCCATTCTTTCACATTTATGTTTAACTACGACGCAAACAGCTTCGTGTTCGCTAATACCGTCTATTACTTCGGTTTCTCTATAGAGCTCATCTGGCTTTTATCAGCACCACATGCAAAATATTCTTCAATCTGGTTGGTTCCATCACTTTCTGAATCAGCTGCCCTTCCCATATTAACTGATTTGCCATTTGTTGTTCATGCTTCCTGTCGTTCGCATTACCTTCCCTTTGGCATTTAGTAAATTGAGATGACCTGCTACTATCACATTCTTTTCCATATCATTTCCAACATAGCTGATTTTCCTATCAAATAGTTCTGAATCAGCGGCAGCGCTACCCTTTCCCAGTCTGTACACTCCAAAGACATCAAGCTGCCCATTATCTTTAGAGATGAGTCTTACACCCAGAATTTCATGTTTTTTATCCGTAACGTTTTCGTAGCTTACAAATTCTTCTTTCACCAGAATGAATACTCTCCTTCCTACCATTCCTATCCTATCTCTACGGTATACACTCCAGTTCCGTGAAAATATTTCTGCATCCATTATGTCATTTCTCAGCCATGATTCAACTCCTATTACAATACCTGGTAGGTATATATCTATTAATTTACTTAATTCGATTCCTTTGTTTACAATGCTTCTAAATTTGAGCACTAACATTTTTATGTCATCCCTACTTCATTTCCAGTTCCCGTTCGCTTAACACCGCTCCCTAGGCCACCCCGTTTCCCTGAATGTACCGTATTTAACTCACACAAGTAAGTGAGGCTATGAAGATGTTCTATAAACATTGAACCATCCATCAGATGCCAAAACGTCTGATTCAGTGTTTACCACATGGATTTTTATCTACGTTCGCTGCTCTTTTCGTAGATGCTTTTTGAGTCATCCTTCCTCTCCACAGTAAGACGTCAATCGATGTAGCTTTATGCAGACCCTGTCGACGACTTTACAAGCATCCAGGTAGAAATAGTTCGGATGGGCCTAATCCGTAAATAGAAAACTGTACACATTAGATGGATGAATATTTTCCCTTCATTACAGTACCTGATAACGATTGAGAAAGGAACAAATCACACGAATAACAAGAAGATAAGAACTGCATTACCTTTTTCGTAGTAAAGTATAACGTGCACAGTATAATATATTTTAAAAATTTCATAAACAATAAATGTTTTGTTTAATTTGAATATTGCAGGGAGCATTACAATTTTCTGATCTTGCTCCCTCTTCGCAGTAAGGTGATATGTAGTACAGCAACATTTTTGGCAGCCTAACCATGACTATTTTATAACCGGTATTAGTTTGTTTAACTTTGTAATTAATTACATAATAAATATTTCATTAAATGCAAAACATTATACATATTGCGTTCCCTTTGTCTCCTCACACCTACCGAAACTATTTACACTCATACTATATACAAATATTTTAGTTTACTAGAGTGTAAACTTGATAACGAACAACTCAAAACATGCATAACCATGTCGGTATATTACGTGGTGACGTGTAGTCGGCATAACAGATCATCTCATCCTCTACTTTTGGCAATCTAGACCGGTATCGACATTAGATACCTCTTCAAGTGTATTGATAATTAATAACAAAATTATGATTTTGTTCGTTCGAAAACTGTACAATTAGATGTACATTACTTTTCATCACATTATCTATTTGGTCAACATTCAAGCCTTCGGTTTAGATAATCCCGGGATTGATTCCTGTTTAGATACTAGGGATGGATTTTATAACAGCGACTGTGAAGTTAGGCTTGCTCATTTATTCAATATCTGCTTCTGTCACGCGCTTATATTGCTAAAAAAATCACGTGGTGTACTTAGTAAATAAAAATTACGTGGAGTGAAGTTACACACTCCCCCCAAGATGACATCTGTGAGGTTAGGCCTGTTCTCTTATTCAAATTCTCCGCCTCAGACGTGCTTATCATCCGCACTCTTATTCAAATTAAGCGCTTCACACCTGTCAAACAAGAGCACGTAGTCGTGTTCCAGATGAGGAGTAGGAGAGAAGGATATCCGATCGTAAAACTGGGCCCAAGATGGCGAATGTGTTGTTAGACCCCTCCAAAATGGCATCTGTAAGGACGGAAGTGCATCCGTCAGTAAAACTCGGCAAAGGATAGCGAATGTGTTGTTAGGCTCATGCACAAATGGCGACGGGAAGGGCATCTATCCGTAGACATGGGCCCAAGTTGGCGACAGTGTAGTTAGGCTCTCCAAAATATCCTCTACGCAAGAAGAAAGGCATCTGAACGTAGTACTGAGCCCAAGATGACGACTGTATAGTTACGTCTCCCGAAAATGGCGATGGGGGGCATGTATCTCTAAAACTGTGTAATTAGGCCCCTGCAAAGTTGCGACGGGAAGGGCATCTGTCCGTAAAACTGAGATAAGATGGCGACGGTAGTTAGGTCCCACCGAATTGAGATGGGAAGAGAATTTGACAGTAAAACTGGACCATGTGTGTTTAGGCCCCTTCATGATGACGTCGGGAAGGGCATCTGGCCATAAAAGTACGTTAGGCCGTATGTGCCCCTCTGGTGGAAATATCAAAATGGCGACGGCAAGTTCATCTGACCGCAAAACGGTGCCCGGTGTTGTTAGGCCCCTCCAAAATGGCGACTGGAAGGGTATCTGACCATTAAACTAGGCCCTGTGTATTTAGGCCCCATCCATGAGGTTAGGCATGCTCTTTTATGCGAATTCCCCATTGCCCTACTATTCAATATGGCGTCGAAGAAATCCGGAAATCCCCATTGCCCTACTACTCAAGATGGCGTCGGGAAGGGCATCTAGCCTTGAAAGTGTGGTTAGGCCCCTTCATGTTGGCGACTGTGTCCATTGGGAAAGACATCTGCCCGTGCAACTACGCCCTGTGAGGTTAGGCCCCTCTATGATGGCGATTGTGAGGTTATGGTTGTTCTGTTATGCAAAATCCGCGTAGGGAAGGGCATTTAGCCGTAAAAGTGAAGTTAGACCCCTCCAAGGTGGCGACTATGAGGTTGGGCGTGCTCTCTTATGAAAAATATGCCAGGGACAGCATGTATGTATGCTAGGGTCGATGACCTTGTTGAGGTTCAATTACTGCAGGTGCTGACCCAGAACAAAAAAATTATGACGTTTGTTTGTTTTAGAACATACATATCCCTACTACTGACTGTACATAGATTATGTGGGACGCTTCCCTCAATGAAAAGGGAACGGCAACAATTCATCCTTGAGTTTGTGGATGGTTTAGCGCAATCTTCCCTTACTAGACTCGCCACTGCACAAACTAATATTTCCTGCCTCAATTATATATTTGCACTATTTGTACCGTGTGAGCATGCAGTTTCCTTCCAACCTATTTCGCAAGTTCTGTTTAAATTTCTGTGTTTCACACGAAGCTACTTCCTACTATTACACCCGCCACCCCTCGACCAGCACATATTGCCTTCCACCACGAATACCATTCTCGTTGGGATACATATCCTTGCATTGTTTTTATTTGGCTTTCAATTCGGTCGTTCATGAGTCACTCAAGTTCTCGCTAATCTCTATTATATTCGATTTTGTGTTCCAATCACTCCATTGTATAATTTGTGGTTAGTAAACGAGCTCTTAGCGGAGACAGTAGGTCCTGAGAATATCCAGAATCTATGGAGGAACGCTAGGATTAACCGTAAGACCTCTCGTAAGAGAGTGAAAATGAGGTATGCTGTATGCGAAAACCCACCAGTTTAAAAGTTGGAGATCATGTCATGATAAAAAATTTTGTTCCCTTGGGAAA
Organism: Anabrus simplex; assembly: GCF_040414725.1. Classification (NCBI taxonomy): domain Eukaryota; kingdom Metazoa; phylum Arthropoda; class Insecta; order Orthoptera; family Tettigoniidae; genus Anabrus; species Anabrus simplex. The sequence continues at coordinate 7,357,182 of NC_090266.1, forward strand.
GCTTGCCCTCAGATTTCATGGGCCCTGTGTAATTATGTATTTTATCACACCTGTCATCCCTCTGGTAAGTAATCCCGAGACTGGAAGGATTCTTCTTGTTCACCTTTCTCAAGTAAAGCCTATATGAAGGCCTACCTCCCAGTTTCATAATTGCCACGAAGTAATTAAACCGTCGGATTAATTATACTTTTTTCCTTAGGGCATTTTATAACCGTAATTTGAAGTATTATAGGGCAAGCTCGTATTGTAGAAAGTAAAGGTAAGGAGAAGCACGTAATCATATGGTTAAGTTTCGTTCCAAATTTCAACATTTTTTTTTTATTTCTTCATTTATGAAAACCTTCCGTTTCTGCGTATTCCGCCATAAGCCGCTCCTGCCTCCAAACTTAATCAGGAACTCCGTGTTTTCCCTCTTCCATTGTCGAGAGTTACTCTGGCCACAAAATTTTACCTTTACAGTGAGCTTGCGCAACATTACACCTGAAGCCACGAGCAGTCAACCTGGGGTCGGGTAACACTCCGAACTCTGTCTTCGCTGGAAGATGCTGGGATGCAGCACTAAAACTCAAACTCAGTCCTTGGGCGGAACCTTGCTCTTTGGTTTTTCCTCTCATCACAGAAGGATCACCAACGAGGGCCTAAAAATTAATTGACATCAAACTTCCGTTAAACAACAGAATTTCACAACTCAATACACATTCATCTCCATTATAGACCGTTATGCCTTTCAGAGTTCAGTCTGCAAGTCTCTGTGACTGTACTAACCGCCGCCACAATTCTCTGTTTGCAACTAGTTCTGTGGTCTCGTTTGATTCTAGACCTCTTATCATTAAAGAGACAGAAACTGAGCCGAACCACCGTCGTCTGCTCTTTCCTCTACTTCTCTTACCCTGCATAAAAGGGTACATTATCTCATACGGTTCCCGTCCTCCTCCATTCACCTGATATGACCCAAACACCGAACCCGGTTCAGCGTATAGCTTCCTTTATCGAGTTCATTACTAATTTCACATTTATTACCTCATTCCGAGTACCCTCTTGCCTTTGTTTCCCGCTATTTGTGCCACCAACCATTCTAGTTACTTTCATGTCTGTTCCTTCTAGCTTATGAAGTAGACATCCTGAGTCCACCCAGCTTTCACTCCTGAAAAGAAATTTGGTTTGATAGTTGACCAATATAAAGATAGTTTCGTCAGAGGACTGACTTCCATTAGCTTTACTGAACCTTGATTCAATGTGGCTTACTATATTACCACCCTGGGAGAACTCTCATCCTTAATATTTGAAATGATTTACCTGCTCCAGATGTTTATCCCCAATATGGCATTCAATTCTCTTGGATTCCTTACCCACTGACATAAATTTAGTGTTGGAAAGGCTAATATTTATAGCTTACAGAATCTATTTTCAGTTTCCAAGATAATACTGTAATGGTTATAGTGTCCGCCATACCAACTTGCTACGGGCCCGCCTCGTCACCGTATTCGGACCACCCCCTTACTTCAGCCACTCCAATCACGTGCAGCACTTTAGTGCTAGGCCAGCCACTCTCGCCTCCGCCAGCGGTCCCGCAGCAGAGGACTACGTAAACGACTGGAAGTTTAATGTGGAGTCTTCTATTTCGCGAGGTTCCTGGATCCGTCGAACATCCGGTCTATTCCAGAAGGGCTGGCGCAGGTATATAAGAGCAGTTACTTGCCTGCAGTCAGTCAGTCAGTGAGAGACGGAGTTAGTGAGTAAGAATTGGTGAGAGCGAGATTGAGTTCGCTGGAGCGCAGTCAGTGATGGCCTGGGAGAGTACAGCTCTTGCCTCTTGCAGCCGAGGGCTCGTTCCTGTTTCCCTGATGTCGTGTGTGTGCGTGTCCCTTGAAGCGGCTGCTGGAAAAAACCTTGGGTGTTCTGGAGCAGCGCGAAGGGAACACTGGGTGCCGACGTGTGCAGACTGCGAACGGAGTTCGACGGATTGAGTGAACAGCGGATACTATCCCGAGCTGCGAGACTGACGTGTGGGCTGTAGACAGTGACAGCGCTAACGAGTGTGAATTAGTGAGTGTGGTGACTCTCTGTGTGTGTGTCATTATAGATGGACCATAAGAGAAACTAAGAGAGAGAGCGCGCGAACAGTATAAGTGTGTGACCGTGTACGTGTGTAAGTTGTAATCTCGGCTATCGTCTGTGTGTGTGTAAATCTGTAATTGTAGTGCTAAGTTAATAAATCATAGAAATAGGACGCTACCAGGTGCTGTACTCATTTATTTACTTATTTACCCCGCCAACACGTCACAATAACCTTCAGTAGATGATCCACGTAAACTACCTTCAATTCTCACTGCAGCTCAATTGACAAAATAATTGGCACTGATTGATTTCAATAATCTCTATTTTCTACACTTAACCCCATAGTCACCCAGTACGGTGAAAACCTTTTCCCTCGGTACTCTGTCACATGTGTTCTCTAGATCTACAAAACATAAACTCAACTGTCTATTCCTCTCATACCACTTTTCAACTACTTTACCTGTCGAATGCTGGAAATCTGGTCCTGATTAGCCTCTATGTGGTATTAAACCACACTGGTTATCATCCAGCATAGCCTACTCTCAACCACTCCCTTCTGGAATCCCAGTGAACACCTTGTCTGGTGTACCGACTAATGAGATACTTCTTGTTCACTTGCTTGCAGATCGATGCAATTACAGCTTTTTTCCAATATTAATATACTACCACGCGACGCTAATCGTATTATTCTTTGAAGCCATTTTATCCCTACCTTCCTACTATATTTCACCATATCAGTCTAATTACATATCTTGATGCTGTTTCATGACAATGGAGTTTATTTACCAACCTTTCTAATTCCCCAGACGTCATTTTACTATCATCATGTTCCTCCTCTCCATGAGCTCGGTTGTTTGCCACGTCACCAGGAGGATTTTCTTTCATGTCCAGAATATTTTCAAAATATTCCCCCCTCCCATCTAGACATTCCCGGGGATCCATTAAGTGTTCACATCATTTTAGCCTCTTCATTACGGTCCAGAAAGATTTCCCTGCTGCCTGGGTTTTCCTTTTGACATTATTACCAAACTCTTACCACAATTTCTTCATGGATTCACAAGCAAATTTTTGCTCTGTTTCTTTCATGTACGTAGGGTTCCTCGTCCGAAATAGTCCATTTTGAAGCCATTTGTGATACGTATTCTTCGCTAAGTTTACAAGATGCTCTCACTTCGTTATTCCTCCAGGAGTTTCGCCTTTTCCCGATTTTTCCTCCGTGATTTTCCTACGCGTTCCTATGATGTTTCCACTGCAGTATCATTGCATGCCACCCATTCTCAATGAAGTGGCTGTCATTGCCTGAGGAGCTATGAAGAAAGAAAGGAATACATTCTGAAGCACGATATAAAACGTAGTATGAATGATGTGAAGGTCCACGATATTTTGCAGTAAAGTGACAGTGAATTCTAACCTTAATCGCTGGGAATGTAATAGGCTGTTTACGGATGTGACATTCATCTGTTCCATCATGCATAATCATATCATCCAATGACATTTGAATCGGAACTGAAAGTGATAAAAGAAAATGAACAGCCATTCAGTACAGTTTTCTCCTCAAAACATCTTAGAAAATGAAAATGACGTATCATATGAACAAACAACTTTTATGCTACACAGGAAGGTGCAGTATATGGTTCAGACAAGTCTGGTTGGCAACGATGAAAGGCGCTGTAAAACATTCGAAATCAGTAAACGGAACAGGTTCCTGACGATAATAATTTCCAAATTTCATTTCGGCATTTTCATAATTTTGAAGAACACGTTTTACGGATGGGCCTGCTGTACAATCAACTATGTGTGTAGCTAACATGCTTTCCGTTGAAAAGTATTGCGAGCATCTGTCACATATAAACTTTTCTTCTGTGTGCGATGAAAGTTGCGAGCTTAACAAACGTGAAAGTTTTGTTATAAGACAGTAGTGGCTTGTGTTTTCATCGCAAACATACAAAAGATGAATATGGTGTTCTTTTGGGGAAGAAGCTGTATAAAGTGGTCCAAAAATACTCTCTCCGTTTACACCGTGCACAGAGAATGAAATATTAGGATTGTTTTTCTCAAATTTATAAATGTCTGTTAAGCCCATTGGAAAAGTAACACCTTAAAATTTTGAAGTATGTTGCAACTCAATTAACAAAACATTATATTGTGAAGATCTTGAAGGATTATGTGTTGCTGGTTTTAATGCCAATGCGATACACAATTGAAAGCAATAGTCATCTTTATTCTTAACATTGATTACAGATTTCTCATCTGCAATGGCTTTAGAAAGTGCGATATATATTCCACCTAAAATGAACGGATCAAATTTACAGACGAGAAATAATTTGTAGAGCTTTATTCTAGCAGATTACAAAATATCGGAACAACAGCTTTGTCATCTTCGATGGTATATGAAAAGTTTCTTGAAATTAATAATTATCTTTAAAAAGAATAAATGAACATAAAGTGAGAATGCGTAGTTTGCAAAGAAGACACTTTCCTTCAAATATATTATAGCATGATATTAAAAACGCCCTTGGATCTAAAATATTCAATGAACTTTTTATATTACCTCTTATTATACGTGATGAAAATCATGTATTAATAGTTTCCCAATTAGATGCCATGACATTAAAAAGTTATAAAATTAACTGATATTCAATTCATACTGTATGTGCATTAATTAAATATCAACAAAACTAAGAATACATGGGTTATTTTCTGTTCCATTATAAGACAAGGCAATTGTTCGTTGATTTGTATTTTGTAATTCCAAATCTCTTAACGCATTGAATCTGTTAGGGAGAAATACCATAAAATCTCCACAGGTAGAGAATACTGTATCACCAAATCTTGTAGTTAATCTCTGAAGTGAATTAACTGTAAATTGTTAATTAACAGCAAGATGAGTTAGTCTTCTTAAAGGTGTCCCTGTAATCCGTCCCAGGTTGTTATTCCTTTTAAAATTTTCCAAAATAAAATACTATTATTAGGCTATTTTTTAACAATCGCATAATTGAATCATAAAAGGCTAAAAACATACCTTTAAAACTTAAATGATGTACACTTTGAAAGTGGATACAGCAAAGCACTCCCCAGTCATTTCTGCGATCGTTGAAAGAGGCTACATCAAAGCACTCTATTCCTTTCTGCGGACAGTAAACGTTTTATCAGTATACGTTTTGTCGCTCTGATATTATGTGCCTTCTTTTAGAAATGAAGATAATATCTAACAAGAAAACAGAAATATAAAATTAAAATAATGATAATATTTTATACATTTTCATAAAATCAATTTACTTCTTCAGATTATGTAGAAAATCAAGCCGCAAGATTTTTGTTAATAAGTGTAGACAGCAGATAACAATCACCGATGCTCATGGAGTAGGCAGCAGATAACAATCACCCATGATCATGGAGTAGGGAGCAGATAACAATCACCGATGATCATGGAGTAGGCAGCAGATAACAATCACCGAAGATCATGGAGTAGGCAGCAGATAACAATCACCGATGATCATGGAGTAGGCAGCAGATAACAATCACCGATGATCATGGAGTAGGCAGCAGATAACAATCACCGATGATAATGGAGTAGGGAGCAGATAACAATCACCGATGATCATGGAGTAGGCAGCAGATAACAATCACCGATGATCATGGAGTAGGCAGCAGATAACAATCACCGATGATCATGGAGTAGGCAGCAGATAACAATCACCGATGATCATGGAGTAGGCAGCAGATAACAATCACCGATGATGTTGGAGTAGGCAGCAGATAACAATCACCGATGATGATGGAGTAGACAGCAGATAACAATCACCGATGATCATGGAGTAGGCAACAGATAACAATCACCGATGATGATGGAGTAGGCAGCAGATAACAATCACCGATGATGATGGAGTAGGCAGCAGATAACAATCACCGATGATCATGGAGTAGGCAGCAGATAACAATCACCGATGATCATGGAGTAGGCAGCAGATAACAATCACCGATGATCATGGAGTAGGCAGCAGATAACAATCACCGATGATGATGGAGTAGGCAGCAGATAAAAATTACAGATAACGATGGCAATTATCATGATGGCCTTCTAAAAAGGAAAAAGTAGTCGTAAATATATATTCATTTTAGGTATAAAATATAAAGATATATTCGTTTTACGAACAGTACACACACACATGTGCTTACCTTTACGTGAACTTGTCGCGAAAGCTGCGAGAGAGGGGAGAATTGATTGTTCGCTTATATATGTGCACGTACCCGTCAGCATTGGACATTGGACTGCTTTACACACAACTAGATATTATATTAGTTCACTGCTGTTAACGAATAACCAATAATGATAATAATTATTCAGTTTTAAAATAAAATAAAAACCCTCTGATATACACAGCTGTTCTCGGAAACTATTTTCAGGGCTGGCGACTAGCATTTGCCTGGTATGAAAATGTGAAACCACGGGAAACCATTTTCATCAGCTTATACATAAGTACATTCGTTTGTGACCGCGATTACACACACACACACACACACACACACAGATATTTGTTCACTGCTGTGAACGAGTAAACAACAATAATTATCAATTTTACGGGAATATGAAATATGCAGTCATATCCAAACCGAGCAAGTAACGATACGGCATGGGCTTTACGTCACTGACACAGCGACCATGTTCTTAATTAAGGTACAGTCCCAGGATTTGAGTGGAGGAAACTACAGAAAACTATTCTTTAGGGGATGTCGGCGGTTGGATACGAACTTACTATCTCCCGGATGTACGCTTAGCGCCTCTAAAAGTTGTACTTCCTCTTAGAACAATAATCACCACCACCGAATACAAGCTCATTACTGAAGCGATCTAAAAGCACAGCTACCTCTATCGGTATTATTATTATTTTTATTATTATTACTATTACTATTATTATTATTATTATTATTATTATTATTATTATTATTATTATTATTATTATTATTGTTATTATTATTATTATTATTATTATTATTACTATCATTATTATTATTATTATTATTATTATTATTATTATTATTTCGACTTTCCTCAAATAGATAGGTCTTATACCTACAATGAGGGCAGGAAAGGTCTTGGAGTGGGAAGCAAGTGGCCGTGTCTTGAATTAAGGTACAGCCTCAGCATTTGCCTGGTGTGTGAGTGGGAAACCACGGAAAACTGTCTCTACCGCTGTGGACAGTGCGATTCGAAATTACGATATGCCGGATGCATGCTCATAGCTGAGTGACCCCAACCACACAGCCAACTTACCATCAAATCGACAAGCAGGTAGCCAGATTATGTGAAGTTAAAAATGCATGCACACGGTAGTTGCGGCTATACGATTATTTATTTATTTATTTATTTATTTATTTATTTATTTATTTATTTATTTATTTATTTATTTATTTATTTATTTATTTATTTATCCCAGAGAATCACTGGAGAGGTGGAGGGAATATTTTGAACATCTTCTCAATGTAAAAGGAAATCATCTTGGTGGTGTTGTGAACAGCCAAGGTCATGGGGAGGAGGAAAATTATGTTGGTGAAATTATGCTTGACGAAGTGGAAAGGATAGTAAATAAACTCCATTGTCATAAGGCAGCAGGAATAGATGAAATTAGACCTGAAATGGTGAAGTATAGTGGGAAGGCAGGGACGAAATGTCTTCATAGAGTAGTAAAATTAGCATGGAGTGTTGGTAAGGTACCTTCAGATTGGACAAAAGCAGTAATTGCACCTATCTATAAGCAAGGGAACAGGAAGGATTGCAACAACTATCGAGGTATCTCATTGATTAGTATACCAGGCAAAGTATTCACTGGCATCTTGGAAGGGAAGGTGCGATCAGTGGTTGAGAGGAAGCTGGATGAAAACCAGTGTGGTTTCAGACCACAGAGAGGCTGTCAAGATCAGATTTTCAGTATGCGCCAGGTAATTGAAAAATGCTACGAGAGGAATAGGCTGTTGTGTTTATGTTTTGTAGATCTAGAGAAAGCATATGACAGGGTACCGAGGGAAAAGATGTTCACTATTAAAATCAATCAAAGGCATTTATGTTGACAATTGGGCTTCAGTGAGAATTGATGGTAGTATGAGTTCTTGGTTCAAAGTACTTACAGGGGTTAGACAAGGCTGCAATCTTTCACCTTTTCTGTTCACAGTTTACATGGATCATCTGCTGAAAGGTATAAAATGGCAGGGAGGAATTCAGTTAGGTGGAAATGTAGTAAGCAGTCTGGCCTATGATGACGACTTGGTCTTAATGGCAGACTGTGCCGAAAGCCTGCAGTCTAATATCTTGGAACTTGAAAATAAGAGGAATGAGTATCGTATGAAAAGTATTTAGGTTGTGTGTTGTCCGAGGATGGTAATATAGTAAATGAGATTGAATAGAGGTGTCGTAAAGCTAATGCAGTGAGCTCGCAGTTGCGATCAACGGTATTCTGTAAGAAGGAAGTCAGCTCCCAGACGAAACTATCTTTACATCGGTCTGCTTTCAGACCAACATTGCTTTACGGGAGCGAAAGCTGGGTGGACTGAGGATATCTTATTCATAAGTTAGAAGTAAAAGACATGAATGTAGCAAGAATGAATGCTGGTACAAACAGGTGGGAACAATGGCAGGACAGTACTCGGAATGAGGATATAAAGGCTAATTTAGGAATGAACTAGATGGATGAAGCTGTACGCATAAACCGGCTTCGGTGGTGGGGTCATGTGAGGTGAATGGAGGAGGATAGGTTACCTAGGAGAATAATCTACTCTGTTAGGGAGGGTAAGAGAAGTAGAGGAAGACCAAGACGACGATGGTTAGACTCCATTTCTAACGATTTAAAGATAAGAGGTATCGAACTAAATGACGCCACAACACCAGTTGCAAATCGAGGATTGTGGCGACGTTTAGTAAATTTGCAGAGGCTTGCAGACTGAACGCTGAAAGGCATAGCAGTCTATAATGATAGTGTATTTATTTATTTATTTATTTATTTATTTATTTATTTATTTATTTATTTATTTATTTATTTATTTATTTATTACGATTTTCCTCAACTAGATAGGTCTTATGACGACGATCAGCATCCTGTGGAGCCGAGGTCAGTCTCAGCAAAATGCACGCTCCATGCAATAACCAGATAAAAAGTGTTGCACATGTTGAGAATATTATCTAGAGGGCCTTATGACAACGGCCTGAGAAGCAACTAACAAGCAGAAAAAGTAAAGAATATGCACCTTGTCCGCCACTGTAGTGGTTAGTTGCTACCCCTGGAGGCCAAGGTTCGATTCCCGGCTCTGCTACGATGCGTGGTACGAGGGGAGGAACGGGGTTCGCTCATCCTTAACAGGTAAACTGAGTAGAAGTGGGTTCCTTTCCTACCTTTGCCATCGTGGCTTCTAGGCAAATGCAAGGATAGTACCTAACTTACAGCTACGGCCAATAATTCGCAGCCTGAGGTAGGTTCGATTACCATTCATCTGCTCCTCTGGGTTCCATTCCCGGATAGGCAAGGGGTTTTACCTTGATCTGTAGAGGACTGCACAACCTACGTCGTGTTGACTACGTAATCTGCACGCCATCGGGGCTGTGCAGATGCTGTGCTGTTAGATGGGACTTAATTCCATTTCGAACCGGGCAATGTGACTAGAAAACAGGCTGTAGATTTTTTACATCGAGCAGATATTCCGAATTATTTAATAATAATAATAATAATAATAATAATAATAATTGTACCGGGCGGTACACCTCCACTCCGCTAATTTAAAATGTGCGCCTGTTGAAACTCCTCTGCTGGAGGAAGTCTGAACTTTATTGACAGTATTAATTTTCTACCTTCTCAGAAGATGTCACCACGTGGAAAATTTTGAGTTTTTGAACTGTGTCATTTTTGATGTGTTTTTGTTTCGCTTGAAGTAAGAAGTGTGAACTTTCTCTTCTAGAGGACACTACTGAAGATCTACAATAGTGCAACCTAGTGCGGAGTCAAAGAACTATTTTTTTGGAGAAAATTTAATTTCAAGAGTTTGTTCTTTGTTAAATTTCTTTCTATCATTGTTTAAGTTGGCAATATTTACCCCTTTCTTCCCCTTGTTATGAATGTATCCAATCCCGAATTTCTTCAAATAATTTCTATCCAATCAGATGTATCTTCCCCCAACTTTAATCTGTTGCGGGGTCCTATCCAATAAAGAGTTTGTGGGAGGGTGTTTTCTTTCCCCTAACGCCTAGAAACTTCCGCGAGAGTATTTAAACTGCTGATTTTTGGGTCTCCGGGCCACTTCGGTTCCATCTTTCAGTGTGTTAAGTACATAGCAGGGAGCGGGAAGCGCCTCTTTCTTCTCCAGCCGTTCAACACAAGGTAATGGCCGATTAATAACTTCTTTCTTTGCTAGCTCAGCAGTTTAACTTTCGGGGCGGGTTCTAAGCGTTCAACCATGTAACCTTTTCCTAAAATGTAACTTCTCTTTTCATCTATTCTCTTGTAAAACGACATATTGGGATAGAGAGTGCTAACCCTCTCGAGCTCCCACTCACATTGTCTTGAGGTGAACTTATTTTCTCAACCTATTTTTCGTTAATGTAAAACAAATTGTTCTTTTCTTAAGTCACCGCTTTAGCATGGGATTAGCCCTTGTATTAACGGCCTAGTGCCAAGTAGGTCTTAATCAAAGTGTATTAGGAGTGCAAGTTCGCCTCCTCTCAAATTGTTATTTTAGAGGTCATTTAATTAACCTGCTTTTCTTTTAATAGACCTCAGTAGATTGGGTATTTTACCCCTGTGTTTATGTCCGTTGAGGACAACTTGAAGGTGGAGTTTGGTGTGGCCTGGGAGAGGCTTAAATTTTGAGAGCGAGTGGCTCTTTTGAAAATTCTGGGTTGTATGCCTCTTGGAGGTTTTTCAGTGTAATTTGGAGCAAGGGCTCCTAGGTATGAATGGGGTTTTCTCCCCCACTGTTAAAACTTGTGTTTGGGGTAAAACTGAGCTGATTGCCCAAGCATTGTGAAGTCAGGGCGCGAAGCCCAAATTCTGTAAATATTGTAACTAACCCCTTTTGAATTGCTACTTTGTACCTGCCATGCTTGTTATTTCTTTGTTTTCGAAAAGAAAATATAACCTTGTTAACTTTTAAATTAATTTTACATCACACTATAATTTCGTAGCTTGAAACCCATTCACACCCGCACCTTCTTTCACCTCTACCTACCACGGAAAAGTCCGTAACAATAATAATAATAATAATAATAATAATAATAATAATAATAATAATAATAATAATAAAAATATTTGTATTATTATTATTATTAAAATAAAAAATTATTTGTATTATTATTATTATTATTATTATTATTATTATTATTATTATTATTATTATTATTATTATTATTATTATTGTACCGGTTGGAACACCTATACGCCGCACATTTGAAATTTCCGCCTTAAATTACTCCTCTACAGATGAAACTCTGAACTTTAACAACTGAATTAATTCAACAGTTCCTCAGAAGATGCCACGGTGTGTATTTCGATTTGTTTTTGTTTTGTTTATCAAGAAGTGTGGACCTTCTCCGACAGATGTCTCTACTAAAAAACTATGGTCATGCACCCTGGTGCGAAGGGAAGGAACTTTTTGAAGAAATTTTGTATTCGAAAGTTTGTCTTTACTAAATTTTGTTCTTTCTTTTTTGGGTTGGCAATATTAATCCTTCTTTGCGCCAGTTTTGAACTCAGCCAATCCCGAATTTATTTAATTAATTTTTGACCAATAGTGTCTTTCTTCTTCGATGTTGATGTATAACTATTAGCTACCCAATAAAGTGGAGTGGGTGTGTCTTAATTATTCATGAAAGGTCTCGAAGCTTCCACGAGGGTTTAAAAACTGCTGATTTTCACGGCTCTTCGCCACTTCATCAACATCTTGCTTAGTGTATAGAAGCATAGTAGGGGGCGGGAAGCGCCCCTTTCTTCAGGCAGAATTCTTCAACAAGCTAATGGCCGTTTAACCTTTATTTCTTGCTAGCTCAGCAATTTAACCCTCAGGGCAGGTCCGAAACCTTTAATATGTAAACAATCCATTGAAACATGTAAACTTTTTTCGGTCTTTGTAAAATTTTCATATAACTTTAACTGTAAATCGGGGATAGAGAGTGCCTTACCCTCTCGAGCTCCCCTTCATATTGAATTTGAGGTGACTACGTTTTGTAACCGTTATTCTATTCCTTCTTAATGTGTTAAATTTACTCTGTATACGTGTCACCTCCATAGTTCGGGAATAGCCCCTGCTTATCGGCCTAGCTCCACTTAGGTTTAACAAGCTTCATGTAGGAGTACAAGTTCACGCCTCCATTCATCTTGGTATTTTGGGGCCATTTAATTAAATTGTTCTTTTTCCACGAAGGCCCAGTAGATTGGGTACGAGATACCCCTGTTTATTTTTGCAAGTTGTGCCTTGACGGCAGTGAATTCTGAAGTCTAGGTAATGCCTTTATAGGGCTTGAAAAATCGAGAGTAGCTCAGCTCTTTCTGGTATTTTGGATGGTGCCTCTGGCAGGCTTGAGGTTAAAAGTGGGGAGCAAGTTCTCCGTGTAATGAGGGGTTTTCTGCCCTTTGGTAATTTGTGGTTGTGAGCTGAGGGCTCAGGAAGTGTAACTTGGGGCTCGAAGCCCAGAATTTGTAAAGACCTCTTAACTTGTGCTTTCGTTTGTAAAACTACTATCGTACCTGGATTTTCATTGTTATTTCGCCTAGTGAAAAGTTGTTAAATATTGTTGTCTGTTTAAAATATAACCTTTATTTAAATTTTTATATTCATCTTTCGGACTTGTAGTTAGACCCATTCTAGCCCGCACCTTCTTTCACCTCTGCTGATCCATCAAACCACGGTAACAAGTGGTAGCACAGCGTGGTCTCAATTTAGAACCTTTTAACGGCTAAACATTGCTTTTGTTTGAACTCAAAGAATTTTCTCCGTCGCTGGAATTTTCTTTCTTATTTTCTAAATTCGTCAATCTTTTGTCATCATGCCCTGCCCTCGCGATGTCCTCCATCCCGGCTATTTGCGCAAGGAGGAATTGATCTATGAATTAACATTTAGAAATGTTCAATCTGGAGGCACGGTTGCGGTAGATACCAATAAGCTTAAAGATTCCCTTGATTTGCCTATCACCATTCCAACCTTGGGAGAGAAAGAGATTGATGACGCTGTCTCCACGATCACTGATAATGCTTCCGAGCTAGCAACTGTAGTTAGTTTTTTTGAAGGGGGAGATCCATCACCTAATCAACTTAAACGTGTAGAAGCTGGATTGTACCATTTTTTCAATAGAGTTAGTGATCTATTGTCTCTTAAGTTGACTGATATTCAAGGGAAGGAGGCTAGTGCTGTTCTCGAAAACCTTTCCAAACTGTCCAGTATGGTTAGCCTATTGATAAATGGGGCAGTCCCCCCAAAAACCTTCCAACACACTCTGCTAAACACGGTTAGCGAGGAGCATTCTCCAACGGGGGAAGAAAATAGGAAATCTGTAGGAGTCCAACAAACATCTGCCCCATTAGAAACTGAGTCCAGTCGGCGCACAACCATTCCACCCTTTGTGTTGAATAATGCACCCTCTGAAACAGCTTCTCCGCCCCCTAGGCCCTTACCTACTATGTCACCCGGGTTCAGTAGTTTGCCTCATCCATTAGCAATATTGCTCAGGGTTATTTCTATTATTTCTGTTAACTCCACCAGTGACGTGATTTCATTCCTAAGGGTTTTAGTTGAGTTCCAAGATCATGCTCTTGTATTTTCGCTTTCCCTGTGTCAAATCCTTCAGATTATTTACCCCTATTCTATTGGTGTTCTCTCAGACAAGATAGTAAGAGCAATTGCTGATCAGTCATCTATAGAAGAATTTCACGCCCATCTGTTAGCTAATTTTATTCCGGCTCGAGCTAGGTCATCACTAATTCAGAAGTACTATTACCGAGTACAGCGTCTGGATGAAAACATTGCCGACTTCATCCAAGACATTAAATTATACATGAGCGTATTTGCTCTTCATTTTCGCGAAGACCAATTTGTACAGGCCATTGTAGAAGGAATTTAACCATCTTACAGGTCATATTTTTGCTTTGCGTCGCGTCCGCACACTTTTGCCGAGTTGGAAGCTATGGCTGTCTCAGCCGAAGGGGTTAGATATGCCGACACACTACGTGTGGCGAGGGAGCCCCCTCCTTCTTTAAGTAATCTTCGGCCTCCACCTCGCCGAACCATTGTAATCTGCAAATGTTATGCGTGTGGGTAGCTGAACATCTCCGCAACAAGTGCCTTTTGATTAAATCTAACGGGGCAAGGAATGGAGCAGGGTCATCTCGAGGATGTTTTAAATGCGGCGCTTTTTCCCATATTGCCAAAAATTGACCGAATTCGAATAACACTCCCTCCTGCTCAACTTCGGGTGCAATTCCACCAACAATCAAAAGTGACTATTGGCATCGGCTGAGTCGGCGTGTCCACCTTCTTCAGGCTCAGCCCCTGTTGAATCCGATCAAATCTCAGGGAAAACTCAGTCTTCTAATTAATCTTTTGAAGGTCCCAAGGAATGTCTTAAGATTGCGGTGGATCCCCCCGCACCTGTTCCATTTCTCAAAATTGAATTGAATAATGAACCTGTAACGGCTCTATTAGATTCTGGCAGTGGGTGTTCCATTATTTCGGCCGAGTGGTACTCCAAATTAAAATCTGTTTGCAAGCTTCCCAATTATCGTTCACCGAGCTCGATAGCTGCAGTCGCTTAAGTGCGGCCAGTATCCAGTATTCGGGAGATAGTAGGTTCGAACCCCACTGTCGGCAGCCCAGAAAATGGTTTTCCGTGGTTTCCCATTTTCACACCAGGCAAATACTGGGGCTGTACCTTAATTAAGGCCACGGCCGCTTCCTTCCCACTCCTAGTCCCTTCCTGTTCCATCGTCGCCATAAGACCTATCTGTGTCGGTGCGACGTTCGTCTTCGGTTCAATGCTTTTCGGCAAACTCCTCTCCTTTAGAAATTCTTGGTCCCCTAGATGCCAAAATTAGAATTGCTAAATTTACTTGGAAAGTTAAACTGTTTGTGGCTAAACACTTGTCTTGCCCCATTATATTGGGGGCGGATTTCATGTCGCCCACCGGTCTAGTGCTCGACATCAGAGCAAGTCGTGCACCTTCAAATTTGCGAGTAATTTCAAAATCCCTTTACTAAAATGTAATTCTGTATCATGTTCATCTGTTTCGCCTACCCAGGATGAGATGTTGTTAGACCTTAGACATCTACCCGAGGACCAGTCTGAGAGTATTCGCAAGTTGTGTCAGTCGTTTCCAGAAGTTTTCTCTGATACTCTTGGTGTTACTGACCTCATCGAATACAAGATTGAGGTTGCGGATTCGATCCCTGTTCGATTTCCTCCTTATAGATTATCTCCACCTAAAATGGAGGCTCTGAAAGAGATCATAGATCAGATGTTGAAAGATGGTATAATTCGGCCCTCTAAGTCGGCGTATTCATCGCCTATTTTCCTTGTTCCGAAACCCCAAGGTGGCTTCAGGCCTGTGATTGATTACAGGGATCTAAATCGGAACGTGGTGTTACAATATGTGCCCCTTCCAGACCTTCACTCTTGTTTTCCATTGTTTCGAAAGGCTAAATTTTTCACCATCTTAGACCGAGCGAATCTACTGTATGTCGCCATAAACAAAGGGTGGCAAGCGGCGATACAACTGGACGCGGCCACATCCGAGACATTAGCCTGGACCCCGGAGGGGTTTTCCTTTCAACCAGTGCAACGCCAGCCCCCGGTCATCCGCGGAAAGGACCGTGCACGGGGACGCAAGAGCTCGGGGGGGGGGTCGCTGCGAAGTGAACCAGCCCGATCAGCGGGAGGCAGCTGCGACCACGCCCGAGACCAACCCGTCCACCTCGGGAACAGATCCAGCTCCGGTGACCAGGTGGCTAACATGCCTACCACCTCCATCGCCACCTCCTGCTCGATCCAGACGGCAACGCAGGCGGCAGCACCAGAACGCACGGCGGGCAACGGCTTTAGTTGTTCGCTTGTAACATTCCTAATCATGTATTTACTTGTTTTCTTTGTCTGTCTATGCTTATTTGTATTAATATTCTGATATTTTAAATTTTGAATAAAAGCACTGTGGTCAGGAGGCTTCACTGAAAAAACACCACTGATTCCTCGCCAGCTCGCGGCTGCGCCTGTGCTTTCCCCGTCTACACACGAGCCTTGGCTCGGGTATAAAGATCCTTCTGGCGGAAGAATCTATATATCTGACAGCGTTTGCCACGGATTGGAACTTGTATGAGTACAACGGCGTGCCTTTTGGGCTCCCCAAGGAAGCAGCCGTGCTTACGACACTGCTAGACAGGGTCTTCTCCGACATCAAATTTGAGTATTTATACCATTATCTTGATGATGTCGTCGTATTTTCTGAGATCTTTGAAGAACACCTTGATCATCTGAAAGAGGTCCTTAATCGCCTTCGTGAGGCAGGGTTAACAGGTAAGCTGTCCAAAGTTGCTTTCGATAAACTTTCCATGTCATTTCTAGGGCATAGTGTGTCGCCCGATGGTGTCGCTATAGATCATTCTAGAACACAGGCCATCCGTGATTTCAAACCTCCTAAGGACATCAAAGGAATTGTCAGATTCATTGGTATGGTGAATTTCTTCAGGAAATTTATTCCTAACTTCGCTAATAGAGCGGCGCCCTTGAACTTACTTCTTAGGAAAGGCGTCACGTTCGAGTGGGGGCCTCCTCAACAAGCCGCTTTCGAAGATCACAAATTAGCTCTGTGTAATGCCCCTGTTCTTGCCATGCCTGATTTTTCGATGAAATTCATCGTCCAAACAGACTTCTCGTCGTCGGCGGTGGCTGCAGTGCTTCTTCAAGATACTGAACTAGGGATGCGACCCATCGCCATGCGTCTAGAACTGTATCTGCTCAAGAAGCCAAGTATTCAGTTTATGAACTTGAAGTTTTGGCAGTCTTATTTGCTCTAGAAAAGTTCCGTCTCTATCTGGAACATGTCAAGTTCGACTTGGAGACAGATAACCAAGCCTTAAGTTGGGTCTTAGGTAGGCCGCGTCACACTGGTCGCATGGCCCGCTGGGCCATCAGAATTTCTGCCGTCCAATTTGATATTAGGCATATAAGAGGAATTGAAAACGTTGTTGCTGACGGACTAGGTCGTATGTTTTCCAACGAGGTAGAGCCCCTTGAAAAGGAAGACAGTTCTTCACTTTCCGAGTCCATATCTCCCGGTGTAAATGCCATTCCAACAGATGCTCCCACGTTGTTTCGGGATATCGAAAAATATCAACGTGAAGATCCGACGCTGGCCCCGATCATGGAAACCCTTTCTTCTGGGGAACATGTAGTCCCTTATGTGCTGAGGAATGGTGTTTTATGTTGCCCGTCGAGGCATGAAAAGAAGATGAAAGTTGTGGTTCCAGCTGTCCTTGTACCTTTTATCTTCATGTACTACCATGAGACCCCATTAGGGGGACATTTAGGCATCTTTAAACTCGAGAAAAGATCCGATAAACGTTCATTTGGAAGGGTATGGACGGAGAAATTCGTGAATTGGTAAAAGCTTGTAAAGCTTGTTGGCTAAGTAAAACTACCATGACCGGGCGAGTTGGCCGTGCGTGTAGAGGCGCGCGGCTGTGAGCTTGCATCCGGGAGATAGTAGGTTCGAATCCCACTATCGGCAGCCCTGAAAATGGTTTTCCGTGGTTTCCCATTTTCACACAGGCAAATGCTGGGGCTGTACCTTAATTAAGGCCACGGCCGCTTCCTTCCAACTCCTAGGCCTTTCCTATCCCATCGTCGCCATAAGACCTATCTGTGTCGGTGCGACGTAAAGCCCCTAGCAAAAAAAAAACTACCATGTCCACCAAGCTAGGTCTTCTGTCCTCCCATCAAGCGTCGCGCCGCATGGAACGTCTTTACATCGACTACGTAGGACCCTTCCCCCAATCAGAGGGGAATGCCAATAAATTTATCCTTGTGTGTGTAGATGGTTTTACAAGATTTGCCTGGTTATTACCGACTAAGCTGGCTACCGCTCAGTCCACCATTTCGTGTTTAAATTCCATCTTCCCTTCTTTTGGTCAGTGTCAATATATTGTTTCCGACAAAGCTAAAGCCTTTACCTCCAATCTCTTCCTTAAATTTTGTTTTGATCTATCCATCTCACATGTGACTACCTCTGCTTACTATCCTCAACCATCTTTGGCTGAACGGGTCAATCGTAATCTGAGGTCGGCTCTTATTGCCTACCATCACGATGATCATTCTAGGTGGGACACGTCCCTGCATTGGTTAGCTTTCGCTTTGAATTCGGCAGTTCATGAATTTCATAAGTTTACTCCAACTTCTTTGATGTTTAAGTTTGTACCCAATACGCCGCTCTTTAACCTTTGGTCTTTTAGTGATATTCTACCTGAGACAATAGATCTAGATAATATTAGAGATCTTTGGAAGAAGGCTAAGGCCAACCTAAAAATTTCTCATGAAAAGGTTAGGGAAAGATATGATCGTGGACGGAGGCCCACCAATTTAAACGTAGGAGACCAGGTTATGGTCAAGAACTTTGTTCCCGCGGGCAAGCTTGCCCCCAGATTTCATGGGCCGTGCATAATTTTAGATTTTCTTACCCCGGTCACATTGTTAGTGAGCAATCCAGCCACTGAGAGGATCTTTAGGGTACATATATCACAAATTAAACCCCTGTAGGGTCATTGTTAACTCTGTCATCTATGTGGTGCAGCGGCGTAAAGGTTAGATTTTGGTTTCTTTTTTTCAGAGGCCTTCTGCCCCAATATAGTTTAATTGTTATTGTAATCAATATTTGATGTAAGACCTTACCCGTGGGTTATTCTGCTGACCTTTCCTGTACGGCCATTACCAAGCTCCCGTCTCCTGCTAAACCATACCAGTGACATTAAAAAAAAGTCTCCACGCCGCTGGTCCCTCTGTCTCACCACCAAGATAGTACCCTAAAGCATTAGTTCCAACAACAATTCTACCGCCAAGCTTTTACTGTTTCAGTGCCCCGCAGCCGTGCGGCGCGTTACCCCCACTGTGGTGGGGTAAGGGCCCACCCCATTCCCATGATGTTCTCCTGGGTACGGCGCGCCGGAGTCTATCTCCCGGCACAGGCTTATGTGCGGCGGGCTTGACCACGAGTACGCCTCTCATAGTGCTGCAGAGAGTTATCTCAGGGTACTTGAGGGGTCCGTGCGACCTCGACTGGACATTGGCAGCGGTGGCTGGTCTTGCCATAAAAAGTAGCAACATGTACCTCGTATCCTACGGCAAACAAGACACTCTAAATCTAGGGTCTAACAAGTTATCAACAAAAAGACTTCAATAATTTTTTTCTCTCTTTCTTCAAATTTTTCTTCTTCAATATTAAGAGACTGTTTCATCGATTAAAGTTTCTTCCATGTACTTCAACAAATCTATCACCTGGAAAGCAAAATTTTCTTCAAGTTGGGTTAAACAAAACTTGAACTTTTGTTTTGGAAAATAATTTTCTTCGACATTCTTCTGTGTCACCCCTTGGAAGGACTTTTGGGGGGGAGGTCTGTACCGGTTGGTACACCTATACGCCGCACATTTGAATTTTTCGCCTTAAATTACTCCTCTACAGCTGAAACTCTGAACTTTAACAACTGAATTAATTCAATAGTTCCTCAGAAGATGCCACTGTGTGTATTTCGATTTTTTTTTCAAGAAGTGTGGACCTTCTCTGACAGATGTCTCTCCAAAAAACTATGGTCATGCACCCTAGTGCGAAGGGAAGGAAATTTTTCAAGAATTTTTTATTCGAAAGTTTGTCTTTACTAAATTTTGTTCTTTCTTTCTTGGGTTGGCAATATTAATCCTTCTTTGCGCCAGTTTTGAACTCAGCCAATCCCGAATTTCTTTAATTAATTTTTGACCAATAGTGTCTTTCTTTTTCGATGTTGATGTATAACATTTAGCTACCCAATAAAGTGGAGTGGGTGTGTCTTAATTATTCATGAAAGGTCTCGAAGCTTCCACGAGGGTTTAAAACTGCTGATTTTCACAGCTCTTCGCCACTTCAACAACATCTTGCTTAGTGCATAGAAGCATAGTAGGGGGCGGGAAGCGCCTCTTTCTTCAGGCAGCCGTTCTTCAACAAGGTAATGGCCGTTTAACATCTTTATTTCTTGCTAGCGTAGCAGTATAACCCTCGGGACAGGTCCGCAACTTTTACTATGTCAACAATCCATTGAAACATGTAAAATCTTTCCGGTCTTTGTAAAATTTTCATATAACTTTAACTGTAAATCGGGGATAGAGATTGCCTTACCCTCTCGAGCTCCCCTACATCTTGAATTTGAGGTGACTACGTTTTGTAACCGTTATTCTACTCCTTCTTAATGTGCTAAATTTACTCTGTATACGTGTCACCTCCATAGTTCGGGAATAGCCCCTGCTTATCGGCCTAGCTCCACTTAGGTTTAACAAGCTTCATGTAGGAGTACAAGTTCACGCCTCCATTCATCTTGGTATTTTGGGGCCATTTAATTAAATTGTTCCCTTTCCACGAAAGCCCAGTAGATTGGGTACGAGATACCCCTGTTTATTTTTGTAAGTTGTGCCTTGACGGCAGATAATTCTGAAGTCTAGGTAATGCCTTTATAGGGCTTGAAAAATCGAGAGTAGCTCAGCTCTTTCTGGTGTTTAGGAAGGTGCCCCTGGCAGGCTTCAAGTTAAAAGAGGGGAGCAAGTGCTCCATGTAATGAGGGGTTTTCTGCCCTTTGGTAATTTGTGGTTGTGAGCTGAGGGCTCAGGAAGTGTAACTTGGGGCTCGAAGCCCAGAATTTGTAAAGACCTCTTAACTTGTGCTTTCGTTTGTAAAACTACTATCCTACCTGAATTTTCATTGTTATTTTACCTAGTGAAAAGTTTTTAAATTTTGTTGTCTGTTTAAAATATAACCTTTATTTACATTTTTAAATTCATCTTTCGGACTTGTAGTTAGACCCATTCTAGCCCGCACCTTCTTTCACCTCTGCTGATCCATCAAACCACGGTAACAATTATTATTATCATAATGTTGGATTTTCATCCCACTATCTACTTTTAAGGATTTCGGCGGATGTCGGTGTGCCGGAATTTAATCCCGCAGAGTTCTTTTATGCTAGTAAATCCGCTACACGAGCCTGTTATATTTTAACATCTTCATATACCACCGGACTGAGCCTGCTTATGTTGACCAAACGTCACCTCGCTTCGTATGCAAAGGCCCCCTTCAGAAGCTGTTGCTCTATAGCGCTTTAGTTCGGGTTCGAATCCCACTGTCGTCACCCGGTGAAGATAGATTTCCGTGGTTTCGCAATTTACACAAGCATACACCTATGAGGATTTGTCGTGCTGGCTACACGTCGCCTCGTAATCTGCAGATCTTTGTTCTGAACTGCGGTCGCTTGGTAGGCCAAAGCCCACTTTAGAGGATTTTGCGTCATAGTGTTTAGTTTAATTTCGTTATTTCGAGGGGCGTACCGACAGGGGTAGTTGGAGGAGAGAGTACAAGCTCGCATGCAGGAGATAGTGGGTTCGAATTCCACTGACGCATGCCGCTGAAAATGGTATTACACCAGGCTAGTAGGACAAGTGCTATTTTCACCACAGACATATTATGAAAATTTAAAACAATTACAAGAAAAGAGCAATTTCTAAGTAATAGAATAGAGGGTCTGCCTTGCTAGTGTCCCGACAAGGTAAGATACTACCGAGTATGCCAGCGAGATGTTACATTCCCAAAATAAGGAAAGAGAGAAAGTTTATTCCATGCAATCATATTCTGCCTAAGTGTCAAATTTATATTGTTTGATTTTATGAACACGACATCAGCGCGCCCTCTTTCTAACATGTATTTATAAATAAGGTGAATATTTTTCTGTTCAAAACACGATGGGAATGTATGCTGACTATTCGAATGTTTACCGTAAAATAACAACAGACTATATATGTTGCCTTTGGTAAGGGCACATCATTTCCGGTCCTCTGTAACAGGTTTGATTATCAATATATTTTACCTTGTTCAGGAGGGCAGGTCACGCGTCGGATGGAGACATAAAGCCTTAGCGACGGTGAAGATAGACTGCCTCCAAAAATAGTAGATGGCGGCATGTCGAGAAGGGCAGCTAGCCTTAAAACTAGAGTCCTTAGGCCTCCTCGAAGATGGTGTCGGGAAGGGGGCAGCTCGAGAAGTCTAGCTAGCCTCGAACTATAATCCTCTGAGGTTATGTCCCTCTGAGATGGTGTTGGGAAGGAGCATATTGATAAGGGCAGCTAGCCATAAAAGTACTATACTTAGAGAGCTCCAGGATTGTGCAGGTAAGGGGCACGAGAAGGGCAGCTAGCCATAAAACTAGAGTACTCTGGGCTTAGGCCAATCTAAGATGGTGTCGAGAAGGGCAGGTAGCCTTGAAACCATGGTCCACTGAGGATAGGCTTCCCTGCAAGATGGTAACATGACGAGAAGGGCAGCATGCCTTAAACTAGGGTCCCTCCGCCCCTCCAGGATTGTGTCGAGGAGGGCAGCTAGCCTTAAAACTACTATCCTCTAAGATGGTGTCGCACACGGCAAGATGACAGCTGTGGGGTTAGCCATTCACACGAATTGAAAATTCCATGCCGCACAAGGTTAGGACCTGTCATGATGGCGGCTGTCAGGTTAGCCACGTTCACTTATTCACATTCCAAGCCCACGTGGCCAAAAATAGTACCTGTCAAAATGACAATAGTTTGGTTTGCCACGTTCACTTGTTCAAATTCCGCGCCCATATTGCCAATAAAGTAATGTTAAGACCTGTAAATGTGGCAGCTGTCACTTATTCAAATTCCGCGCCCTACGTGGTTAAGATGGCAGAAGTGAGGTTAGTCACGTTCACTTGTTCACAGAATAGTAGGGTTAGAACCTGCCAAGATGGCAGCAGTGGCGTTAGCGACGTTCTCTTCTCTACAAAGGTGAGGTTAGTGTCTGTAAAGATGACAGCTGTCATCTTGACAACTGACACTTATTCAAATTCCACTCCTACGTGGTTAGGATGGCAGTAGTGAGGTTAGAACCTGTCAAGATGGCAGCAGTGAGATTAGCGACGTTCTCGTATCCAAAAAGTTATTTTAGTGTCTGTAAAGATGACAGCTGTCACGTTGACAGCTGTCAGAACCACGTGGCTTTTTATTGTAAACAAAAGCACGTAGCCGTGACATCATGGATGTCCTACTGAAAATAAAATTCATATAGTTTGGTTAGTTTTCATCTAACTTCATTCGTATTTGACCATCCTGATTTCGCATATAGTGTTCGGGTTTATTCCTATGACATTGTTTTAATTAGAGTTATTTGATAAGTTTCCCTCCTACGGCCAAAATTTGTTGCCATACCTTCAAAAATGTTATTAGAAATGAAATATATTTCTGCTGTACATTAAAATTCATTAGTTATATTAGCGAATATAAACAAGCTAAATCTACTTTTCATTAATCATCAACTAGTATAGTAAACGAATGTATGTGCCAAACAGTCATATTATTAGTCCACCGTCATCACAGTCTAGCCTCATTTCATATTCCGCCACGCCATTCATTTGAATTAGCTCAATATCGCAATCTACAGATCGTTCTGGAAAGAAAGGCCCTAAATACGTCGATTACTCTTATTATATATCCTTACATCTTCACCATTACGCATGCAGAAGCTAACAGCTACTCATAATATGTTACTATATGTTTCAAACTGACATAAAATCAGCTGGTCTCTTGCTAATACACTCTTCTCAACATGAGCCTAACCCTATAATAGTCATCCTGTACGATCCTCTATAGATATATATCATACAACTTCGTAATATCTTGTAATATAAGCACTTAAACCTGAATATTTCCACTAATACACAATTCCAATATATCACTTCTTAGCCACCATTCTTCACATTTCATTATTCTTCCTTATAACATCTCATTTGTTACGATAATAATCTCCCTCGACGATATTACTTCTGCAATACTCATATACAGTAATTCAGGTAGGATCCATCTCTTCCTTTAATTGTTATAGGCGTGGTCATGTTTGTCAATATAATTGCCTCCTAGAGCATACCTACGTCTTATATAACATGCATTCCTTCCTATGTTTTCTGAATCACAACAGAATAGCCTTTTCAAGTAGATTGGTATCTTGTATCGATATGTAAAATACTCACTAAAAGCATCAACATAACCATATCACTTCACATGTCAGTATACATACCAATTGAAATAAATAATATTCGTGGTTTTTATGACAAAGATCTGCTATTGATGGTTAGAATTTGGCACATAGAATAAATCTGACTGAGAATTTTGTTGAAAGAAAATATTTTTACTTAATGATATAAGTACCTTTAAACAAGAAACTTATCTCGTATCTCGTCACTCCTGCGGAACTGCCTCCTTCTCAGATGTTACATGTGCTCCATGCGGCTACTTACCGCCTCTCCGGACGTCATCTCTGGTCCCAAAGCATTGATGCTGCTATACATCGTTATGGCATCCTAGGTAATCTCCTCCCTCAGCTTAAGCGGATTCCATGATGTTACAGTTGTTCATGAAAGTATAAATCAACAATGGATTTGCAGAATACATACTTAAATTGTTCATTTAACCTCTTAATATTATTATTAATGCTACTTGAAATTGCGTATCTATTACTATCTGGATACAGCTTCTTATCAGTAAATATATTGTGATGAGTTGGCGGAGTAGTAAGATAAATTAACGCCAGACTGGTAGCTTTTATACTAAAAATGTATTAACTATTGCTAGTAAATAACTTACAACTCTGTACACAGTCAGGATTCCCTACTACTCGCTTCTTTTGATCTCTCCCTTCACGCAATGTTTGTTTACTCTCGATGCTATGACACTTTCTGCTGTTCTTTTCTCTTCTCTCTGTTTTTCCGATCACAGAGTCTGAGAGTAAACGGGCGGACCAGATGGTGACGTCGGCAGACTCTCTCAAATTCCAACATGGCGGACACGGTAACCATTACATTGCTCCCTCCACGATACGGTGCCAGGCGATCCAGGTGAACAATCATCATCTTCCCGCGGGGAGGTCGACGGATCCGGTAGGCAACATCGTTGATCCTGGTGACGATTGTATTCGGACCTTCCCAATGTGGCTGCAGTTTCGGTGACTTCCCTTTCGTCCGCACCGGTCGGTACAGCCACACACTATCACCTTCCTGGAAACCCGAAGAGTTCGCCAGCATGTCGTAGCGGGCTTTTATCCGGTCACTGGCTACACTTAGATGATGTCGAGCATAATTGTGGATGTCTTTGAGCCTATCAACCAACTTCCATACATAGACTGTCATTGGCTGCTGTTGGTCTGGTGCCGACCCGAACATTAGATCGCGTGGCAGGCGGAGCTCCCTTCCGAAGACCATGTTGGCAGGTGTCATCCCCGTCGTCTCATGCGTGGACGCTCGATAGGCCATCAAGACGAATGGCACCCTCTCGTCCCAGTCCCTCTGATGCACCGAAACCACTTTCCTGAGATGCTCCTCGACGGTTTCCCAAAACGCTCCACCATGCCATCTGACTGAGGGTGGAGAGGCGTCTTACGGGTCTTCCGCACTCCTAAGCACTGCAGAACCTCTTGAATCAGTCTTTACTCAAAGTTTCTGCCTTGGTCGCTTTGAAGCTCCCTCGGGACACCAAATCGGCAGAAGTTCTTGACCAAAACGTCGGCCACTCTCGTTTCCTGTTGTTTCGGGATGGGGTAGACCTCTGTCCACTTTGTGAAGTAGTGCATGGCCAGGATTAGGTAACGGTTCCCGGCGTCAGATTCGGGGAATGGTCCCGCAATATCGATGGCAATCCTTTCGAAAGGTGCTCCAACGTTGTACTGCATCATCTGGCCCCTACTCCTGCTACGTTGGCCCCGGCTCGCCACGCAGGTGTCACAAAGCCGGCACATCCTCTCAACATCGTTCCTCACTTGTACCCAGTAGTAACGCTGTCGGGCACGAGCTGGGGTCTTATTCACTCCCAAGTGGCCGGCAGTAGTGCCCGCATGCAACTCAGTCAGCACTTCTTTTCTCATGCTTCTGGGAATTATCAGCTGGACAAGGTGATTCTTTCCGTCAGTCAATTCCCACACGCGGGTTTGTACCCCGTCACTAACCATGAGAGACAACCACTGGGCCCAGTACGCCTTATAGGTTGGACTGCGTTCGGCGATGTCTTTCCATTCCGGTCTCTGTCCCGACTCTACTTCCCGTAAGATCAGCCCGATGTCTTCATCCTTCATCTGCCTCCACCTGAGGGCGTCTCGATCCCATCGTTCAGCGAAGGTGACCCTCACGGCCCGAACGTCCACGATGCCCGCCTGTCTCTCCACATTCTGGCAGTGTGCACAGTTCTCAAGGCACGGATTTATGGATAGAGCGTCGGCGTTTCAGTGCTTCCTACCTTGTCGGTGCTCGGTGGTGAAGTCATACTCCTGAAGGCCTTGTACCTGCGAACTGTCTGTACTTCTAGGTTTCTGAAGCTTAGGAGCCAGGTCAATGCCGAGTGGTCAGTGCGCAGATGGAAAGGCTGAACATACAGATACTTGTGGAAGTGCTCCAAGGTCTTCACTATGGCCAGCAATTCCCGGCGCGTCACGCAGTAATTTCTCTCAGCTTTTGACAATGTCTTGCAGAAATAGGCGATCACCTTCTCCAGGCTGTCTTGCACTTGGGACAGCACCTCACCCATTCCCACATCTCTGGCGTCGGTGTCTACGATGAACTTCTCCCCAGGCATGGAGTATCCTAGGATGGGTGCTGTACACAAAGACTCCTTCAGTGTCCAAAAGGCATTCTCCGGCTCATTTGACTGTTGGAAAGGCCTCCTCCCTTCGGTGAGCCGCGTAAGGAGCTTTGGGATGTCTGCGTAGCCAGCTATAAATCTGCGGTAGTACGTGCAAAAGCCAAGGAAACTCCGCAGTTCTCGCTTGTCCTTAAACGCCGGCCAGTCACTGACAGCTCTTAACTTCTCCGGATCAGTAGCTACTCCCTTCGCTGACACGATGTGGCCCACGTAGCGCACCTCCTTCTCGAACAGGTGGCATTTTCCGGGATTTAGCTTTAGGTGAGCCCCACGTAGCCTCTTGAAAAAGCTGCACCGGTTCACAACTTGTTCTCTGAACGTGCGTCCCACAATAATTATATCATCCGGAAACACGAGGAAGGCGTCGTGAGTTAGCCCCCACAATACAGACTCCATGAGTCGCTCGAAGGTCGCCGGCGCTTTGCAGAGGCCGAAGGGCATCACGGTGAATTGGTAGAGCCCTTGGCCGGATGAGAATGCCGTCTTTTCTTTGTTTCCGGATGGAGCGCCACTTGCCAGTACCCAGACTTCAGATTCAAAGTCGAAAACCACCGGGCGCCAGATAACGTGTTCAGGGTGTCATCTATCATAGGTAATGGGAAACAGTCCTTCTTCTTGACTGCGTTCAACTTGCGGTAATCGACGCAGAAGCGGAGCTCACCGTTCCTTTTCTTCACGAGGACCACTGGCGATGACCATGGACTGTTCGACTGCTCGATGACTCCCCGCTGTTTCATGTCGCCCAGCATCTGGTCAACTTCCGCCCTTTTTGCCAGGGGTACCCTACGAGATGGCTGTCGGATTGGAGCGGCATCGCCGGTGTTAATGCGATGGTACACTCTATTCTTCTTTTCGTAGTTGCCTCCGGTAGCAGCGAAGATATCCCTAAACTGATGGATTATTTCCTTTAAGCTCCGTGAGCTGTCTCGCTTCCAAATGTTTCCGGGCGAAGGATATAATTAATCGGGGGTTATCCGATACCTCGCCTGCTTCCAGGGCCTGTGCGTCTTCGTCGTCCAATGGCAAGACGCACGTAACTGGTTCACAAGTCCCAAGCTCGGTCCTGCTGGATATCCTCTGATCCTGCGACGTCGAATTCAATATGCGCACCGGCACGCAGCTTCGTGTCGGAAAGAGCGTCCTGGCAATGTAGAGTCCTTGATCGGCGGTCGGCGGTCCGGATTCCACGAGCACGCTGTCCCCTTGTATGGGTTCCTCTAACCGTGCCGTAACGATCATTTCGCTGTTGTTTTGTATCACAGGCCAGCGTTAATCGCGCTAATCGAGTTTGCGTCCCTGGGCGTCGGAGCATTATCTCTTGTTTGCCGAGCCACAACACACACCGTCCCACGTCGACACTCGCCTCGTATGCGCGTAGCGCGTCTAGGCCCAGGATGACCTCATCCGTGGTGGTGGCGACGAAGGCCCAGACTCGCAGGCGTCGTTGTCCCAGCGTCAGTTGAAGTAGCGCCTCCTTCAATACAGGGATAGTGTCTCCTGAGGCCGTTCGCAGCAGATAAGGGCGGTGGGGTTCCCTCTCTGGCAGTCCCTCAGCGATGTCCGGCCTGGCGATGGTCAATGCCGTCCCCGTGTCTATCGTCACTCGGCACGGCCTGCATCCGAGCCACCCGCCGGCGATCAAGTTATCGTCGCTCCGCTCCGTGACCAAATTTAGCGTGAAACGAGGGGACGGTAGTGACGGTGCCGACGAGCCCCTCACCTTGTCAGTCCTTACTCGTTTCCCTGATCAGGGGCCGTCTCCATATGACAGTTCCTCCGCAGGTGGCCACGCACGCAGCAGTTCCAACTGGTGATCTCGTTGGTGCGTCGGCGTCCAGGCGGTGGCGTGCGTCGTTCTCTTTTAACGGGGTGCTTCTCACGGCACGTATTCGTGGTGACGGTGCCGCTGTCCCCTTCACCGCCTAACGTCAGGGCCTCTCTGAGATTATACTCCCCGCTGAGCATCAACTTTTGACGGGTCACAGCGTCGCGGAGCTGTATAGGCTGCCTCCCGATGAATGTGGCCCTGAGGCAGCCCATCCAGGGCCTTGTGGGCTAGGTTCTCCATTTCTTGCGTGAATTCCTGGAGCGACTCATTAGCTCGCTGGGTCCTCTTCCTCAGCTGAACTGGGTAGGCGGCTGCCACCTGGTGGTCACCGGATAGGCTGTCGATCGCTCTAACCCGGTGGCACCCGACTGGAGACTGTGCAGCACTTCTCCTGCTGTTCCTTGCAGTCCAGCGATTAGGTACACGGCCCTTTCCTCCGATGTCCAACCGTTGTGCCCGCACACGGTCTCGAATTGTGCCCGGAAGGTCCGCCAAGATGTTGTCCCGTCGAAGCGCGGGGGTTTTACCTTCCAGGCGCTGGAGCCGCTGTCGCTGCTCGAGGCCCTAGCATGAGTCTCCATGCCTGCCACTCTCGTACGAAGGGCGCTTACTTCCTCTTTCAGTTCTCGAAACCCTGACTCCAAAACCTGCGGTATTTTTTGATCTGTTTTTCAACCAGTTCCTGTACGTCCTGCATAATGACACTCTTTATTTTTCTTTCTAGAGAGCGCACTTCCTGTTCTAATTTACTTTGTCCACCCTTAAAATCATGCAATTCCAGTTTCAGTTCGCTCTTGATTTCGTCCTGTTTCGACGAGAGCTCGGTAAACTTATTGAGGAGAGCTTGAAACGGTTCGCTAGTTACTGCTACCAGTCGATCCCGATTCTGACACCAGTTGTGACGAGTTGGCGGAGTAGTAATATAAATTAACACTCGACTGGCAGCTTCTATACTAAAATTTATTAACTAATGCTAGTAAATCACTTACACCTCGGTACACAGTCAGGATTCCCTACTACACGCTTCGATTGATCTCTTTCTTCACGCAATGTTTGTTTACTCTCGACGCTACTACACTTTTTGCTGTTCTTTTCTTTTCTCTCTGTTTTTCCGATCACAGAGTCTGAGAGTAAACGGGCGGATCGGATGGCAACGTCGCCAGACTCTCTCAAAT
This sequence comes from Anabrus simplex, assembly GCF_040414725.1. Classification (NCBI taxonomy): domain Eukaryota; kingdom Metazoa; phylum Arthropoda; class Insecta; order Orthoptera; family Tettigoniidae; genus Anabrus; species Anabrus simplex. The sequence goes on from NC_090266.1 coordinate 7,387,183, forward strand.
TACAGCATGGCAGACATTGTAAACATTACACTAGCTTTCCCACGCTAATATGGATATCAATTGCTAATCCAACTCCTCTTCTATGTACTATGTTGCCTGAAGTACGGAATTTTGCCCTCTCGCTTCTTCTCTACAGCGGTCTTGATATCACCTTTAGCCGGTGCTTAAATTTGACTATATCGGATCTTTTCCGTATTTAAATTTCATTTTCTATGCTATATAGCACGCAATTCTTTTTCAATCTTATATTTAGTTCGATCTCTCGACAGATTCAGTTTTCCTTCCTCTCCGATGTTTTACGTAAAGCAATCATTTTTCTTCCCGTAAAGAATGAATTAGGTTTCAATTAATTGTTGAAACAACATCTGTTCCATCTCAACGTTCTTATAAATGGCCATTGCAACTCCATGCCTTCTAAACTTAAGTACGGTGCCCTCTCGCTTCTTCTCCAATTCCAACTCTTCATATCTGCTCAGAATTGACTTTTACAAAGGACGAACTTTAAAAAAAATCCTTCATATCCACAGGCCTCTCCAAGTTATTTACAAAATGTATAGTTTCTGATGTGAAAGAAACGCTTCGTACACATTTTGGAATCCATGAAGGGGCCTATATTTACAGACGGATTCCAATAAAGATCTGGACTGTAAAGTAAAGGTACATTACAACTCCCAGTTACTTTTAAATATATTGCTTGCGATATATTTCTAATGCTCATCCTGTCTTTCATTTAACGAACCATTACGTTACTCTGTTTCTTCCTCCTGACTTCAGTTTTGCAATTTATTTCGGATTTAAATGAATAATAATTTTTAAATGTCTTCGTGTTAATTTCTTCCCTTTGTTTAAGAAGGTCCACTACCACTGTCCGTCTGGTATTCTATGTCAGAGTAACCTTCTTCACAAATTTCTAATAGATTGTTTGACATCTGCTCTTCATTCTCTTTAACACCGTTGTTCTCCTCTCTATGTTTATTTATATCTAGGCTTACTCTAAAATCGACGGTTTATCTTTTTCTCGGAAACATCCCAGTTTACACTAAAATTGTGTGCGATCGGATTACGTCGACGCCCCTCTCTTTCCCCATTCTCGTACTTTTGGACCTCTAGACTCTCTGCAATTTCTGTCTCCCTTCACATCATAGCCTGTCCCCATCTTTCTTTGTTCTTCGTGTTTTCCTTCAATTCTTGAACATACTTCCTATATGCATATTCCTTTTCCTTAAAGGTTTGTTCTCACTTACCGTCATGAAATCGTCTTCTTCGGTAGTTGTACCGATTTCCGTTCCCTCCGAATCTATCATTCGGTCTGTAATACGCTATATATCAATCATTGCTTTGAAATGCATGACTTTTCTGCATTGATATACATTCAGGTTATCTTCTTCCTTCTCTTTCCTCGTTTCGGGTGTTATCATTATGCTCTCTGGGTATATAATTATTCGAGTTTCCTTGTGTTATAACATTTATTGCTCCCATATTTCCCTAATTTTGGATAAAGCTATTCGTGGGATGCATTGTCGTGATGCCGAGCTCGATAGCTGCAGTCGCTTAAGAGCGGCCGGTTTCCATTGTATTTTTCCAAATCTGTAGTAAAGATATGAAGAAAAGTAGCTGTCAAATAACAATTAATGACCACCACCTAAGCGTTCGCTTAATTTTAGGACTACTGCTGACTCCCAATACAAATTCCTTCAAATGAGATTAATTTAGCTCAGTTGATATACCTTGAAATATAACAAAAGCATATGCCATTCGGTTCATGCTGCATAATAGAAAGGTTTTACTCCCCATGGAAAAACATTGTTTTGCTGATTACTTTGCAGTAAATGGAATCATTTTTCATCAGCGGAAACAAATTGTTCTACTTCCAACTCCCTACATCTGCTCAGAATCAATCAATCAATCAATCAATCAATCAATCAATCAATCAATCAATCAATCAATCAATCAATCAATCAATCAATCAATCAATCAATCAATCAATCAATCAATCAATCAATCAATCAATCAATCAATCAATCAATCAATCAATCAATCAATACCGATCTGCATTTAGGGCAGTCGCCCAGGTCGCAGATTCCCTATCTGTTGCTTTCCTAGCCTTTTCCTAAATGATTTCAAAGAAATTGGAAATTTATTGAACATCTCCCTTGGTAAGTTATTCCAATCCCTAACTCCCCTTCCTATAAATGAATATTTGCCCCAGTTTGTCCTCTTGAATTCAAACTTTATCTTCATATTGTGATCTTTCCTACATTTATAAACGCCATTCAAACTTATTCGTCTACTAATGTCATTCCACGCCATCTCTCCGCTGACAGCTCGGAACATACCACTTAGTCGAGCAGCTCTTTTTCTTTCTCTCAATTCTTCCCAACCCAAACATTGAAACATTTTTGTAACACTACTCTTTTGTCGGAAATCACCCAGAACAGATCGAGCTCCTGTTCTTTGGATTATTTCCAGTTCTTGAATCAGGTAATCCTGGTGAGGGTCCCATACACTGGAACCATACTCTAGTTGAGGTCTTACCAGAGACCTATATGCACTCTCCTTTATATCCTTACTATAACCCCTAAACACCCTCATAGCCAAGTGCAGAGATTTGTACATTTTATTTACAATCCTAGTTATGTGATTACCCCAATGAAGATATTTCCTTATATTAACACCTAGATACTTACAATGAACCAGAAAAGGAACTTTCACCCCATCAACGCAGTAATTAAAACTGAGAAGACTTTTCCTATTTGTGAAACTCACAACCTGACTTTTAACCCCGTTTATCAACATACCATAGCCTGCTGTCCAGCTCACAACATTTTCAAGGTCACGTTGCAGTTGCTCACAATCTTGTAACTTATTTATCACTCTATAGAGAATAACATCATCCGCTAAAAGCCTTACCTCCGGTTCCACTCCTTTAATCATATCATTTATATATATAAGAAAACATAAAGGTCCGATAATACTGCCTTGAGGAATTCCCCTCTTAATTATTACAGGGTCACATAAAGCTTCACCTACTCTAATTCTCTGAGATATATTTTCTGGAAATATAGCAACCCATTCAGTCACTCTTTTGTCTAGTCCAATTGCACTCATTTTTGCCAGTAGTCTCCCATGATCCACCCTATCTAATGCTTTAGACAGGTCAATCGCGATACAGTCCATTTGACCTCCAAAATCCAAGATATCTGCTATATCTTGCTGGAATCCTACAAGTTGAGCTTCAGTGGAGTATCCTTTCCTAAAACCGAATTGCCTTCTGTCGAACCAGTTATTAATTTCACAAACATGTCTAATATAATCAGAAAGAATGCCTTCCCAAAGCTTACATACAATGCATGTCAAACTTACTGGCCTGTAGTTTTCAGCTTTATGTCTATCACCCTTTCCTTTATACACAGGGGCTACTATAGCAACTCTCCATTTATCTGGTATAGTTCCTCCGACCAAACAATAATCAAATAAGTACTTCAGATATGGTACTATATCCCAACCCATTGTCTTTAGTATATCCCCAGAAATCTTATCAATTCCAGCAGCTTTTCTACTTTTCAACTTTTGTATCTTTTGTAAATATCAATGTTATCATATGTAAATTTTTATTACTTCTTTGGCCTTAGTCTCCTCCTCTACCTCGACATCATCCTTGTAACCAACAATATTTACATACTGCTGACTGAATACTTCTGCCTTTTGAAGATCCTCACATACACACTCCCCTTGTTCATTAATTATTCCTGGGATGTCCTTCTTGGAACCTGTTTCTGCCTTAAAATACCTATATATACCCTTCCATTTTTCACTAAAATTTGTATGACTGCCAATTATGCTTGCCATCATGTTATTCTTAGCTGTCTTCTTTGCGAGATTCAATTTTCTAATTAGTTCCTTCAGTTGAGTTATACAGAGGACGAACTTTGAAAAACACATCCTTAATATCCACAGGCCTCTCCAAGTTATTTACAAAATGTAGGTTGTTTCTGATGTGAAATAAACGCTTCCTACACTTTCTTGAATCCATAAATGGGCCTATATTTACAGACGAATCAACACGGGGCAATAAAATGTAATGCAATGGAAGTCACAGTACATTCCATAAAATATGTTTTGTCACTCCTCTGTGTTTTATAATCGCATGACTTGACCAATTCACTTGTGGGTACATACCTTTGAAAGAAATGCAATGTTATGGAAGGCTGTTGTAATCACATGAAGGGCGTTTGGTCCGCTCTGGAGGATCCCTACTGGTAAACACATGCGTTTTCCGATCAATGCCTGCCTGGTTCTATTTTCCTCTCCCGGTTCGAGTAGGCCCAATACTTGGTGAGATGCCCCTTCAACAGTAGTTTCATTCTCTTCACCTCCAAAATTCACTCCTAAATGACTCTTACACTGCACATCAATATTAGGTTCATTATTACAATCTTTATCATTGTCACTAAGATCTTCAAGATCAGAGACATCCCCGCTTTCAATCAAGTTTAAAATACCTGCAGCACATAGATCATTATTATCACGCACACGTAAACTCATCTTGAATATCTGTCATACAAAAATAGCTCTACATTACTTCGCACATCTCAACTACACCTGTGTATCACTAGTAGAAGCTTGTAAACATGACTACGTGGTCTGACATTTTCACTGTAATTCAAATAAAATTTACAGTATAGTGTACATGGTTATTCAACACACTTCTTCTAATAAAATACTTCATATAAACTTGTATTTGGCACGTAAAACTGTCGATCAGAGTCTTAACTATACGTAACAGTAAGTTTGAACTGAAAAATTCTAATGATTATAGACATTACTACTGAATTTCAAACACAGCGCATAACCTCATGTAATGCTTACTTCTTGGTGACCTAATACTTTTCCACTCATTCAATAGAGTGCAGCACTATGCTGACATAAACTCAAATGTACAATACGCTGTCCAAAAGCAGTGAAATAGTCAAGTGGAGGTCTATTAAAAGGAATAAAGACATGGAAACAGAATGTACACTATACTGTACTTTTTCAATTAAGTATAGTAAAACAACATTTTTGTTAGCCACTGGGGAGGTTATTGTTGTCAAGTTGATGTTTAAAGTCGTAATAATGGATGGATAGGTTATGGATGGAGCAATGAATCCATAAATGGGCCTATATTTACAGACGAATCAACACGGGGCAATAAAATGTAATGCAATGGAAGTCACAGTACATTCCATAAAATATGTTTTGTCACTCCTCTGTGTTTTATAATCGCATGACTTGACCAATTCACTTGTGGGTACATACCTTTGAAAGAAATGCAATGTTATGGAAGGCTGTTGTAATCACATGAAGGGCGTTTGGTCCGCTCTGGAGGATCCCTACTGGTAAACACATGCGTTTTCCGATCAATGCCTGCCTGGTTCTATTTTCCTCTCCCGGTTCGAGCAATGAATCTGTTCTATTAGTAGGGTCTAGGACAGAACTTATTCTTGTCTCTATGTTATGCCTATCATGCAGATACGCCTTGTGCTGCCTGTTTCCATGAATCCAAGGACTTTTTCGGTATGAAGAAAACTTTTTCCTATTAACGAGTCAGAAATGACTGATTTTATTTTATATAATCTCGAATTACGCAGTAAACAAGCCTACGAGCGCAAGTAGTTCATACCTACCTTGTACGGTTCTTATGATGGCTTCTTTAATTTCCTCACGTCTCATAACTTCTCGCTGGCTCATCCGTCTATTAGCATGAGTACTCCCCTTGTAAATGAAAACACCTATCCGTTTTTGTAGGAGAGAAATCCAGGATTTAAATTCATTTTCTAGCAGCTCTCATCCGGCTTTACGAACACTGGCGTGGCCGGTATCCACGGCAAGTATTTCCATATCAACCTCAAAATCAAGTTAATCCATGAAGGATAAAGATTCATAAAGCAAGTCACGAGTTTGGTTGATATACTTGCTAACTGTTGGAGGCAGCTTTTCCCAGGAGTTGATACGTAAAGAAATGCCCCCTTCCCGCCTTAAATTAACTGACGATACAACAATATCGGCCGCAAGTTTTAAAGCTTTAGCACGTGCAACACGCCGTTCCTCGTCGCCAGTTAGTAGTAGGGCAAAGCGGCTCCTACCTCCGACCCAATCAGAGGTCGCGGAAGGCGTCACGTGACTGCGCGCGGGAAATTTGAATTCGGCGCGCGCGAAATTTGAATATGTAAACATAGCCACGTGCACTTGATGGTAAACAAAGCCACGTGCTTTTTTGACAGCTGACAGCTGTCCTCTTTAAAAGAGAGAGCATCGCTAACTTCACTGCTGCCATCTTTGCGGCACTAAACCTCATAGCAACTAACTTAGGCACATGGTGGCGGGCTATTTGAAATTCCACGTGATTTTTTGACAGCTGTCAAGTTGACAGCTGCCATCTTTAATCAACAGACTATCGCAAACTTTAGCGCTGACAATTTGACGGCGCTAAATCTTCATGGCTACCACCTTATTCACATGGTGGAGGGCAATTAGAATTCCACGTGCTTTTTGACAGCTGTCAAGGAGACAGCTGCCATCATCGAACAACAATCTATCGCTAACTTCAATGCTGGCATCTTGTCGGGGCCTAAATACTTATAGATGCTACCTTATGCACGTAGTAGCAAGAAATTTTAAAAATTTCACGAGCTTTTTTTTCACATCTGTCGAGATTACAGCCGCTATCATTAACTACGGGTACTTGTTTTTTGAACATGGCTTACTTGAGTGCTGCTACCTTGACGGAAGTAAACTTTATGGAGCGGAATTTAAATAGACCTTAACGGAACTCAGCTACGCTGCGGAAAAGCAAGCTGCTCTTGTCGTCATACCACCATCTTATAGCAAGGTGCCCTTCTCAACATACTTACCAACTTATAACGAGCTGTTCTTCTCAACATACTGTACGATGTCTCCATTCCTGTGTGAACATCCGACTAACTCAGCTTTGGACACAGAAGTGGGTTGGTTGTCGATGGGAGAGGCAAAAAGTCGAAGATTCTCACTTAGTTATAAGTAAACGACAGGAAAATGGAAGTATAACTCGAATGAGAAACAATAATATGGGGTGGGATGAGTTTATGCACAAAATAACCCTGGATCATACTAACATAAAACCAAGTAAATCAAATGATAAATACGATAATGACATAATCTCAAAAACTGAAAAGAACTGGACATTGAAACGTCAATTATTCAAAAAATTAAATATAAAATAAAAGTTCAAGCACAACATTGAATACTTGTGAACTTTTAAAAATATTCATGATCTGATTGTCCAAAGTTCATTATATATAATAGTATACGTATGCGTATACAGATACGTATTCGATTCGCATGGAGTAACACGTTTTTAAGTAGCACATTGATACGGGTTTTAATTTTATAGAGTCATCGCAAGAATTAACATAAAAGGAAAATTAAGAGGCAATGGGACACGATATGAATGATGAAAAATACAAGTGGCCTCACCTACGCTATATTTACAATGAACACAAAATAAGCAAAGTATCTCACATATCTACATCGGATAAGGAAAGGGAAATCTTACATACTACAATGACTCGACGTGAAACGCGGTTCACCAAAAGATCTAGTAAGTACTAGATTGACGACCAATATTACTCAGCACTCGGGCTGTTCCCCATTAAACAACAAGACAACATATCCAAACAACATGAAATATCACAAAACACCATCCTGTAAGAGAAAATATATTATTACCCTTTATTAAACATATGGAAAGCAATGGGCAACATTGCATTCTTCTGCTGCATTTGCACACCCAAAAGCACGTTCATCCGTCACATATTTCCTGCTGTGCTGTGGGCTGAAAGGAAATGTTAGAACTCAATACTGCACTGAGGCTTGGTTGCTGTTCGCCAAGATTGTATCACGGAAGTAACATCTCATTCACGCTGTCTATGTAAACACGGCTGATAAGTAAACCTGTAAGGCGACATCATATTTCCTCGACTGCACGGAAACTCACATACAATCGTGCTTCTTACAAGCATGCTACAATAATTTTTCACACACATCAGACTCACTGGTCTGGCATTAATTTCCGTCAATTCTGATTATCAATATCCTCTCAGAATACAATAGCAAGGACATATTCACTGCACATCATTCTTTTCACTTCATCAGGCATGCAATCGGCCTGCATAATCAATTTCATAAATCAGCATGCATTAAAACTTCTTATATTTCTTAAAATCTTATCAGCCTTTCCCATTATGAATCCAGGTTCGATTCCCATACAAATCATTTTGCGAAACACTTTCCAACCCGCATTGGAAGACTCCTTTTAATTCAACGTTGCGATGCAGCTCCACACATGTCAGCTTCTGAAATTCCATACGTCATGCAATCTAACTGTTACTAACTTTCTAAATGACCAAAATTAAATTGAATTTACTCTCAACGTAGCAAGTGTTTAACTCGGAAATTGGATGATCTTGTCAATCTAATCCTCCTATCACTAATATACAAGAATATCGAGATAATACTAAGCTAATTATCATGCATAATATACCAACAAAATAAATCCTAACAACTCCCTCATTATCCCATCTAACTAATCGTAAAATAAAATAAAAATATAGAAATCATGCATTCCTCCCTTATCCGTATTTACAACATTACAAGTGTGAAATAAACACATGCCGTCAGGCTAAAGTTACGTTAAAGAAAAATACCTACACTAAACTGCACTAGTATTTAAACATAACTCATATAACTTGCCATCTAATTTAAAAATATGCATCTTATCTTGGACGACTCTCTGGACATTGGCAACGGCTCACATCCTTGCCAGTGTATGCTGTTACTCCATGGTGAGCACTGCTTTAACACATAGAAACAATCTTCTTTCTTCTGTGGGCGGTGCCATATTCTTGATGAAAGTTCCTGAACACTGCAACACAGAAGGCTTTAGGTGAGTGTCTCTTCACCGCTCGATTCTGCACCAGCCGAACAAAACCATTTGTTAGCTGTAAACTAAGCCAACATACTGACAAACAAACGCACTTGAAATGTAACCATTAGGGTTTCTATATACAGTTATTAGAGCGGCTCGCGGTACGATTCGAAAGTTCTTCGCGAAACGCGACCGACACGAAATGCAATACAGCTGAGCGTCTCTTCTTCACTCTCCAGTCTGCGGCTATTATTACCGTCTATTTATCTGGAGTAAACTTTGCACTATAATATAATCGGCAATTCAAAACTGCACCAGTTAATTCAGTAAACTGCACGACTGAAAGTACTGCTTCTCGCTCATAAAACAATACACTGTTATATATCTCTCCACGTGGCAACATTCATGCACAAGTATAGTAGCAATACCGAACCACGTTCACGCCCGACGATTCACTTAATCAGAGTGACGCTCTCCAAAGCTTGGTACGCTAAGGAAACGTGGCTAACGCCGTTGTAGCAATGGGATTCCCGCATGTTTAAAAGAGCAGCCAATCATCGTGCTTGCCATTCATAATGACTTAATATTAATTATAACACAGCATAAAACACACTCCAAATGACATCAACTTTACTCGGATTATTTCTATAGCATATTCCTGATTACATTTCACTTTCTGACCTGCGGAAATCCGTCAACTCACAGAATTGATTCCTTTATAGCCATATTTTCTTCATGCAGTTGTCCATGTTGGTTAACCTGGGATTATGATTTCACGCGATCCAGACTCCATATATGCCACATTCACGCGTTTTCATTGGCTGAATATTCCTCTTGGCCAAGATCTTCTACACGTGCCGAGATGTGCTAAGCCTTTCTCACGGTACCGAGGAAGTATCCAGCGACTTCCGGTCTCAGCTATCCTGCGATTCACTACTTTTTACCATGCCTGACTGAAATTTATTTTAATGAAATTATATAATATGGCCAATAATAATCCGAGTGTCTTTTATGGGCCGTCAGGATACGGCTCAATACCATTATCTCAGGGAACGTAATTTTTAAGTATACATAAACAATGCTGCCGTTTTCAACACTCTAAGAATTTCTTTTCTGTTAACATACTTACTATCTCAAAAAAGCAGCTGTTGCTGTTACCTACAACAGGCGTTGAGAACACAGAGTGTTATGATTAGAACTCTAAAGCATGCTTACTGCTTAGCAGTGGATATATTTGTCCCAAGGCGATGGATTCGAACAAAAAAATATCGTTTACAGCAATGGTAACAAGACTGGAATCGAACACTATAGTCGATCAACAGGTGTTTAGAACACTGACTAAAATATGTTTACTGCTTAACAGGGGGATACCTTTGTCCTAAGAAGATCGATTCGTACAGAGAGAAAAACTTGCGTTCTCATCATACTTACCATCTTATAGCGAGCTCCTCTTCTCAACATACTATGAGAATCTAGTTTTTCAGCATACTTAAACGAAGCTTGTGTTTTTTAAAGCAAGCTGCTCTTCTGAACACCCTAAGACCTACTTTCGTGGCATACTTACTAATTTAAGCATACGATCCTAAGCTTATCTTGCAAACAAGAGGAGGATGGGGAGATGGTAATACTTCTGTTGATAAACATGTGGGCAAAGGAATATATAATCTAAAATAAAATAATATGCCAATTCTATGTTATGTATTAACATTGCATCTTGTATGTACAAGTTAATTATTTTTTCTGCATCTTGAATGATAATATCATTCGCTGTACTACAGCGTTAGTAATTTCCCCCTTCTTGTACGTACAAATTAACCTTTCTCTGCATCTTGAATGATAATGTAATTCTTACAAAATTGTTGTGTAGCTTTCTCTTCTCAAATGATAATATAATTTACCCTTTTACAGATCATATACATACAGCAGTGTTAAATATGCATCTTGTATATCTTGCTGTACCCCCATGGGACACGCGTAAGGGAATCACTATCCCACACACGTTTATCATCGAAAGGAAGCAACGAACATTTATTTTGCTCGTTCGTATATACATGATGTTTGCGTGATTGAATCCTTTTCGCGTAAAGAAAGCGGCATTTAAAGCAAGTATTAATCACGATGGTAATCTTCGTCACAATCACTTGATATTCTCCTGTTAAGGAAACAACAAATAAAATGTTAATACATGTCTGTTTAGTAATCAGCTTGAAGTGTAGTTGAATCCTAAACAGCTCTGCTATCATCTGTTATAGATCACCTAGGCATCACTGAAGAGGCGTACTAAATAAGGTAGTTTTCCTCACTGAGCTAGAAGTTGTAGGCTACTAAAATGCATGCACTAACTAACCGTATAATTATCGGTTTTACACCAGGCACTGGCTGCGAATTATCGTTTAGTAATCAGCTCGAAGGCTGGTTAGATCCTCAATAGCTCTGCTATCAGCTCTTACAGATACCCTAAACATCACTCAAGTGGCGTACTGAGTGAGGTAGTTTTCCTCACCGAGCTGGAATTTGGTACTGCTAAGCCTACTAAAATGCATGCAGGAACTAATTAGCTGTTATGGAGGCGTACTAAGAAAATAAGAAGTCAGGCTTGTTTGCTGTTGCTTTCCTCATCGAGCAAGAAGTTGTAGTCTGCTAAAATGCATGCACTAAGCAACCGTATAAGCACCAGTTTTACACCAGGCACTGGCTGTATAACTTGAAAGCTGGTTAAATCCTCAACAGCTCTGAGCTTTTACAGATGAACAAGCTATAACTAAAGAGGCGTAGTGAGTGAGGTGCTTTCCTCACTGAGCTTGAAGCTGTACCCTACTCTACAAGCAACAGTTTTTACACTGGGGACTGGCTGCATGACGCATACGTTTGTCACTTTCATAATGTTTATGCCAAGTATAAAACAGAGACAGATCAATAAACTTACTTTCTTAGCAGAAGGCACTCGGGTAAAGTAGATGACAGATATCGATAACGATGATGATTTTTCTAAAAAGAAAGAAAAATCTTAATATAATAATAATAATAATAATAATAATAATAATAATAATAATAATAATAATAATAATAATAATAATAATAATTGTACCGGGCGGTACACCTCCACGCCACTAATTCAAACCTTGCGCCAGCTGAAACTCCTCTGCTGGAGGAAGTCTGAACTTTATCTACTGTGTTAATTTTCAAGTTTCTCAGAAGATGTCACTACTTGGAAATTTTGGAGTTTCTGAACTGGGTCGCTTTCGATGTATTTTTGTTTTACCTGTAGTAAGAAGTGTGAACTTTCTCTTCTAGAGGACACTACTGAAGAACTACAATGGTGCACCCTAGTGCGAAGTGAAAGAACTGGTTTTTTTGGAGAAATTTTTATTTCA